>NC_088399.1:24090758-24453258 GCF_034236695.1 Oncorhynchus nerka
CTTCTAAGGTGATGATTCATTCAAAACACCTATTCACATATTACAGTTTATGCATAAGCATAGGCCTATACATGAGCCCAAGCCCAAGCCCAAGCCCAAGCCCAAAAACACACATATCTCCAAAAAGTACGATCTTTGTCCCCATGTGCAGTTGCAAACCGTAGTCTGGCTTTTTAATGGTGGTTTTGGAGCAGTGGCTTCTTCCTTGCTGAGCGGCGTTTCAGGTTATGTCGATATAGGACTCGTTTTACTGTGGATATAGATACTTTTGTACCTGTTTCCTCCAGCAAGGTCCTTTGCTGTTGTTCTGGGATTGAGTTGCACTTTTCGCACCAAAGTACCTTCATCTCTAGAAGACAGAACGTGTCTAGCTTCCTGAGCGGTATGACGGCTGCGTGGTCCCATGGTGTTTATACTTGCGTACTATTGTTTGTACAGATGAACGTGGTACCTTCAGGCTTTTGGAAATTGCTCCCAAGGATGAACTTGTGGAGTTCTACAATTTATTTTCTGAGGTCTTGGCTGATTTCTTTTGATTTCCCCATGATGTCAAGCAAAGAGGCACTGAGTTTGAAGGTAGGCCTTGATATACATCCACAGGTACACCTCCAATTGATTCAAATGATGTCAATTAGCCTATCAGAAGCTTCTAAAGCCATGACATCATTTTATGGAATTGTCCAAGCTGTTTAAAGGCACACTCAACTTAGTGTATGTAAACCTCTGACCCACTGGAATTGTGATAAGGTGAATTATAAGTGAAATAATCTGTCTGTAAACAATTGTTGGAAAAATGACTTGTGTCGTGCACAAAGTAGATGTCCTAACCGACTTGCCAAAACTATAGTTTGTTCACAAGAAACTTGTGGAGTAGGTGGAGTTTTAATGACTCCAACCTAAGTGTATGCAAACTTCCGACTTCAACTGTATATGCAGTCCTGTGTGAAGGCAGAGTTTCGATGGTTGCTAATAAAAATAGGATCCCAGCTGCTACTCTATTTATTTCCATCACATGTGGCATGATCTGAAAATGAACCACTGGGAAAGCACCTCCATTCACGATTTGAGTGCATATGGAGGACATGTATTTGTTCCTCTGTCCCTGTTCATCCTTGATAATGGCCCATTCTAAATCTAAACCCATTTGACATATTATTAATGACAAGATTAAATAGAGAATAGCCTGATGGGTGAAAACATGATCACTTGATGTGAGAACAGCATGTTCAGCCTGAGACAAGGAACAGAGAGCAAGGTTTTGCTACTTTCTCAAATCCTCAATAGCCTATAATCAAATCATGCAACCCATTTCTGTTTGGATTTTTAAGACATAAGGTTTGTATTATTTACAACTAAAGTTGCCAAATAACTCTAAATCTAGCGCATAGGATCTGTTTCAAATGATCACTTTTACGCTCAACATAGCCACTTCAAATACGCACTCACTCCGTGATGGGAAAAATATCCTTTCTATTTTATTCAGCTAAGTTCAATTATATTCTTACTATAAAATCATGTAATATAAAATGATGGCACGGGACTTATACTGTAAACATATCCTGTCTGCTAAATGAACTAGCCTACAGCCTGTGGAATGGCGCATGGCCATAGGCCAACTCATATTCTGTTCTTCTGAAATACATTTTCTTCAAACTGTATCATAATGTTTCTTTAGACCTGCCTAAAAAAATGAAGGATTTATTGTGATGATGTTTATTAAATTGATTTAATAGGCTTTTTAAAATATAGATGTTCCAAAGGCTCGCATCAGCAGCTTGTATGCATAGAGGCCTGGAGATGCTAAATGTGTTCATGTTAATTAACGGTAGATTTAACGCGAGACCAGCAGTAATTTGCATGACAATAACCGGTTGCCAAAATGTCAGGACCGCCACAGCCCTACTTTGGAGCCAGAGTGCACTGCCTAGACCACTGTGTACCGTCAGTTTATGCTGATGATACTTGATGCCGTTGTTTTTCATTCTTTTGTTTTAAGCCCTCCCCAAACCGTAGACCTAACCACTCTGAATGAATGCCTAAACTGTTAACCTTTGAGTTGTTTCTGTTTTAACCTTCTAACCATGATGAATTAACCCTGTAACCATGCAGAAGGAATGTGTGAAAAATAGACGTTCATCCATAATACATCGAATTTCAAGGGGAAACTATGAGATCTTGTTGCAAGAGCTACGTGGCAGGATTTAGATGTAGATATGGAGCAGAGGAAACTGAGGTTCCACCACCGCCTGAGGAGATTCAATATCTTTTAAAATGCTGCAGTTTAATTATGAATTTTTACTGAGGCTTTGCTCTCCCTTAGCCAGATAAAGAGTGGAAATTGTCCTCATCACTAAACAAAGTTTGTTTTTAAAAGTATTTGTAATGTTTCAATGAATACGGACGACTGTGCTCACATTCCCTGGAAAAGAGTGTGATGCACAGAACTGTAGATGGAAGGACAGTGTATTCATTCAATAATCCATTTGCATGTTCTCCCTTTCATGAGATGAAAGAAAATAGTGGTCTTGATAGAGCATTGCTGTGTGTTGTCAATAACATCTCCCTCTGTCTAATGCCCAAAGGCCACAACACACAGAGTCAATAGGAATGACTGAATGTAGATGAAAGCTCGTTCCATCAGCCCTACAGGCACGCACGCACACACGTACTCTCTTTCAGAATTGATGTTACGTGTCTGTTGTAGTGGTTTATTTGACTGTAGCTCTACTGTAAGCTGCTTTGCAGAGGGAGGGAGGGAGGAGGGAGGGAGGGAGGGATCTGTTAATGCAGTTGTCAAGGCAGAAGGGTTGGGTTGCATAATACTCAAACTCACCAGAAAGACAGGGATGGAGGGATAGAAAGGTAGGGATTGAGGGAGAGAGAGAGGGATGGAGGGATAGAGAGAAGTAGGGAGGGAGAGAGAGAGGGATGAAGGGATAGAGAGAAGTAGGGATGGGGAGAGCGAGAGAGAGAGAGAGAGAGAGATGGAGAGATGGAGGGAGAAAGAGAGGCAGGGATGGAGGGAGAGAGTGAGGCAGGAATGGAGGGATAGAGAGATGCAGGGATGGAGGGAGAGAGAGAGGCAGGGATGGAGGGATAGAGAGAGACAGGGATGGAGGGATAGAGAGATGCAGGGATGGAGGGAGAGAGAGAGGCAGGGATGGAGGGAGAGAGAGAGGCAGGGATGGAGGGAGAGAGAGAGGCAGGGATGGAGGGAGAGAGAGAGGCAGGGATGGAGGGAGAGAGAGAGAGGCAGGGATGGAGGGATAGAGAGAGATAGGGATGGAGGGATAGAGAGATGCAGGGATGGAGGGAGAGAGAGAGGCAGGGATGGAGGGAGAGAGAGAGGCAGGGATGGAGGGAGAGAGAGAGGCAGGGATGGAGGGAGAGAGAGAAGCAGGGATGGAGGGATAGAGAGATGCAAGGATTAAATCAAATCAAATCAAATGTATTTCTATAGCTCTTCGTACATCAGCTGATATCTCAAAGTGCTGTATAGAAACCCAGCCTAAAATCCCAAACAGCAAGCAATGCAGGTGTAGAAGCACATTGGCTATGAAAAACTCCCTAGAAAGGCCAAAACCTAGGAAGAAACCTAGAGAGGAACCAGGCTATGAGGGGTGGCCAGTCCTCTTCTGGCTGTGCCGGGTGGAGATTATAACAGAACATGGCCAAGATGTTGAAATGTTCATAAATGACCAGCATGGTCAAATAATAGGTCTGGGACAGGTAGCACGTCCGGTGAACAGGTCAGGATTCCATAGCCGCTGGCAGAACAGTTGAAACTGGAGCAGCAGCACGGCCAGGTGGACTGGGGACAGCAAGGAGTCATCATGCCAGGTAGTCCTGAGGCATGGTCCTAGGGCTCAGGTCCTCCGAGAGAGAGAAAGAAAGAGAGAATTAGAGAGAGCATACTTAAATTCACACAGGACACCGGATAAGACAGGAGAAGTACTCCAGATATAACAAACTGACCCTAGCCCCCCGACACATAAACTACTGCAGCATAAATACTGGAGGCTGAGACAGGAGGGGTCAGGAGACACTGTGGCCCCATCCGATGATACCCCCGGACCGGGCCAAAC
Source organism: Oncorhynchus nerka (assembly GCF_034236695.1). NCBI lineage: Eukaryota > Metazoa > Chordata > Actinopteri > Salmoniformes > Salmonidae > Oncorhynchus > Oncorhynchus nerka. The sequence continues at coordinate 24,094,844 of NC_088399.1, forward strand.
AGGAAAGATATAACCCCACCCACTTTGCCAAAGCACAGCCCCCACACTACTAGAGTGATATCTTCAACCACCAACTTACCATCCTGAGACAAGCCCGAGTATATCCCACAAAGATCTCCGCCACAGCACAACCCAAGGGGGGGGGGGGCAACCCAGACAGGAAGATCACATCAGTGACTCAACCCACTCAAATGACGCACCCCTCCTAGGGACGGCATGAAAGAGCACCAGTAAGCCAGTGACTCAGCCCCTATAATAGGGTTAGAGACAGAGAATCCCAGTGGAGAGAGGGGAACCGGCCAGGCAGAGACAGCAAGGGCGGTTCGTTGCTCCAGAGCCTTTCCGTTCACCTTCACACTCCTGGGCCAGACTACACTCAGTAATATGACCCACGAAAGAGATGAGTCTTCAGTAAAGACTTAAAGGTTGAGACCGAGTTTGTGTCTCTCACATGGGTAGGCAGACCATTCTATAAAAATGAAGCTCTATAGGAGAAAGCCTTGCCTCCAGCTGTTTACTTAGAAATTCTAGGGACAATTAGGAGGCCTGCGTCCTGTCACCATAGCGTACGTGTAGGTATGTACGGCAGGACCAAATCAGAGAGATAGGTAGGAGCAAGCCCATGTAATGCTTTGTAGGTTAGCAGTAAAACCTTGAAATCAGCTCTTACCTTGACAGGAAGCCAGTGTAGGGAGGCTAGCACTGGAGTAATATGATCACATTTTGGGGTTCTAGTCAGGATTCTAGCAGCCGTATTTAGCACTAACTGAAGTTTATTTAGTGCTTTATCCGGGTAGCCGGAAAGTAGAGCATTGCGGTAATCTAACCTAGAAGTAACAAAAGCATGGATTCATTTTTCTGCATCAAGGATGGAGGGAGGGAGAGGCAGGGATAGATGGAGAGAGACAGGGATGGAGGGAGAGACAGGAATGGAGGGAGAGAGAGGCAGGGATGGATGGAGAGAGACAGGGATGGAGGGAGAGAGACAGGAATGGAGGGAGAGAGGCAGGGCTGTAGGGAGAGAGAGATGCAGGGATGGAGGGACAGAGAGGCAGGGATGGAGGGAGAGAGATAGGCAGGGATGGAGGGAGAATAAGAGGCTGGGGTGGAGAGAGATAGGCGGGGATGGAGGGACAGAGAGGCAGGGATGGAGGGAGAGAGAGATAGATGCAGGGATGGAGGGAGAGAGAAAGGCGGGGATGAAGGGACAGAGGCAGGGCTGTAGGGAGGGAGAGGCAGGGATGGAGGGAGGGAAGCAGGGATGGAGGGAGAGAGAGAGACAGGGATGTAGGGAGAGAGAGAGACAGGGATGGAGGGAGAGAGAGAGGCAGGGATGGAGGGATAGAAAGAAGTAGGGTTGGAGGGAGAGAGTGAGGCAGCGATGGGGGGAGAGAGTGAGGCAGGGATGGAGTGAGAGAGAGAAGCAGGGATGGAGGGAGAATAAGAGGCTGGGGTGGAGGGAGAGAGGCAGGGATGGATGGAGAGAGGCAGGGATGGAGGGAGAGAGAGAGACAGGGATGGATGGAGAGAGAGAGACAGGGATGGAGAGAGAGAGAGAGACAGGGATGGAGGGAGAGAGAGAGAGGCAGGGATGGAGGGATAGAGAGAAGTAGGGATGGAGGGAGAGAGTGAGGCAGCGATGAGGGGAGAGAGTGAGGCAGGGATGGAGAGAGAGAGAAGCAGGGATGGAGGCAGAATAAAAGGCTGGGTGGAGGGAGAGAGAGAGGCAGGGATGATGGGAAAGAGAGGCAGGGATCGATGGAGAGAGGCAGGTATGGAGGGAGAGAGACAGGAATTGAGGGAGATAGAGAGAGGCAGGCAGGGATGGAGGGAGAGAGAGAGAGAGGTGGGGATGGAGTGAGAGAGGCAGGGCTGTGGGAGAGAGAGATGCAGGGATGGAGGGGGAGAGGAAGGGGTGGAGGGAGAGAGAGGCACGCATGGAGGGAGGGAGAAGGAATGGAGGTAGAGAGAAGGAGGTAGGGAGGTAGGGAGGGGGCTGGGGAGAGAGATGAGAGTGGGGGAGAGAGAAGTGCAGGGATGGAGGGAGAGAGAGACAGTGATGTGGGAGAGAAGCAGGGATGGAGGGATAGAGAAGGAGGCAGGGAGGGGGCTGGGAAAGGGAGAGAGAGCGATGGAGGGAGAGAGAGAAGGTGAGGGATGGAGGGAGAGAAGGAGGCAGGTTTGGAGGGAGAGAGAAGGAGACCTGGAGGGAGAGAGAGAGAGAGATGGAGGGAGAGAGAGAGGGTGAGGGATGGAGGGAGAGAAGGTGGCAGGTTTGGAGGGAGAGAGAAGGATACCTGGAGGGAGAGAGAGAGAGAGATGGAATTGAGGGAGAGAGAGAGATAAGAGGCAGGGAGTTATGAGAAAGATTTGCCTTTTTCCTCTCTTTATTTCTCTCTTTCTACCTGTATGGTGTCGATTTGAGCTATCTGGTTTTCCAGGCGTGGTATTGAGCTGTGAGAACACCTCAGAGAGCCACCAGTAAAACACTGCTGTAGTAACACTGCTGTCATGAGTAAAGAGACTGAGAGAAGGTGGTGTTCTGTCTGGTTATCTGTTAGCAAGAGCCAGGGGGATAAACACTTAGAGGTGGGGTTATTGTCCCCACTGATGCTTAGCTCACTGACATCTTCTCTTCTTACCTCCTGACCCCTATCATCTCTTAGTGTTACTTAGTGCCCCCTATAGTCTCTCTGTCTTACCTCCTGACCCCTATCATCTCTTAGTGTTACTTAGTGCCCCCTATCATCACTGTCTGCCTCAACAAACGACCCCTGCCCCCTGTAGTGTACACCCACTCACACAAAACCTGATACATACAGACGTACGAACACACACCCGCGCACAAAGACGCACAAAAACACACATACATTGTAAAGTGGTTACCATGAATTTGACAGAAATGTACAGGCAGCTCGGTGGCAAAATTTTATATTTAATATCACAGTATACCTACTGTAATATAAATATCAATACTGTGTATTGACAAACAGTAAAATAATGTAAAACCTGTTGTATTATACTGTAAAATAGTAATATTCTACTGTCATCGGAATGATTTCATTAATTAATTCATATATGTATGAATGAGGGGAGGGTTCACAGGATTTTACTGTAATTACAAGGGATTGGTGCAAGTAAGGTTGCCTACTAGGTAGTGTTTACACATTACAGCATATTAAATCAGTTTTACCAAATTTCTATCAGCATGTTAAATGTGCAACCAGAGGAAAAATAACTCTGGACCACCTTTACTCCACACGCAGAAACGTGTACAGAACTCTCCCTCGCCCTCTATTTGGCAAATTTGGCCATAATTATATCCTCCTGATTCCTGCTTACAAGCAAAAATTAAAGCAGGAAGCATCAGTGACTCGGTCTATAAAAAAGTGGTCAGATGAAGCAGATGTTAAACTGTTTTTCTAGCACAGACTGGAATATGTTCCGGGATGCCTCAAATTGCATTGAGGAGTATACCACCTCAGTCATCTGCTTCATCAATAAGTGCATCGATGACATCATCCCCACAGTGACCATACGTACATTCCCCAACCAGAAGCCATGGATTACAGGCAACATCCGCCCTGAGCTGAAGACTAGAGGTGCCACTTTCAAGGAGCGGGACTCTAACCCGGAAGCTTATAAGAAATCCCGCTATGCCCTCTGACGAACCATCAAATATGCAAAGCGTCACTACAGGACTAAGATCGAATGTTACTACACCGGCTCTGACGCTCGTCGGATGTCGCAGGGTGTGCAAACCATTTCAGGCTACAAATGACACGAGCCAGTGACACAAGCCTACACGCTTTTTACAACACTGCTACTCTCTGTTGTCATCTATGCATAGTCACTTTAATAACTCTACCTACATGTACATACTACCTCTTCTAACCAGTGCCCCTGTACATTGACTCTGTACTGGCACCCTCCTGTATATAGTCTCCACATTGACTCTGTACTGGCACCCTCCTGTATATAGTCTCCACATTGACTCTGTACTGGCACCCTCCTGTATATAGCCTCCACATTGACTCTGTACTGGCACCCTCCTGTATATAGCCTCCACATTGACTCTGTACTGGCACCCTCCTGTATATAGTCTCCACATTGACTCTGTACTGGCACCCTCCTGTATATAGTCTCCACATTGACTCTGTACTGGTACCTCCTGTATATAGTCTCCACATTGACTCTGTACTGGCACCCTCCTGTATATAGCCTCCACATTGACTCTGTACTGGTACCTCCTGTATATAGTCTCCACATTGACTCTGCACTGGTACCTCCTGTATATAGTCTCCACATTGACTCTGTACTGGCACCCTCCTGTATATAGCCTCCACATTGACTCTGTACTGGTACCTCCTGTATATAGCCTCCACATTGACTCTGTACTGGTACCTCCTGTATATAGTCTCCACATTGACTCTGTACTGGCACCCTCCTGTATATAGCCTCCACATTGACTCTGTACTGGCACCCTCCTGTATATAGCCTCCACATTGACTCTGTACTGGCACCCTCCTGTATATAGCCTCCACATTGACTCTGTACTGGCACCCTCCTGTATATAGCCTCCACATTGACTCTGTACTGGCACCCTCCTGTATATAGCCTCCACATTGACTCTGTACTGGCACCCTCCTGTATATAGCCTCCACATTGACTCTGTACTGGCACCCTCCTGTATATAGCCTCCATATTGACTCTGTGGCACCCTCCTGTATATAGCACCCTCCTGTATATAGCCTCCACATTGACTCTGTCCTGGCACCCTCCTGTATATAGCCTCCACATTGACTCTGTACTGGCACCCTCCTGTATATAGCCTCCACATTGACTCTGTACTGGCACCCTCCTGTATATAGCCTCCACATTGACTCTGTACTGGCACCCTCCTGTATATAGTCTCCACATTGACTCTGTACTGGCACCCTCCTGTATATAGCCTCCACATTGACTCTGTACTGGCACCCTCCTGTATATAGCCTCCACATTGACTCTGTACTGGTACCTCCTGTATATAGTCTCCACATTGACTCTGTACTGGAACCCTCCTGTATATAGCCTCCACATTGACTCTGTACTGGCACCCTCCTGTATATAGCCTCCACATTGACTCTGTACTGGCACCCTCCTGTATATAGCCTCCACATTGACTCTGTACTGGCACCCTCCTGTATATAGCCTCCACACATTGACTCTGTATATAGTCTCCACATTCTCTGTACTACCCTCCTGTATATAGTCTCCACATTGACTCTGTACTGGCACCCTCCTGTATATAGCCTCCACATTGACTCTGTACTGGCACCCTCCTGTATATAGTCTCCACATTGACTCTGTACTGGCACCCTCCTGTATATAGTCTCCACATTGACTCTGTACTGGCACCCTCCTGTATATAGTCTCCACATTGACTCTGTACTGGCACCCTCCTGTATATAGCCTCCACATTGACTCTGTACTGGCACCCTCCTGTATATAGTCTCCACATTGACTCTGTACTGGCACCCTCCTGTATAGAGCCTCGCTCTTGTTGTTTTACTGCTGCTCTTTAATTACTTGTTACTTTTATCTCTTATTCTTATCTGTATTTTTTTTAAACTGCATTGTTGGTTAGGGGCTCGTAAGTAAGCTTTTCACTGTAAGGTCTACCCCTGTTGTATTCGGCGCATGTGACTAATAAAATTTGATTTGATTAATTAATATTTTGTGTTTTATATCACTTGCCTTAACAAAGGCTTCCAAACTGGCAGCAACTACATGGCAAAATGCTCAACCGTTTAAGACTTGGTGCCACTCCATTCAGTTCCCTGGACATTTTAAATTGATGGGGAACAAAACCAGATAAGAGTTAAATTGGTACAGCATTCTCACTCATGGGTGCAACAAGTATAGCCTCTTACAAGACACGCCTCAAAATATGTTAATGTGCTAGAAACAACAAAACCATGCACCCACTAGTGGTCAAAAGGTTTTTGGCACTCCAAAGATACGGTAGGGTACTGTATTCTGTGAGGTGGAATTACAGTATCATTCGAAATACAGACATTTCCCACAATACACAATAATTTACTATATACTGTAGAAAAGCTATTCAGAGTTTTTGCTGTTGATAATACCTAAAACTTTCGAATAAATTACAGTTTTCCATTACAGTGTACACACACATCCATCTTCACACACTCATCATCACTGTGTACAGACACACATCCATCTACACACACACACTCATCATCACTGTATACACACAGCACTAGACAGGGTATTTGCATGTGTGCAATTGTGCCTCTCTGAGTTTCTGACTGTTATTAATGGATATAGACAAGAAAGTGTCTATTCACAAAATCAAATCAAATGTCATTGGTCACATACACATATTTAGCAGATGTTATTGCAGGTGAAGCGAAATGCTTGTATTCCGAGCTCCAACAGTGCAGTAATATCTAACAATACACGACAATACACACAAATCTAAAAGTAAAAGAATGTAATTAAGTAATATATGTATCCGCGTTCTTCGTTTGTAGAAAGAGAGTCGGACCGAAATGCAGCGTGTAGGTTACTCATGACTTTAATGAATGAAAAGGTACATGAAATAACTCAGAATTACAAAACAACAAACAGAACGTGAAACCTAAATACAGCCTATCTGGTGAATACTACACAGAGACAGGGACAATCACCCACGAAATACACCGCGAACTCAGGCTACCTAAATATGGTTCCCAATCCGAGACAACGAGAAGCACCTGACTCTTAATTGAGAACCGCCTCAGGCAGCCCAGCCTAACAACACCCCTACTCAACCGCAATCCCACTAATACAAAACCCCAATACGAAATACAACACATAAACCCATGTCACACCCTGGCCTGACCAACTCTATAACTAAAACACAAAACACTATGACCAAGGCGTGACAATATAGAAATATTAAGACAGGTACTGTCAGAGTATACCGTTCAAAACTTTGGGGTCACTTAGAAATGTCCTTGTTTTTGAAAGAAAAGCACATTTTTTGTTAAATTGTTGTTAAAATAACATAAAATTGATCAGAAATACAGTGTAGACATTGTTAATGTTGCAAATGACTATTGTTGCTGGAAACGGTTGATTTTTAATGGAATATCTTCATAGGCGTACAGAGGCCCATTATCAGCAACCATCACTCCTGTGTTCCAATGGCACATTGTGTTAGCTAATCCAAGATTATCATTTTAAAAGGCTAATTGATCATTAGAAAATCCTTTTGCAATTATGTTAGCACAGCTCAAAACAGTTGTGCTGATTAAAGAAGTTATAAAACTGGCCTTCTTTAGACTAGTTGAGTATCTGGAGCATCAGCATTTATTTGTGGGTTCAATTACAGGCTCAAAATGTCTAGAAAAAAAGATTGTTCTTCTGAAACTCATCAGTCTATTCTTGTTCTGAGAAATGATGGCTATTCCATGAGAGAAATTGCCAAGAAACTGAAGATCTCGTACAACGCTGTGTACTCCTCCCTTCATAAAACAGCGCAAACTGGCCCTAACCAGAATAGTAAGAGGAGTGGGAGGCCCCATTGCACAAATGAGCAAGAGGACAACAAGTACATTAGCATGTCCAGTTTGAGAAACAGACACCTTACACGTCCTCAACTGGCAGCTTCATTAAATAGTACCCGCAAAACACCAGTCTCAACTTCAACAGAGAAGAGGCAACTCTTCCTCTGTCCAGTGTCTGTGTTCTTTTGCCCAACTTAATCTTTTCTTTTTAATGGCCAGTCTGAGATATGGCTTTTTCTTTGCAACTCTGCCTAGAATGCCGGCATCCCAGAGTCGCATCTTCACTGTTGACGTTGAGACCGGTGTTTTGCGGGTGTTTCTGGCCACTTTGAGCATGTAATCGAACCCACAAATGCAGATTTTTTTATTTTTTTATTTCACCTTTATTTAACCAGGTAGGCCAGTTGAGAACAAGTTCTCATTTACAATTGCGACCTGGCCAAGATAAAGTATAGCAGTGCGACAAAAACAACAACACAGAGTTACACATAAACAAACGTACAGTCAATAACACAAAATAACAGAAAAATAGAAAGAATCTATGTACAGTGTGTGCAAATGTAGAGGAGTAGGGAGGTAGGCAATAAATAGGCCATAGAGGCGAAACTATTTACAACTTAGCATTAATACTGGAGTGATAAATGTGCAGATGATGATATGCATGTAGAGATACTGGGGTGCTAAAGAGCAAGAGGGTAAGTAATAATATGGGGATGAGGTAGTTGGGTGTGCTATGTACAGATTGGCTGTGTACAGGTACAGTTATCAGTAAGCTGTTCTGACAGCTGATGCTTAAAGTTAGAGAGGGAGATAAAAGACTCCAGCTTCCGAGATTTTTGCAATTCGTTCCAGTCATTGGCAGCAGAGAACTGGAAGGAAAGGCGGCCAAAGGAAGTGTTGGCTTTTGGGATGACCAGTGCAATATACCTGCTGGAGCGCGTGCTATGGGTGGGTGCTGCTATGGTGACCAGTAAGCTGAGATAAGGCGGGGATTTACCTAGCAAAGACTTATCGTTGACCTGGAGCCAGTGGGTTTGGCGACGGATATTTAGTGAGGGCCAGCCAAGGAGAGCGTACAGGTCGCGGTGGTGGATAGTATATGGGGCTCTGGTGATAAAACGGATGGCACTGTGATAGACTACATCCAGTTTGCAGAGTAGAGTGTTGGGGGCTACTGAAGTCAAGGATCGGTAGGATAGTCAGTTTTACGAGGGTATGTTTGGCGGCATGAGTGAAGGAGGCTTTGTTGCGAAATAGAAAGCCAATTCTAGATTGAATTTTGGATTGGAGATGCTTAATGTGAGTCTGGGAGGAGTTTACAGTCTAGCCAGACACCTAGGTATTTGTAGTTGTCCACATATTCTAGGTCAGAACCGTCGAGAGTAGTGATGCTAGTCGGGCGGGAGGGTGTGGGCAGCAATCTGTTGAAGAGCATGCACTTAGTTTTACTAGCATTTCAAAGCAGTTGGAGGCCACGGAAGGAGTGTTGTATGGCGTTGAAGCTCGTTTGGAGGTTTGTTAACACAGTGTCCAAAGAAGGGCCAGATGTATACAGAATGGTGTCATCTGCGTAGAGGTGAATCAGAGAATCACCAGCAGCAAGAGCGACATCATTGATATATACAGAAAAAAGAGTCCGTCCGAGAATTGAGCCCTGTGGCACCCCCATAGAGTCTGCCAGAGGTCCAGACAACAGGCCCTCCGATTTGACACACTGAACTCTATCTGAGAAGTAGTTGGTGAACCAGGCGAGGCAATCATTTGAGAAACCAAGGCTGTTGAGTCTGCCGATAAGAATGCGGTGATTGACAGAGTCGAAACCTTTGGCCAGGTTGATGAAGACAGCTGCAGAGTACTGTCTTTTATCGATGGCGGTGTCATTATGTGGCCCTCTTTGGGTATAGCGAGTACCTTCCCCCTTTCTCTCCCTCTCCTACACCCAGGTTCTGTTACCTCAGGTCATAAATTCCTAGAGGAGAATCTCTCCCCCTGGCCAGGTAATATAGAGAAAGAGAGTTTCACAGTAGAATAAAGGAAGTGGACGGTCAGTGGAGAAGCCAGCTACGACCCAGTCCGTTTTGTTTCAGGCTGTGACCTCATGAAAGACAATACAGCCACATTACCATAACTCTGTTTACACAGGAGCCTCTGTTATGAGGGTTGCGTCTAATTATTGTATAAATGAATGAGTGAGTAAAGATTCAACTATTTGTGAAATTATGTAATGTGATTTATACCCTTTAAAGTTGAACTAAGTCATTGGCCCGCCCCCATGAACACAGACATGATCTGGCTCATGGGACAACCCTTTTCTACTGTTCCGAATAAAACCCGCACCTGAAGAAACCCAATTCAGACCATGCTTACCTCGGTCACCGAGAGGGCAAAGGTTTGAGTAGAGACCACAAAAACCTCAGTATAAGCTAAGGTTGTGATGGTTGTTGAATTCCTAACCAAACCATGTGGACCATTGGCTACACGGATGGAAATGTTTAAACTCTAAGGCTATCGATTCCGGCAGAATAAGAGCAAATCTTTGATACTAATTACTAGTCTGCAGCTAGAAATGATGTACCATTGAATGCGAGGACTGACAACCGCCAAAACATCTATTCTATAAGAACATTTCTGAATGGGACTCTGAAGTATTCATTCTAACCACGAAAAAAGTGCTCTTCACTGACGAGTCGCGGTTTAGTCTCACCAGGGATGATGGTCGGATTCGCATTTATCGTTGAAGGAATGAGCTTTATACCGAGACCTGTACTCTGGAGATGGATCAATTTGGAGGTGGAGGGTTGGTCATGGTCTGGGGCGGTGTGTCACAGCATCATCGGGCTGAGCTTGTTGTCATTGCAGGCAATCTCAACGCTGTGCATTACAGGGAAGACATCCTCCTCCCTGATGTGGTACCCTTCCTGCAGGCTCATCCTAGCATGACCCTCCAGCATGACAATGCCACCAGCCATACTGCTCATTCTGTGCATGATTTCCTGCAAGACAGGAATGTCAGTGTTCTGCCATGGCCAGCGAAGAGCCCGGATCTTAATCCCATTGAGTAAGTCTGGGACCTGTTGGATCGGAGGGTTAGAGCCATTCCATCCAGAAATGTCTGGGAACTTGTAGGTGCCTTGGTGGAAGAGTGGGGTAACATCTCACAGCAAGAACTGGAAAATCTGGTGCAGTCCATGAGGAGGAGATGCACTGCAGTACTTAATGCAGCTGCTGGCCACACAAGATACTGACTGTTACTTTTGATCCCCCCCTTGTTCAGGGACACATTATGTCTCAGTTGTAGAATCTTGTTGTGTAAATGTTTGTATGAACATATGTTAAGTTTGCTGAAAATAAACGCAGTTGACAGTGAGAGGATGTTTATTTCTTTGCTGACTCAACTGCCCAATGTATGACCATATTAGAGACACATATTTCCCTCAGATTACACAGATCCACAAAGAATTCGAAAAACAAACCCAATTTTGATAAACTTCCATATCTACTGGGTGAAATACCACAGTGTGCCATCACAGCAGCAAGATTTGTGACCTGTTGCCACAAGAAAAGGGCAACCAGTGAAGAACAAACAGCATTGTAAATACAACCCTTATTTATGCTTATTTATTTCCCTTTTGTACTTTAACCATTTGTACATCGTTACAACACTGTATATATATATAATATGACATTTGTAATGTCTTTATTGTTTTGAAACTTCTGTATGTGTAATGTTTACTGTTTATTTTTATTGTTTATTTCACTGTTGTATATTATCTACCTCACTTGCTTTGGCAATGTTAACACATGTTTCCCATGCCAATAAAGCCCCTTGAATTGAATTGAATTGATCGGATGGGATGTATAGACATTATGAACAGTATGTGGATAGATTATGTAGTATATCTGAAGAATACGTGGATAGAATAGTATACAGTACATTTGAAATGGGTATAACAGTATGTAAACATTATTAAAGTGACCAGTGTTCCATGTCTATGTACATAGGCCAGCAGCCTCGAAGGTGCAGAGTAACCGGATGGTAGCCAGCTAGTGACAGTGACTAAGTTCAGGACAGGGTACTAAGTGGAGGCCGGCTACTGATGGGTATTTAACAGTCTGATGGCTTTGAGAATATGTTTTACACATCCGCTGTGTTTCTCTGTGAATACCTATGGAGATATGCCATCTGTTCTGCCCTGGTCTGTCTTCCACTACACTGGATACAAACTTATTTCCATTGATAGAGTAGATTTCCAAAGGCATTTTTAATGTAAACCGTCTGACAACACAATGTGGTACAGTATATTATGAACAATGTTGTATTTCGGTCTTCAACAGATCCAGAGGGCTGCACTGAAAATGTGTTAGGCTATATTTCCTCGCCTTCAAAATTAGCAGAAAATTGTCCTCTATCCATAATTTATGGCCACACACACACAATATTTATATTCATCTCTGTCTGTCTCCCTCTACCTCTCTCTCTCTCTCTCTCTCTCTCTCTCTCTCTCTCTCTCTCGTTGTCTCTTTCTCTCTCTCTCTCTCTCTCTCTCTCTCTCTCTCTCTCTCTCGTTGTCTCTTTCTCTCTCTCTCTCTCTTTCTCTCTCTCTCTCTCTCATTGTCTCTTTCTCTCTCTCTCTCTCTCTTTCTGTCCTTTTGTTTGCCTGTAGTGTAAGCCTGTGGGAGCTTGTCAGGAATGCATTTGTTGTCTATAGCTCTTCTCTCTCTCCCTCCACCCCCTTTCTCTCCCTCCATCCCTCCCTCCCTCCCTCCTCCATCCCTCCATCCCTCCCTCCCTCTTTCTCTCCCTCCACCCCTCCCTCCCTCTCTCTCTCTCCCTCCATCCTTCCCTCCCTCCCTCTCTCTCCCCCTCCATCCCCCTCCCTCTCTCTTCCCCTCCATCCCTCCCTCCCTCTCTCTCCCCCATCCCTCCCTCTCTCTCCCCCTCCATCCCTCCCTCCCTCTCTCACCCCCTCCATCCATCCATCCCTCCCTCTTTCTCTCCCTCTTCCCCTCCCTCCCTCCCTCCCTCCCTCCCTCCCTCCCTCCCTCCCTCCCTCCCTCTCTCTCTCTCTCTCTCCCTCCCTCCCTCTCTCTCCCCTCCCTCCCTCCCTCCCTCTCTCTCCCCCTCAATCCCTCCCTCCCTCTTTCTCTCCCTCCGTCCCACTCTGTCAGTGCTGCAGGTTGTGTTCTGTCTGTTTAACAGGTTATATGTTAGCGGGAGCCAGGGGGATAACCTCTAAGAGGGGGGGCCCTAGAGGACTCCCCACAGACGCTTAGCTCACTGAAGTCTTCTATTCTTACCCATGACCCCTATCATTTCTGTCTGCCTCAACAAACTCCCCCCTGCTCCCCTGTAGCGCGCACACACACACACACACACACACACACACACACACACACACACACACACACACACACACACACATCCATCTAGCCACACTCATCATCACTGTGTACACACAGCACTGCTCAGGCTGTGTGTGGGTGCAATCATGCCTCTCGGAGTCTCTGAATGTTATTCATGGATATAGGCAACAGAGTGTCAATTCACATCCGCTGTGTTTCTCTGTGAATACCTATGGAGATATGTCATTTGTTCTGCCCTGGACTGTCTTCCACTACACTGGATACAAACTTATTTCCATTGATAGAGTAGTTTCCCGAAGGCTTTAAAACAAACAAATTGTAAACAGTCTGACAATACAATGCTGTACAGCATATTATGATCAAACCCAGAGAAATGAGGAAATCCTGGCAATGTTGTATTGTTACAGAGTCTAGCCCCTGTATTTTACCTTATGATTGTAGTTGGACTTTAACCAGCCCTACCTGCAGTAAAACCCTGTCTTGGACAGTTTGTCTATGATAAGAGACTAGTTCAAGCTACAGCAGTGGGGTTAACACACTAAACCTCTCTCAATTTCACTTCTTCAAGGCAGATGATAGTTTCTCTCAGTTGGCCTTATGTTGTAAGGATGTTGTTTTGTAAGCCTTCCAGCACCTTGGTTGTACCTAAGCTACCTTTTAAGCTACCTTTTAAGCTACCCTTTAAGCTACCTTTTAAGCTACCTTTTAAGCTACCCTTTAAGCTACCTTTTAAGCTACCTTTTAAGCTACCTTTTCCTCGCTCACCTGTTTTTATACTTTATGGCCCACTGTCTACAGTATAAATACGGTGAGCCTCTCCACTAGCAGGTATTACAGTAACATCAAGCAGAAACCATTACACATCCACGAAGTGAGTTTCCACATTGAGAGTATAGACTCGTGGCCTCCTGTAAATACAAACCTCTGTTTGTCTGTGTGTTCTGAGGCCATTAAGTTACTTAATGGCCCAGTACTCTGGCTCCCCCGTCAAATGGTACCCTATTCCCTGTATAGTGCACTACTTCTGACCAGAGTCCTATGGGCCTGGTAAAAAGTGGTGCACTATAAAGGGAATAGGGTGCCATTTGGGAGGTTGCTCATGTAACAAAGTTCTAACGGCATGCCTCCACAGTGACATCATGCCCTCTCTCCCCAGAAGGTCTTCCTCCCAGTCTGAGAAAACTAAATGAAGAGGGATACATCTGGCAGCATTTCGCGTCTCAAAATCTGCCTGGCCTTATTTCTCTCTCATCCTCCACTCTCTTGCTCTTCTCTCTCTCGTGTTTTCTCTCTCTCTCTCTCTCTCTCTCTTTCTCTCTCTCTCCTCTCTCTCTCTTTCTTTCTCTCCTATCCTCTCTCTCTCCTTTCTCTGCTCTCTCTTCTCACTTAGCTCTCATCTTTTTTATTTTCCTGTAATCCCTCTCTCCGCCAAAAGCCCCTGTATTTTCTCACACACAGCCACTCAGCCATTGTTTTCCTCCAGGAGCTGTTGTGGTGCTCCAGAGGGAGGGGGCAGGCGGGCTTCCTGTCTGCCCAGGATGGTGTGGGAAACATGGGGGGAGGTGCCTGTCACAGACCCTCTGCCTTGAGTACATGGTGACAGAGGGGAAATGAACTCAAAGAAAGGAACTGGGTGAAAAGTGCCCATAGGGACAGATCTAGGATCGGTTTACCTCCTAGAAATTTGACCTCAATTTACTCTAAGAGGCACGCTTGGTCAGTGATGAAATCTGTATTCTGATATGCTGGGGTTGGTGGCACAGATCTAGGATCAGTTTACCTTCCCTTAGGGGTAAACTGACATCAGTGTCGGGCGACTTAATGTGAGGCTCTGACGCATCCCTTGTCTGAAGCTTGGCCGATGATGACTGTGTAGTTGGAGGTAGCATTGACTGTACCATCCTTTATACCCTCAGTTAGAGTCCCACCTCGAAGTGGCTGTGATTTCTTACTTCTTTGATTCAGTAATTCAGTGGGGTGTGCAAGTCATAAAAATGAACATCAAAGTGAAATCAAAGTTCACATCAGCCACTCTAACTTTTTATTACTAAATTATTGGAAGCCTTTTTACTGAGTTATTATATCAGTTGATAATGATTGATGTGTGCACCTATCCCCATTAAACGTTGTCTTCGTGACATTAGAAAATAAATAGTCAACTGATGAAATGCAACTTATTTGTGCCAAATAAACTGTCAAGGCATCAGCTCTTTTTCCCATAAAAAGAAGCGCTATCTTTTTAAACGGGATGTGGAGTGAGGGAGCGAGAGAGGGGAGTGTTTGACAAGGCACAGCAGACTGCTCTCTCGGGACGAATGGGACTAGAACAGCCTATACTGGGAGTAGCGGCGTATCACAAAGGGCAGGCTGCGGCCACACAAAATAGTCTGAAAACAAGCAGCGATTAGCGCGCAGAGAGGAATGCGACCCAAATTGAAGTGGTGTGTCATTGGGAACCCGCGCGAGGTTCCATGGAGCGATGTTTCACCTATTTAGTAAATCGTAAGTGTTCCTATCTTGCTATCATATTGATAAAAACTCGGTTGGTGTGTGTTAATGACAGACAGCTACAGTTGCTGCGCGCTGTTTGATTTCGCGACCTCCACCCTATTTTCCCCGGGGATATAAACGAGTCGCTAGCTACGCTATTGCAAACAGTCGTTACTGTGTTGTTACATTATGTTTACGTCGTCTATGTGGCTTGAAGAACATAATTCCTGGAATGGGAATGCTGTTCGGGTAGACAGGAGCAAGTCAAGCAGACTGGTTGGAAATAGTAAAAGAAGGAGAAGGAGGAATTAGGGACGCGCTCAGACTTGAACAGGGAAATATTTTGCCCCAGGGGCGAATCTACTGTAGGCGTAGCGCAGAACAAGACTTCAAAGCATAGTTCACTTTACTGTTGGGAGGAAATGACGTGTTATTATTTGGTTATTCACTCATCTCTATTTGTCAATTACCGTTCTATTGTGGTTTTGGTCTGTAATAGTTCTGATGTTGTTTATATACAGAATAGAAGAGAGAGAGAGGGAGAGAGAGATCACCAGCTTGCTCTGAATACCAGTGCAGTCATGCAGTAGGCCTACTAGTGTTTTGCCTTGTCAATGTTGACATACTTTATCTGCCTAATACGTTTTTGCATTTAGCAAGCAAGCCTTCCATTCTTACGGACTTCTGCCTCCTTTCCTACCCTTTGTCTTGCGGGGTACATGCGACATAGTGAAGTAGGCTAACAGTAGGTCAGCAGTTCCTACTCTCTCTCCCCACCGCTCTTCTCATATCTTCATCGCCTTCTCTTCTCACAGTGCTATCACTTCCATTAGCACTCCTTTAAGGATGTCGTTGTTATGCAATGGTTTAAGTAAGAAGCCTGCTTGCTTGTAACTTATTTATATTTTCCCCTGCAGCTCAGATTCTGCATGCTGCATGATAACTCTTTATGTAATGTGTTCATTTGACAGTGTCCCTCTCTGCTCATCCTCTTTTTTCTCTCTGCACACACACACACACACACACACACACACACACGCGCACACACCCACACACACACACGCGCACACACACACACACACACACACACACACACACACACACACACACGCGCACACACCCACACACACACACGCGCACACACACGCACACACCCACACACACACGCGCACACGCATACACACACACACACGCACACACCCACACACACACACGCACACACACCCACACACACACGCACGCACGCGCACACACACACACACATAGACGCACACCACACACACGCACGCACACACACACACATAGACGCACACGCACGCACACACACACCTCTTTCGCTCTCTCAGCGGGGAGTAGCCTAGTTAAAACCCATAGTCATGCTTACACTGTTAAAAGTGGGATGGCACTGTTGTTCATCTGAAGTGGTTTTCTGATTGGTACGATCCAAAATACACTTTTGTTTCTTTAACCTATTCTATTCAAAGTGTCTGAAGTACAATAACGCATTTATAGATCAATGGGATTTTTGGCACATTCACATTGCATAGTGGTGGTTGCAATGTAGCTGTGGCAGGAAATTGATGAACAGGAAATATATCATTAATTGCTTGTAACCTAATTAGGTTGCAACAAATATTTTATTTTTCAACTGAGAAAATCTACGTTTTTTTTTTAGGTTGATCCAATGAGTCATTTTTACAGTGTACCATCATTGTACCTCCTATGTGTCCTCATTCTCCTATTTGTGCACAACATTTGAGAGAAATAAGCTTTTTGTGCATATGGAACATTTCTGGGATCTATTATTTCAGCTCATAAAACATGAGACCAACACTTTACATGTTGCCTTTAAATTCTTGCTCAGAGTATTATTGAGACAGCTCTACTGTAGCACTATACATGTAGCTCTACTGTAGCACTATACATGTAGCTCTACTGTAGCACTATACATGTAGCTCTACTGTAGCACTATACATGTAGCTCTACTGTAGCACTATACATGTAGCTCTACTGTAGCACTATACATGTAGCTCTACTGTAGCCCTATACATGTAGCTCTACTGTAGCACTATACATGTAGCTCTACTGTAGCACTATACATGTAGCTCTACTGTAGCACTATACATGTAGCTCTACTGTAGCACTATACATGTAGCTCTACTGTAGCACTATACATGTAGCTCTACTGTAGCACTATACATGTAGCTCTACTGCACTAGCATTTACATGTAGCTCTACTGTAGCACTATACATGTAGCTCTACTAGTGTAGCACCATTTAAAAGCTCATTGAGCACTTTACCTCTGAAAATACATGTAGCTCTACTGTGTAGCACCATTTAAAAGGCATTGAAGGACTCCTCTGAAAAGCCACTTCACTTTAGAAAGTAAACCCTAGTCTTGATTAAATGCAATAGTGTAACAATAGTGTAACAATATCTATAGTTATGACTACTTTTGAGAATAAACGTCTGTAGTTAAAAATGCAAAACTAGATATAAAAAATGAGTTAAAAAAGACAAACAGAGAGGATATAGTGAGGTTGAACTAAACCTTGGCTTTGAAGACGTCAACATAAACTAGTTTCTTTCTGAGGATTTTTTCACTCCTCTCTTCTCCCTCCTCTTTCTCTCTCTTCTCCCTCCTCTCTCTCTCTTCTCCCACCTATCTTACTTCTTTCTCCCTGTTGCCTCGCACCCTCAGTTCAATGATCTGTGGGTCAGAGGGCACACTTCCTGCTCCAACATGAGGCTCCCTCTCATCCTGTGACTGGAGAGATTGGAAACCAATCAAGAGTGTTTACTCCATGCTTATTTCCTGGTTGGGGCGTTCCCAGGTTTCGTAGACCAGGCCATGCCATGTTTTCTCTATATTGGAAGGGAAGGAATGGGGAGGTCTGTGAGCATACAGTATCTTCCTAATGTAGTATCTCTGCTGGCTGGGACCAGTCATCTCTCTGGCTCCTGTAGACAGACTCAGCCAGGATAGCGGGGAAGATCTCTGCTGGCTGGGACCAGTCATCTCTCTGGCTCCTGTAGACAGACTCAGCCAGAATAGCGGGGAAGATCTCTGCTGACTGGGACCAGTCATCTCTCTGGCTCCTGTAGACAGACTCAGCCAGGATAGCGGGGGAAGATCTCTGCTGACTGGGACCAGTCATCTCTCTGGCTCCTGTAGACAGACTCAGCCAGGATAGCGGGGAAGATCTCTGCTGGCTGGGACCAGTCATCTCTCTGGCTCCTGTAGACAGACTCAGCCAGGATAGCGGGAGAAGATCTCTGCTGACTGGGACCTGTCATCTCTCTGGCTCCTGTAGACAGACTCAGCCAGGATAGCGGGGAAGATCTCTGCTGACTGGGACCAGTCATCTCTCTGGCTCCTGTAGACAGACTCAGCCAGGATAGCGGGGAAGATCTCTGCTGACTGGGACCAGTCATCTCTCTGGCTCCTGTAGACAGACTCAGCCAGGATAGCGGGGGAAGATCTCTGCTGACTGGGACCAGTCATCTCTCTGGCTCCTGTAGACAGACTCAGCCAGGATAGCGGGGAAGATCTCTGCTGGCTGGGACCAGTCATCTCTCTGGCTCCTGTAGACAGACTCAGACAGGATAGCGAGGAAGAGTGCAGCACTAGAAAGAAGTCTCTCTGAATTAGTGTCATATTATGGTAACATTCTTCTGCCCTCCTCTTGCGCTCTCTTGTTCCCGTCCTCTGTTTGCAGGTACCATGCTGTGTTTTTGAGGTCACATTGAGGTCAGAGGGGGTGTAGCTATGAGCTGATGCTGTGACGGATCAACAACAAGCTCTGGTCTTTGTCTATGCATGAAGGTATCCTGTTATGTCGCCTGTATCAGATCTATCTGGAGTATCTGCTCATCAAGACATGCTGATGTCCCTTGTTCTCTCCAGATCGTATACTGATACTATATCCACCTTATACATGGCTCTCAAGGCATAGAATGTGCTTCCCATGAAGTGTTCTATTTAATTCTGTGAGAAAAATAACTGTTCCTCCGAACGTTGTCTTCATCAACCTCTGACCTCTGACCTGATTGGCTCATTAAGGGTTATTTATATCCTGACCTTTGTCCTCATTAATGCATCCCTTTTACCTTGAAACCGTTGAAGATCAGTGACTCTCTCTTTAGACCACTTTGTCCACTGCTGTGATTACTGGGACACACACACAATAATAAAAGTGGTCAATAATAATAACATTCAGGTCAGGTCTGGTCTGGTCAGGTCAGGTCTAGTCAGGTCAGGTCAGGTCTGGTAAAGTCTGGTCAGGTCTAGTCAGGTCAGGTCAGGTCTGGTCAGGTCTAGTCAGGTCAGGTCTAGTCAGGTCAGGTCAGGTCTGGTCAGGTCAGGTCTAGTCAGGTCAGGTCAGGTCAGGTCTGGTCAGGTCAGGTCTAGTCAGGTCAGGTCAGGTCTGGTCAGGTCTAGTCAGGTCTGGTCAGGTCTAGTCTGGTCAGGTCTAGTCAGGTCTGGTCAGGTCTAGTCAGGTCTGGTCTGGTCAGGTCTAGTCAGGTCTGGTCAGGTCTGGTCAGGTCTAGTCAGGTCTGGTCAGGTCTAGTCAGGTCTGGTCAGCCCATCCTCTGGCCTGTTGAAGTGGCCAGCTGCTCTGCTACGTTAAACAACAAGGGCCATGACACCATGACAGATGCACCTAAATAGTCTCTCTCCTCTCTCTTGGTCCTATAACAGATGTTACACAGAATATGCAGAACACATCCCGCCCAGCATGTAGCTTGCTCTTTCATAGTAATATGTGTGTGTGTTGGCCTGGTTTCACCTGCTGACCTCTGCACCCTAGACCCGGCTGTGTTGGATCCACAACAGCTGTTATTTAACCACAGGACCTAGGTTTCCAACTAGCTGTACCCAATATGCACTTCTGTGAGTCTTGCATCCCAACGGGCTCCTAAAGGGTCCTGGCAGCAGATAGAGAGCCACAGAGATCTGCTCCTGTAGATGATGTCATTTATAGCCAACACAGCTTCCTGCTGTCTCTGCTCCCTTTGTGTTCCGTGTGTGTGTGTGTGGGGGGGGGGGGGGGGGGGGTGCATGTTTCTGTGTTCAGCTGTTCCTCTCATACAGTATGTGTCTTTACATCTCCTCTCGTAGTGAGGCAGGTAGCAGGCTCCAAGTGAATTGGTGTGTTTGCTGTGATTATTCCTCAATAAATTGGTAGAGGCACTGAAATGCTCAGTGTTTCATCCCCTGTTGTGCGGGCGTGTGTGTGTGTGTGTGTGTCGTCCATCTCCCTGGTGTCATCCCCCTGCTTTGTCTTGATTGCATCTCTCTTTGAGAGAGGGATAGAGTGAGGTCCACTCCTCTTCCTCTGTCTGTACAAGGCTAGAGGACACTAATGCAACACCACCAAACCGTTTCTACTCTCTCCATTCTATCTCTCCCTCTCTCAAAACCAATCAAGGCCATATACTGTGTCAGATGGCCAATGGGTAATTATTATATTATAATATCTGGCTGAGGCTTCTGTGGAGAGAGATTCCACTGTAAGTAGAATTCTAGGATGGCTGAAGCTGCATTAACTTATTAGCTCCAGCTTTTCCTGTCTCCTCTAATGACCATATTATTACATTGTTATTACCTCCAGTACATCATCTGAGTGTATTTGCTGAGTTTCTCTCAGTCTCTGGGGTTCCCTGAGGTATCTCAGTATGTGACAGTGACTTGGTTCTGTTCTGTCTGCCTGATTAATAGACAGGTTCCGCTTACACACAACTTCCGTTCCGTTCCAGTGATTCCTGTCAGGATCTCTCCGTTCTGTTTTCCTCTCGCCCTGTCTTGTCCAAGCTCATTCCACCACAGATGTTGCGATTGAAAGGAGGACACACACACACACACACAAGCACACACAAGCATTGTTGCATCCATATAGAAAGAAGAAACAAATATATTGACTTTGAGATAATTCAACAAAAAACATACGCACCAGAGAAGACAAGAGAAGGGAAGAGCAGAGAAGAGGAGAGATGTGGAGAGAAGAGAAGAGGAGAGATTTGGAGAGAAGAGGAGAGAAGAGGGGAGATGTGCAGAGAAGAGAAGAAGAGAGATGTGGAGAGAAGAGAATGGAAGAGGAGAGGAGAGAAGAGGACAGATGTGGAGAGAAGAGAAGAGAATGGAAGAGGAGAGGAGAGAAGAGGAGGGATGTGGAGAGAAGAGGAGAGAAAAGGAGAGATGTGGAGAGAAGAGAAGAGAATGGAAGAGGAGAGAAGAGGAGAGATGTGGAGAGAAGAGAAGAGAAGAGGAGAGATGTAGAGAGAACAGAAGAGGGAGAAGAGGAGATATGTGGAATGAAGACAAGAGGAGAGATGTGGAAAGAAGAGGAGAGGAAAGAAGAGGAGAGATGTGGAATGAAGAGGAGAGAAGTGGAGAGAAGAGGAGAGTTTTGGACAGAAGAGGAGAGAAGAGAAGAGGAGAGAAGAGGAGAGTTTTGGACAGAAGAGGAGAGAAGAGGAGAGTTTTGGACAGAAGAGGAGAGAAGAGGAGAGATGTGGAGAGAAGAAGAGAGATGTGGAAAGAAGAGGAGAGAAGAAGAGAGAAGAGGAGAGAAGGAGAGAAGAGGAGAGAAGAAGAGAGAAGAGGAGAGATGTAAATAGAAGATAAGAAAAGAGGAGAGAAGAGGAGAGAAGAAAAGAGGAGAGAAGAGGAGAGATGTGGAAAGAAGAGGAGAGATGTGGAGAGAAGAAGAGAGATGTGGAAAGAAGAGGAGAGATGTGGAAAGAAGAGAAGAGAAGAGGAGAGATGTGGAGAGAAGAGGAGAGATGTGGAAAGAAGAGGAGAGAAGAAGAGAGAAGAGGAGAGAAGAAGAGAGAAGAGGAGAGAAGAAGAGAGATGTAAATAGAAGAGAAGAGAAGAAAGGAGGAGAGAAGAGGAGAGAAGAGAAGGGAAGAGTTGAGGAGAGAATAGATAGAATGTCTGTGTGTGGTTGTGTGTGTTTTGTAATGTTGTGTTGAACAACTGTGTGTGTCTGTTTGTGTGTACGTGCGTAAGTGTCAGACCATTTTCCTTTGATGTGTATGTTAGAGTGTTTGTGCCATGGTCCATGCCCAATTGTTCATACGGCTGGCTAGCTAGCTGACTGGAGCGTTAAAACGCAGCACAGGCTACAAAGGAGCTCACTACAGCTCCAACACATTACCCAATCATCTCGCTAGTCTGAAAATATTTTACCCAATCATCTATCTAGTGTGAAAAGATCTTATCCAATTAGTTCACTGGATCTCTTACCTACTCAGCCGGCCCAATCATGTCTCTATTATCTGCATCTCATACCCAATAAACTCAGTGTTGTCAGCCTCTTAGCCAGTCAGCATACTGATCTCGCCAACCATATTGTTTTGGCCAAAGGGGATTCAAAGTAACCCACCGGCATGTGTTTTGGCCAAGGGGATTCAAAGTAACCCACCGGCATGTGTTTTGTATGTATGTTACATTTCTGTGTAAACTGTAGTCAGTGCTGCTACTGCAAATATTGACATGATAGGAGGGATCAATTCCTCTTCCATGACTCATCACTATGGTGATGAGGTCCCATTCAGGACTGACCAGAGCTTGGATAAAGCATAGGGCATGTGTATCACTTCAATAAGATGACTGCTACTTCACAATAGCACACACTGCAGGCAATGTACATCATTTACATGGGGTGATGCATTATAGGCTCTGACCCTGGTCCACTACTGTATTCCATGCTAACCCAGTCACAACACACCCAACACACACACATACACACACATTTACACATCAAATCAAAGTTTATTTGTCACGTGCGCCAAATACAACAGGTATAGACCTTACAGTGAAATGCTTACTTACAGACTCTAACCAATAGTGCAAAAAAGGTATTAGGTGAACAATAGGTAAGTAAAGAAATAAAACAACAGTAAAAGACAGGCTATATACAGTAGCGAGGCTATATACAGTAGCAAGGCTATATACAGTAGCAAGGCTATAAAAGTAGCGAGGCTATATACAGTAGTGAGGCTATATACAGTAGCGAGGCTATATACAGTAGCGAGGCTATATACAGTAGCGAGGCTATATACAGTAGCAAGGCTATATACAGTAGCGAGGCTATATACAGTAGCGAGGCTATATACAGTAGCGAGGCTATAAAAGTAGCGAGGCTACATACAGACACCGGTTAGTCAGGCTGATTGAGGTAGTATGTAGATATGGTTAAAGTGACTATGCATATATGATGAACAGAGAGTAGCAGAAGCGTAAAAAGAGGGGTTGGCGGGTGGTGGGACCCAATGCAGATAGCCCTGTTAGCCAATGTGCGGGAGCACTGGTTGGTCGGGCCAATTAGGTAGTATGTACATGAATGTATAGTTAAAGTGAGTATGCATATATGATAAACAGAGAGTAGCAGCAGCGTAAAAGAGGGGTTGGGGGGGTACACAATGCAAATAGTTCGGGTAACCATTTGTTTACCTGTTCAGGAGTCTTATGGCTTGGGGGGAAATACTGTTTGAGAAGCCTTTTTGTCCAAGACTTGGCACTCCGGTACCGCTTGCCATGCGGTAGTAGAGAGAACAGTCTATGACTGGGGTGGCTGGGGTCTTTGACAATTTTTCTCTACACCTCCTGGTGTAGAGTTCCTGGATGCCAGGCATCTTAGCCCCAGTGATGTACTGGGCCGTACACACTACCCTCTGTAGTGCCTTGCGTTCAGAGGCCGAGCCGGTGCCGTACCAGGCAGTGATGCAACCAGTCAGGATGCTCTCGATGTTGCAGCTGTAGAACCTTTTGAGGATCTCAGGACCCATGCCAAATCTTTTTAGTGTCCTGAGGGGGAATAGGCTTTGTCGTGCCCTCTTCACGACTGTTTTGGTGTGTTTGGACCATTCTAGTTTGTTGGTGATGTGGACACCGTGGACACACTTGAAGCTCTCAACCTGCTCCACTACAGCCTCGCCGATGAGAATGGGGGCGTGCTCGGTCCTTCTTTTCGTGTAGTCCACATTCATCTCCTTAGTCTTGGTTACGTTGAGGGATAGGTTGTTATTCTGGCACCACCCGGCCAGGTCTCTGACCTCCTCCCTATAGGCTGTCTCGCCGTTGTCGGTGATCAGGCCTACCACTGTTGTGTCGTCTGCAAACTTAATGATGCCTGGAGTCGTGCCTGGCCATGCAGTCGTGGGTGAACAGGGAGTACAGGAGGGGACTGAGCACGCAGCCCTCGGGAGCTCCAGTGTTGAAGATCAGTGTGGCAGATGTGTTGCTACCTAACCTCACCACCCGGGGGCGGCCCGTCAGGAAGTCTAGGATCCAGTTGCAGAGGGAGGTGTTTAGTCCCAGGATCCTTAGCTTGGTGATGAGCTTTAAGGGTACTATGGTGTTGAAAGCTGAGCTCTAGTCAATGAATAGCATTCTCACATAGGTGTTCCTTTTGTCCAGGTGGGAAAGGGCAGTGTGGAGTGCAATAGAGATTGCATCATCTGTGGATTTGTTTGGGCGGTATGCAAATCGGAGTGGGTCTAGGGTTTCTGAGATAATGGTGTTGATGTGAGCCATTGCCTTTGTCTTCTTTGGCACAGGGACTATGGTGGTCTGCTTGAAACATGTTGGTATTACAGACACATGTGATAAGGTCAGGACAACCACCTGTGTAGAGTGAGTGTAAGTTTGTGCAGCAGCATTTATGGATGGTAGGAAACATTGCTGGGCTGACAGCAGAGTGCCATGTCAACAGAGAGCTAGGTGGGGTTCAGCCCTACTGCTGCTCTAGGCCTTAGTGTTAACACTATCCTCCATTAACTGTCCTCTGTTTATCAGACCGGCTGGCTGGCTGCATTACGGCTCTTGTCCCTTTTTGCTGCTATAGGCTATTGCTGCTGCAGGTGTACAGTAATCTGGGAAGCTAATCACATGACTAAGGACAGCCAATGAATGTGACCAATGGTTAAATAAGGTTGTTGTCCTACAAATGTAGCCGTTTAGGAGCTTTAGGGTGGACTGTTAGTTTTCTGTGTTATTTAGCTCTGCACTACTTTACCCACACATCATATTTTCAGTTGGTTGGTTATCAGTGTATCTGCAGTCCCTGGTGGAGTGCTAAGTCAGTCAGCGTGGTGTTACACCCTTAAGTGCCCTGACACCTCTGTGGCTGAGTGATTTGGGTTCCTACCAGATCCTCAGTCTGATAGGCTATCTGACGGAGTTTACTTCAACATAGAAACAGGATGCAGACAGGCTCTGTGCGGGCCGGGGTTCAGAAGCTCTTAGAGTCCATTACTCCTCTCTCTCCTGTCCCTGGGCCCCATTCTAACCAGGTTTCCATCGGCCCAGCCGTGCTCGGGCTGGATAGAGTGACTGTATCCCAGACGATGAGCAGGGCCTGGCCAGGCCGGTGGAAAGACTCTCTACTAAGTGAATTATCGGTTGATTCTGAGAAGAGAAAAGGCAGACATTCAGGCTGGTCGATAAGACTGGGAAGCTAAGCAGAGCTTTTTCCATATTGCCCAGCTCAAGTTTTATATATGTCCTATCTCTGTACGTCAGAGGGGATATTCTGTCTGGGAGAAATAAGGCCTATCTGTTCTATTCCTGCTCTGCCTCTGAAATATTTACATGGAAAGAATAGAACCCAGAGGACTGGAGACAGAAGGAGGAGGAGAGGAAACCCCCCACCCTGCCCATTGAAGAAGGGATGGGAAGGAGAGGGTGAGAACAGGAGAGAAAGAGTGATGGGAGGCAAAGACCAGTGTTAATGACAAAGATAATTCCGTTTGCATCAAGTATAGCCCCCATCCACAAGTTAACATGGAGAGAGTTAGAGAGAGAGAGAGAGAGAGAGAGAGAGCATGCAAATGAAGACGTTAGCTGAGAATAGATGGTGTTGGGGGATGGAGAGGAGGAGAGGAGCAGATTATTGTAAAGCTAGTTGTTATCTGTGAATGAGCTGAGGTATGACAAGACACACACACACACACACACACACACACATACAGATACATACACATCACAGGGGATCTACTCTGATGCAGGAGCTATAAGCATCACTTCACAGAATGCATTTTATTTGACATGCATCTTAACAGCTTCTTTCATAGCACTATTACAGTTAGGTAGAGGTGCCTATCATATAAAATACACATATACTGCTACGCAATACAGACATGTCACATTGCTATTCAGATATTCACTGTCACTCTCATTTTCCCACTGACACTGGTAGATGGAGTGATGGATGCGGAGGGAGGAAGTGACAGAAAGATGGATGTGTGTTGGTTGCCATGTTAATTCCACTTTAATTAAGTGTTTTGGGAGTACATTGAAAGTGTCTGGAGACTGGGACTCCACCCTGGAGTAGAAGGGTTCTCCCTGGGGGAGAGAGACAGACAGGAGAAGGAGACTGGGACTCCACCCTGGAGTAGAGGGGATCTCCCTGGGGGAGAGAGACAGACAGGAGAAGGAGACTGGGACTCCACCCTGGAGTAGAAGGGATCTCCCTGGGGGAGAGACAGACAGGAGAAGGAGACTGGGACTCTACCCTGGAGTAGAGGGGTTCTCCCTGGGGGAGAGAGACAGGAGAAGGAGACTGGGACTCCACCCTGGAGTAGAGGGGATCTCCCTGGGGGAGAGACAGACAGGAGAAGGAGACTGTGACTCCACCCTGGAGTAGAGGGGATCTCCCTGGGGGAGAGACAGACAGGAGAAGGAGACTGGGACTCCACCCTGGAGTAGAAGGGTTCTCCCTGGGGGAGAGAGACAGACAGGAGAAGGAGACTGGGACTCCACCCTGGAGTAGAGGGGATCTCCCTCGGGGAGAGAGACAGACAGGAGAAGGAGACTGGGACTCCACCCTGGAGTAGAAGGGATCTCCCTGGGGGAGAGTGACAGACAGGCGAAGGAGACTGGGACTCCACCCTGGAGTAGAGGGGATCTCCCTGGGGGAGAGTGACAGACAGGAGAAGGAGACTGGGACTCCACCCTGGAGTAGAAGGGTTCTCCCTGGGGGAGAGAGACAGACAGGAGAAGGAGACTGGGACTCCACCCTAGAGTAGAAGGGTTCTCCCTGGGGGAGAGTGACAGACATGAGAAGGAGACTGGGACTCCACCCTGGAGTAGAAGGGTTCTGCCTGGGGGAGAGAGACAGACAGGAGAAGGAGACTGGGACTCCACCCTGGAGTAGAAGGGTTCTCCCTGGGGGAGAGAGACAGACAGGAGAAGGAGACTGGGACTCCACCCTGGAGTAGAGGGGTTCTCCCTGGGGGAGAGACAGACAGGAGAAGGAGACCGGTAGACCTTACATTACATAACATTACAGCCTCTCAGGGTTGTACAAGACCTCTAGCATATTTCTCTCTCGCTCTCTATGTCTCTCTATCTGTCTCTGTCTCTCTCTCCATCTCTCTCTCTCTCTCTCTCTCTCTCGCACTCTCTCTCATTCATCTTGACAGTCTGTGTATGTTTCCTCACTCAAAGAGGTCAATGGCTGTTTCCTGTGTATTTGTTTGAAGAGCAGGAAGTGTAGCTGTAGTGGGGTGTATAGAATGACGTGTCCTGTCTGACTCACACTGCTATGTTTCAGGTGGACATCCTCCAAACCTCTGGGCTTTGCTCAGAAAAAGGATGTTTTGAGTTCTTCCTCAGCACAGCATGGTCCACCAGTCACTAAGTTCTCCCTCTCTGTTTCCACATTCAGAGGAACTACAACAACACCATCTACAAAACATTTCATCGAAAGGGAATGTATGTGGTGGCTAGTGAGAGGAGCTATAGGAAGACAGGCTTATTATAATGTCTGGAATGGAATAAATGTAACGGTATAAAACACATCAAACATATGGAAACCACATATTTATATTCATTCCATTTATTATATTCATTCCA
The DNA here is from genome assembly GCF_034236695.1 of Oncorhynchus nerka. Taxonomy (NCBI): domain Eukaryota; kingdom Metazoa; phylum Chordata; class Actinopteri; order Salmoniformes; family Salmonidae; genus Oncorhynchus; species Oncorhynchus nerka. The sequence continues at coordinate 24,123,117 of NC_088399.1, forward strand.
TTTATTCTACTCCAACCATTACACTGAGCATGTCCTCCTATAGCTCATCCCACCAGCCTCCACTGATGTAAAGATAACGTTTGATTGACGTCCAAACTCTCTTCTCTACCCAGCTGTCTGTCTGACAGAGAGAAACTATATTCTCTACCCAGCTGTCTGTCTGACAGAGAGAAACTCTCTTCTCTACCCAGCTGTCTGTCTGACAGAGAGAAACTCTCTTCTCTACGCAGCTGTCTGTCTGACAGAGAGAGAAACTCTCTTCTCTACCCAGCTGTCTGACTGACAGAGAGAAACTCTCTTCTCTACCCAGCTGTCTGACTGACAGAGAGAAACTCTCTTCTCTACGCAGCTGTCTGACAGAGAGAAACTCTCTTCTCTACCCAGCTGTCTGTCTGACAGAGACATAAACTCTCTTCTCTACCCAGCTGTCTGTCTGACAGAGAGAAACTCTCTTCTCTACCCAGCTGTCTGTCTGACAGAGAGAGAAACTCTCTTCTCTACCCAGCTGTCTGTCTGACAGAGAGAGAAACTCTCTTCTCTACCCAGCTGTCTGACTGACAGAGATAAACTCTCTTCTCTACTCAGCTGTCTGACTGACAGAGAGAAACTCTCTTCTCTACCCAGCTGTCTGACTGACAGAGATAAACTCTCTTCTCTACCCAGCTGTCTGACTGACAGAGAGAAACTCTCTTCTCTACGCAGCTGTCTGTCTGACAGAGAAAAACTCTCTTCTCTACGCAGCTGTCTGTCTGACAGAGAGAGCAGAACGGTACTTTATCTGAGGCCCATCTGGTGCCACATGAGGATTCCTCCTCTTATTCCTCTTTGAGTAATAAAACGCCTGCTCTGTTTGGCCCTAGCAGGGGCCGGTTGGTTGACAGGTCCAGGAACTGGTCTGATCGATGGGAGTGTTAGAGCTTGTTCCGGTCTGAAGTGTCAAGCTCTGCCTGAGGAGCTGAAGTTGCTTCCCTCAGTCTTCCTGTCAGTCTGAATACGGTCAGGAATATTGATGCTCCAGATGCATCCGGCTGGCCAGGGTCCTTGGTCTGTGGAGTGTGTTTCAGACCCTGTAGCTCGATAAGACGATAGCACACCCCTATCCCCTCACAGCAAGCCCCAACACACACATATCCGCTGCTCTGCTTAATCCTCCATACTTCACTCCCTCTCTCTCTCACGTCAGTTTCTCTCTCACTTTTCTGCCCGGTACCTCTGCAGCCAATCAGAGAGCAGAGTCTGGTTCAAACTCCCCCCCCTCCTCCCCCTGCAGCTGTGCCCTGTGATTGGCCAGAAGCTCCCAGATCTGGAGTCTGACAGACAGAGCTCTCTCTGGAGTGAGCTCTGAGCTGTGTTCGGTTCCGAATAAACGTCAGGAAAAGATGGGGAGAGGAAAAGAGAGGGAGGGGATGGGAGGGGAACTCTCAAGTGTGCGTGTGAAATAACAGAACGAGTGCGTGTATGTATGTGTGCGTGCGTGTTTGTGTGTGCCTGTTCCTCTATATCTCATACTCTATGTGTGTAAGCACTTGTATGATTTTGCATGTGTGTGACACAGACAGAGAGCGAGGGAGGGAGGGAGGGAGGGAGAGATCCAGGCCATTGTCCGGCCCAGGCTGGACAGTGGATATGAGGACAAAGCTGGCAGCCATTACAAAGAGCTTCCTGTGGTTATAATCTGCAGCTATGGCTGCTCTCTGTGCCTCATTTTCCTGGAATGCTCTTATTCAGAACCAGGGCGCTCTCTCTCTCTCACACGCACGCACGCACGCACGCACACACACACACACACACACACACACACAGGATTAGCATCTAAGCCTTCCATAGAGAGCATTATTATACAAATAGTTCCTCTCATTACAGAGGCTATTGACCCAGATTGTCACTGTGCTGCCAGTAGACCAGAGTCAGAGGCTAAACACTAATAGCTAATGTTAGCACTAGCTTCATCTAGTTGCATCAGTCAACAGAGGCTGCTTGAGAGTCAGAGGCTAAATTCTAATGACTGATGTTGGCGCTGGTTGCATCATCATCCACGTTTACACACGTTTAGCTTGGCTGTTCACATTCAGTGCTGCCGTCTCTTCACTGATTGGGCCGTGGGCAAGGTTAATGATAATTGCAATGCAGGTGCATCTGTCTCTCCCCCTATCTCTCTTTCCCTCCCTCTCTCTGAGGCATAGTGCTTACATTTGAATTAGTGTATGGGTGATATAGCGCTTGATTGTGTTGTAAAGGGGGGGAGAGCAGCAATTTGGATGCTTTGAGCTAATTAGCCGGTTAGTGCAAAACGATAATTACCTTGGTAGGGCACTCAAATATTGTGCAGCATATTAAGTTGAATACTGTCACTATTGTACTGCACCTGTGATGAAGCCTTTTCATTGTCTGATGCAGGTGCTTGGTTATATAGATGGCTTTATCAGTCTGCCCTGTGTGATGATAACATTATCAAGGAGAGGCCTTTAAATTGTCCCAGTATTGTGTGTAAGTAAAGTAGCCTTGGCGTGTGCGAGCCAGAATGGCTCATAGGAGCAGGAGCCTATTTCCTCTTTCTGTAGTGTGAAGCAGCTTGATGTACTAATACACCCCCTGGACAGGACACAAGTCTATCGCAGGGCCTTACCCCCAATCTATCAACCTTAATGCTGAGTGCCAAGCTGAGACGCGTTGGGTCCTATTTTTACAGTCTGGTGTGACTCGGCTGCGACCAAACTCCCAACCTTCCAGTCTCAGGGCGAACACTATAACCACAGGACCACTCCATATTCTACCCATCGAAGACACTCTACCCATCGAAGACACTCTACACATCGAAGACACTCTACACATAGAAGACACTCTTCCCATAGAAGACACTCTACCCATAGAAGACACTCTACCCATCGAAGACACTCTACCCATCGAAGACACTCTACCCATAGAAGACACTCTACCCATAGAAGACACTCTACCCATAGAAGACACTCTACCCATAGAAGACAGGTGGCAGTAGAAAGCACCCTCTCAGACAGAGAAAGTGGGGTGGTATCAAACACATTGCCAACAGCAGAAACCTCTTTATTTGTTTACCATTCGTCTGTATCTGAAAGATGGATGAAATATCTTTAAGGTTTAAGTCTCTCTTTATTTGAGCTGAATGTACTGAGAGTGAGCACTCAAAGAGCATTGTACTCAGCTAGCTGGTATACACGTCGAGAGAGAGAGAGTTGGATGAACTAGACTCAGTGTAGAGCCTTGTTTTTGCATAAGCTGATTTTATGTGAGTGAATGAATCCCTTATGAGAACAAATTCTTATTTACAATGACGGCCTAGGAACAGTGGGTTAACTGCCTTGCTAGATCTGGGATTCGATCTAGCAACCTTTCGGTTACAGGGCCAACTCTCTAACCGGCCCAACTCTCTAACCGGCCCAACTCTCTAACAGGCCCAACTCTCTAACCGGCCCAACTCTCTAACAGGCCCAACTCTCTAACAGGCCCAACTCTCTAACCGGCCCAACTCTCTAACAGGCCCAACTCTCTAACCGGCCCAACTCTCTAACAGGCCCAACTCTCTAACCGGCCCAACTCTCTAACCGGCCCAACTCTCTAACCGGCCCAACTCTCTAACCACTAGGCTACCTGCCGCCCCGGCAGCAATTGACAAATAAACAAACATTACAATAATTCACGATGATAATTGTGTTTTTCTCTGCAGTGCGCTCCGCATAAAGAGTGAAAAATAAATCAATACATAATAGTAAATAAGGTTATCCAAGCAATAATCACACCCATAGAGCAGTAAATAAAAAATAAGACATATATAGATACATAGGTAGGTAGATAGATAGATCGATCTATGGATTTCACATGACTGGGAATATAGATATGCATCTGTTGGTCACATATACCTTAAAAAAGAAAGGTAGGGGGCGTGGATCAGAAAACCAGTTAGTATCTGGTGTGACCACCATTTTCCTCATGCAGCGTGATACATCTCTTTCCCATAGAGTTGATCAGGCTGTTAATTGTGGCCTGTGGAATGTTGTCCCACTCCTCTTCAATGGCTGTGCGAAGTTGCTGGCTATTGATGGGAATTGGAACACGCTGTTGTACACGTCGATCCGGGAATTGGAACACGCTGTCGTACACGTCGATCCAGAGCATCCCAAATGATCCAGAGCATTCTCAATGATGACATGTCTGGTGAGTATGCAGGCCATGGAATTGTGTACATCGGGCCGTGCATTATCATGCTGAAACATGAGGTGATGGCGGCGGATGAATGGCATGACAAATTCCCTAAAACAATGTTGGAGGCGGCTTATGGTAGAGAAATTAACATTCAATTATTTGGCAACATTCTCTGGTGGACATTCCTGCAGTCAGCATGGCAACAACATGCTCCCTCAAAACTGCACATTTTAGAGTGGCCTTTTATTCTCCCCTGCACAAGGTGCACCTGTCTAATGATCATGCTGTTTAATCAGCTTCTTGAAATGCCACACCTGTCAGGTGGATGGATTATCTTGGCAAAGGAGAAGTTCTTACTAACAGAGATGTAAACAAATTTGTGCACAACATTTGAGAGAAATAAGCTTTTTGTGTCTATGGAACATTTCTGGGATCTTTTATTTCAGCTCATATTCCAGGCTTTATCTAAATATTCTGCAAATAGAAATACATGTACAAAATGGACAAAAAAAAACATTTCAGTTTCTCGTCATCACTCAGCCACATAATGCCAGGGAATATCTGGTGTGCTTTCTGGAATAAGAGCACGTGTATATCGTGGTAGAAAGGGAAATAGAGGATAAATGATGAGATATGTAAATGAGATATGTAAATGTAAATGATAAAATGAGTTTCTTTCTCTATTTCTTCAAGGTCACAATAGTTACATAGTGTTTCCTCTTCCATGTCACCACAATACCGACCTGTTTCAATAAGCAGAGGCAATATCCCTGATCTTACCTGTTTCAATACGCAGAGGCAATATCCCTGATCTTACCTGTCTCAATATGCAGAGGCAATATCCCTGATCTTACCTGTTTCAATATGCAGAGGCAATATCCCTGATCTTACCTGTTTCAATACGCAGAGGCAATATCCCTGATCTTACCTGTTTCAATACGCAGAGGCAATATCCCTGATCTTACCTGTTTCAATACGCAGAGGCAATATCCCTGATCTTACCTGTTTCAATACGCAGAGGCAATATCCCTGATCTTACCTGTTCAATATGCAGAGGCAATATCCCTGATCTTACCTGTCTCAATATGCAGAGGCAATATCCCTGATCTTACCTGTTTCATGCAGAGGCAATATCCCTGATCTTACCTGTTTCAATACGCAGAGGCAATATCCCTGATCTTACCTGTTTCAATACGCAGAGGCAATATCCCTGATCTTACCTGTTTCAATACGCAGAGGCAATATCCCTGATCTTACCTGTTTCAATACGCAGAGGCAATATCCTTGATCTTACCTGTCTCAATATGCAGAGGCAATATCCCTGATCTTACCTGTTTCAGTACGCAGAGGCAATATCTTTGATCTTACCTGTTTCAGTATGCAGAGGCAATATCCTTGATCTTACCTGTTTCAGTATGCAGAGGCAATATCCTTGATCTTACCTGTTTCAGTACGCAGAGGCAATATCCTTGATCTTACCTGTGCACATATCAATCTTTTGCTTTTAGGTAGGTTGTACATAATATATCTCTCACACACATTCACCCTTAACAAAAGGTTCTCAATTTGGGAGTTTTGATGAATCTCCTCCACCCATTTTTTCCATATTTCATTATCAGTTGTTTTTGAATAGTGTCCATGTAGAAATGAATTTGGTTTTCGTAAAATCTCAGTCAGACTGTTGAAAAGGCAGTTGCCCAGGCTCCCCCTATGGATAGATCCCATTGAAAAACAGTGCTGGCTACTCTGGCAATTCGCATATCCAACTTTCTTGTCCAGTCTCACCATACAAGCCTTTTCCATCTCACCTCACATGGTTCCCAGCCCATGTACCCAGGTATTGCCAGTATAGGTACAAACTTGTGGATATCTAAAAAGTAACGTACCTGTTATTGACATGTTTGTATTTGACCTCTTAGCACCCCACACTCCTGCTGAATTGTCCAGAACAGGACACTGTCTGATACAGTTAGGAATATGTAGTGTAACCAATATCTTTGAGTGGTTTTGTTTTTCCTAGAACTCCCCCAAGAGCTCTACTTGTTGAGTCGGCCAGGATGTTCCGTATAGAAAGGTCATAAAAAAGACCCAAATATTTATAACTGCTAGTAAACTCAAGAATGTCTTCACCAAAACAAAACTTCTCTATCTTAGTACCTGTGTGTGTGTGTGCCATATTCTCAGTGTAACAGCACAAATTACTGAGCTCCGTAAAACAATGCAAGCATTAAACAATTGGCCCTATCACAATGAGCCTACAGTTCCTCATCCAACAATTTGCATATATAGTGTTTTTTCTTCGATAAACAAACAGTCTGCCAAACAATTCAGGAAAATGTACATTCTCCTTCTGACAACAGAAGACAATAAATGAGTTGTGTCTCCTGTGAATGACAATGCTTTTCTTTAGACCATTTAACTCTGTGTTACAGTAGATAGAAAATAGGATCAAACAGAATGTAGTTGGAGAGGTAGAGAGAGAGTCTGTTTTAGGGAATAACAGTATCAGAGATAAAGAAAGAGAGATTGCTCTGAGTGAAAGGGTCTGACAACACGCTAGCTGAATGTGATGGCGAACGTGGGAGTGAAAGGGTCTGACAACACGCTAGCTGAATGTGATGGCGAACGTGTGAGTGAAAGGGTCTGACATCACGCTACCTGAATGTGATGGCGAACGTGTGAGTGAAAGGGTCTGACATCACGCTACCTGAATGTGATGGCGAACGTGTGAGTGAAAGGGTCTGACAACACGCTAGCTGAATGTGATGGCGAACGTGGGAGTGAAAGGGTCTGACATCACGCTAGCTGAATGTGATGGCGAACGTGTGAGTGAAAGGGTCTGACATCACGCTACCTGAATGTGATGGCGAACGTGTGAGTGAAAGGGTCTGACAACACGCTAGCTGAATGTGATGGCGAACGTGGGAGTGAAAGGGTCTGACAACACGCTAGCTGAATGTGATGGCGAACGTGTGAGTGAAAGGGTCTGACATCACGCTAGCTGAATGTGATGGCGAACGTGGGAGTGAAAGGGTCTGACAACACGCTAGCTGAATGTGATGGCGAACGTGTGAGTGAAAGGGTCTGACAACACGCTAGCTGAGTGTGATGGCGAACGTGGGAGTGAAAGGGTCTGACAACACGCTAGCTGAATGTGATGGCGAACGTGGGAGTGAAAGGGTCTGACAACACGCTAGCTGAATGTGATGGCGAACGTGGGAGTGAAAGGGTCTGACAACACGCTAGCTGAATGTGATGGCGAACGTGGGAGTGAAAGGGTCTGACAACACGCTAGCTGAATGTGATGGCGAACGTGTGAGTGAAAGGGTCTGACAACACGCTAGCTGAATGTGATGGCGAACGTGGGAGTGAAAGGGTCTGACAACACGCTAGCTGAATGTGATGGCGAACGTGTGAGTGAAAGCATCTGACAACACGCTAGCTGAATGTGATGGCAAACGTGTGAGTGAAAGGGTCTGACATCACGCTACCTGAATGTGATGGCGAACGTGTGAGTGAAAGGGTCTGACAACACGCTAGCTGAATGTGATGGCGAACGTGGGAGTGAAAGGGTCTGACAACACGCTAGCTGAATGTGATGGCGAACGTGTGAGTGAAAGCGTCTGACAACACGCTAGCTGAATGTGATGGCGAATGTGTGAGTGAAAGGGTCTGACAACACGCTAGCTGAATGTGATGGCGAACGTGTGAGTGAAAGGGTCTGACAACACGCTAGTTGAATGTGATGGCGAACGTGTGAGTGAAAGGGTCTGACAACACGCTAGCTGAATGTGATGGCGAACGTGTGAGTGAAAGGGTCTGACAACACGTAGCTGAATGTGATGGTGAAGGTGAGTGAAAGGGACTGACAACACGCTAGCTGAATGTGATGGCGAACATGTGAGTGAAAGGGTCTGACAACACGCTAGCTGAATGTGATGGTGAACGTGTGAGTGAAAGGGTCTGACATCACGCTAGCTGAATGTGATGGCAAACGTGTGAGTGAAAGGGTCTGACAACACGCTAGCTGAATGTGATGGTGAACGTGTGAGTGAAAGGGTCTGACAACACGCTAGCTGAATGTGATGGCGAACGTGTGAGTGAAAGGGTCTGACAACACGCTAGCTGAATGTGATGGTGAACGTGTGAGTGAAAGGGTCTGACAACACGCTAGCTGAATGTGATGGCGAACGTGTGAGTGAAACGGGTCTGAAACACGCTAGCTGAATGTGATGGCGAACGTGTGAGTGAAAGGGTCTGACAACACGCCAGCTGAATGTGATGGCGAACGTGTGAGTGAAAGGGTCTGACAACACGCTAGCTGAATGTGATGGCGAACGTGGGAGTGAAAGGGTCTGACAACACGCTAGCTGAATGTGATGGCGAACGTGTGAGTGAAAGCGTCTGACAACACGCTAGCTGAATGTGATGGCGAATGTGTGAGTGAAAGGGTCTGACAACACGCTAGCTGAATGTGATGGCAAACGTGTGAGTGAAAGGGTCTGACAACACGCTAGTTGAATGTGATGGCGAACGTGTGAGTGAAAGGGTCTGACAACACGCTAGCTGAATGTGATGGCGAACGTGTGAGTGAAAGGGTCTGACAACACGCTAGCTGAATGTGATGGTGAACGTGTGAGTGAAAGGGTCTGACAACACGCTAGCTGAATGTGATGGCGAACATGTGAGTGAAAGCGTCTGACAACACGCTAGCTGAATGTGATGGTGAACGTGTGAGTGAAAGGGTCTGACATCACGCTAGCTGAATGTGATGGCAAACGTGTGAGTGAAAGGGTCTGACAACACGCTAGCTGAATGTGATGGTGAACGTGTGAGTGAAAGGGTCTGACAACACGCTAGCTGAATGTGATGGCGAACGTGTGAGTGAAAGGGTCTGACAACACGCTAGCTGAATGTGATGGTGAACGTGTGAGTGAAAGGGTCTGACAACACGCTAGCTGAATGTGATGGCGAATGTGTGAGTGAAAGGGTCTGACAACACGCTAGTTGAATGTGATGGCCAACGTGTGAGTGAAAGGGTCTGACAACACGCTAGCTGAATGTGATGGCGAACGTGTGAGTGAAAGGGTCTGACAACACGCCAGCTGAATGTGATGGCGAACGTGTGAGTGAAAGGGTCTGACAACACGCTAGCTGAATGTGATGGCGAACGTGTGAGTGAAAGGGTCTGACAACACGCTAGCTGAATGTGATGGCGAACGTGTGAGTGAAAGGGTCTGACAACACGCTAGCTGAATGTGATGGCGAACGTGTGAGTGAAAGGGTCTGACAACACGCTAGCTGAATGTGATGGCGAACGTGTGAGTGAAAGGGTCTGACAACACGCTAGCTGAATGTGATGGCGAACGTGTGAGTGAAAGGGTCTGACAACACGCTAGCTGAATGTGATGGCGAACGTGTGAGTGAAAGTTTTTTAAGCATGTACATTTAAGCAGTACATGTAGTGTTGAGACGAGGACTGATGGAGCGTCCCATGTCTCTCCCTTTTCTTACACATCTCGCTCTCTCTTTCTGTCTCACACACACACACACACACACAACACACACCTATCCCCCTGCGCGTGAACTAACTCACCCTCTCCCCATCCCGCTTTCTCCAGTTCTAATCTGATGCCGAGGCTGAAGGAGTCTCGCAGCCACGAGTCGTTGCTCAGCCCCAGTAGTGCTGTGGAGGCCGTAGACCTCAGCATGGAGGACGAGGTGCTCATCAAACCTGTTCACAGCTCCATCCTCGGACAGGACTACTGCTTCCAGGTGAGGAGGAGCACAGACATAGAAGGGCATGCACACACACACAGACACACACACACACACACAGACGTACATTAAAGAGATACTTCAATCATATGCTACCGTACCTGTAGACTTCTAGTCATTGCGCTAAGACTAGTTAGCATCGCAAAACTACCTCTAACTTCCTTCATACTACACACAGAGACATACAAATAGTATCCATGAGTTTATCTGACTCTGGGAAAGTATAAAATTGCAAAAATCTCACAGTATTCTTTTAAGCGCGCGAACAAACACACAAGCGAACGCACACACACAAGCGAACGCACACACACAAGCAAACACACACACAGGCACTCAACAGCATCTAGGCCAACTACTATGTTTACAGTTTTACATTCAGCAGACTGGCTTGCCTGGTTAAATAAAGGTACAATTTTGATTTTCAACAATTATCCAGAGCGACTTACAGGAGCAATTAGGGTAAAGTACCTAGCTCAAGGGCACATCGACAGACATTCACTTCAACATTCACCCACACAAGACAACTGGCAAGGCCCTCTTCATTAAGAGCACCCTCTCACATACACACACACCACAGGAGCACTGCCTTGAGGTGAGCAGCAGTAGCCATACACACACACAGCAGGACCCTGGCTCTCAAACGAGCCCTGCTGGCAGTAGACACGGTGCTGAGAGGAGAAGAGAGTGACTAAGCACTCTTTGAGCTCTTTCTGTGAGCAGGTTGAGAGGTAAAAATAACCAGCCACTCTCTATCATGGACTGAAGAGACTTTCACTTATCGCTATCACTCTCATCGCACGACTCTCTCTTTCTCTTGCTCTCATATCCTCTCTCTTGTACCCATCTGTCTTCCTCTCTTTTTATTTATTTATCTCTCTCTCATGTCCAACCACTACCGAGTGCTTTACCCGATTGCATTATTCAATGATTCCTCATTCAGCTCCATCAACCCTCTGTCAGACACCTTATCTCTCAAAACAATGATTGTGTGTGTAGTCTAATATTCATATATCAAGATACAATGATTGTACGATAGTAGTGTGTTTCTTCTTTTTAGTCTGTGTATATCTTGTATCCTGCATCGGTTGGACAGTGGGACAGTGGTCACCGTGTTGTGTTTCTCTGGGTTTCAGGTCACCACCTCAACAGGAAGTAAATGTTTCTCCTGTCGATCTTCATCAGAGAGGGACAAGTGGATGGAGAACCTGAGGAGAGCCGTCCACCCCAACAAGGTGAGACCAGGGGTCTGAGGTCTAACGGTACAGAACGTTGCCGATAGAAATTCAACGATCAGTGTATTGGATTGATTCCAATCTTCTTGTTCAAGTACAAAGACAGAAACAGAGGCCGTCTGGATTCCAATTCCATCACTCATCTTAACTCAACAAGGGGCCCAGGGAAGATAGCAAGTGACCTGATTGGAACAGAGCAGTCAGACACTTAGACAGACGGAGAGTTAAATCATCCACACTGTCTGGTATTGTACTGTACATCTGCAGTGGTAGCACCTCTAGAGAGCCAGAGACACAGAGCTGTGGGAGAACACAGTCAGAACAGTCACCAGACTTCCAAACAGAGGACCCAACACTTTTCCTTTAATCACAACAGCGCAGCAAGACGGCAGGCTAACATATGGCTCCCTGCGTCAAGCCAAGAAATAATGCAAATCTGACAGCGCTCTCCCGCCTACTCTACTATTATTTAACAAACTACTTTTTAATTTGAACTTTAAAGAAGTTTACCCAAAATCCAGAAACTCCCAAGTGATTCCATATATTGAAACTAGTTCAGTGGAGTTTTCCCTCTCCCCTTCTCTCTCCCTGTAGTGCTGTACTGAAACATCGGCAAAAACAGGTCAGGTGACTCCTGACGTCCTGGATGGAGGCCTCGCTCTGCTCCGTTGCCAATGAATTCATGATTCAGATAATCTGCGAAGTGGGGACAAATTCGTTATATTATTATTTGAGTTTTGTCAGAAGTACTATCAGTTTTAAGTCACGAAATGTGTACTTTTCAACCTAAAATATAAGCGATTATTTTATGTAGCTGACTGCCATAGTAACGGAGATGGGTAACAACAGCGCATTTGCTCCCTTGTGGGGGAGAACCTCCTACGTAGAATCTTCACGATATGTTATAAGGAGCTTGATGTCACAGATTTTCTTGGGAGGGGGGGCTGGTACAATAATTACATATAGCAATTATACACTGATGGTAGATGTGCAAGTAGAGATACTGGGGTGCAAAGGAGCAAGATTAATAAATAAATACAGTATGGGGATGAGGTAGTTGGATGGGCTGTTTACAGATTTTTTTTAACCTTTATTTAACTAGGCAAGTCAGTTAAGAACAAATTCTTATTTTCAATGACAGCCTAGGAACAGTGGGTTAACTGCCTGTTCAGGGGCAGAACGACAGTCATCAGGCTTATTTGAAGGTTGTTGTTAACTTGGTATAACGAATGTGTAAAACTGTGTTCACATCTCTGCTGAAAAAAAGTTGTTACCCATCTCCCTGATGTGGCAGTAGGCTGCTTAAAATAATTATATCAAATAATTGCAAATGTTTTAGGTGGAAAAGAAGAGTCAGATTTCCTGACTCAAAACTGATAGTACTTTTGACAAAAAATAGCTAATTTGGCCGTACACTTTCAATAAAACAACATATTTTGCCCACGGATTTCTGAATCATTAATTCACTGGCAACAGAGAAACGTGAGGCCTGCATCCAGCAACGTCACATTTTTGAGGCTGTTTCAGTACAGCACTACAGGGAGAGGGAAAACTTCCCTGAACTAGTTTCAATGTATGGAATCACTTGGGAGTTTCTGGATTTTGGGTAAAAATCTCCTTTAGGAAAAAAGTTAGGCAATAACCTTGAAGTGTTTTTTTTTCTCAGAAGACTTCTGGCAGGGATATGAATCTTTCCATCTCTGCCTTGCAAGTCTTTAATTATTTAGTGATTTTCCACAGATTAGATACAGTGTAGGTTTGCTTGTTTGTCCGTAAACATCGGCGCATGAAGGGGAAAGGGAAAGGGGGGTAGTTGTCCAACTGAATGTATTCAACTGAAACCGACATTAGAGCGTTTTTGAAATGAGAAAAGGGGGGGGGACTATTTGTAGTGAGTGTAAAATAACGTGCAATATCCAAAACAGTCTGGAAACCATTTGCTGAGTTCTATTCATGAGAATGTTATTGTATTACTGTTTCCATTAAATACATTTTGCATAATGAACTGTATTTCTATGCAGAATCTACCTTTGAGTACCATTAACATATGCATTTGAATCATCTATTTATTAGTGTGTAATGTCTTATTACCCATTATACGGTATACTAAACTCCATCCACTCTCCCTGCACTCCAATGAGTCTGGCTTTAATCAAGCACATCTCAAGTATTTTTTTTATATTTTAGATATGTTGCTGTCATTTTTATTTTTTGGAAGGCTCAGAAACTACCATGTTTACAGAGAGAAGCACCACATTCCCATATAATCTTTGGGTAGCACCAACATACCTGCATACTATTTGAGATATGTATTAGATCCAGGTCTGGCTACCATTGACCCTAACCTTTCCTCTTCTCTCTCTCAAGTATTTGAGTTACAGTCAGTATGTACTAAAGTCTAGACCCAGGTCTGGGATCCACCCTGTCCCTAACCCACCCCTCTTTCTCTATCCCCACACAGGACAACAGCCGTCGGGTGGAGAACATGCTGAAGCTGTGGATCATCGAAGCCAAGGACATTCCGGCCAAGAAGAAGTACTTCTGCGAGCTGTGTCTGGACGACACCCTGTACGCCCGCACCACCTGCAAGCTCAAGACCGACAACGTCTTCTGGGGCGAGCACTTTGAGTTCAACAACCTCCCGGCTGCCAAGAGCATCACGGTCCACCTCTACAAGGACTCGGACAAGAAAAAGAAAAAAGACAAGAACAATTACATCGGACTGGTCAACATCCCAGTCGCTGCGGTGACGGGAAGGCAGTTCATGGAGAAGTGGTACCCGGTAAGCACTCCGACGCCCAACAAGGGGAAGACGCCAGGGCCCATGATTCGGATCAAGGCCCGCTACCAGAGCATGAACATCCTGCCTATGGAGATGTATAAGGAGTTTGCAGAGTACACCACCAATAACTACATGTTGCTGTGCTCCGTGCTGGAGCCTGGCATCAGTGTGAAGAACAAGGAGGAGATGGCTTCTGCCCTGGTCCACATTCTACAGAGCACCGGCAAGGCCAAGGTAGGAACCCAGTGATCATAAAGATGACTCGTTCACAAACACATTTACTTTTGTTTTACAAATGTTTTGGTTCAATTTGCTCTCAATGTTTCCTGTCTAAGACTTTGCTCAAGGTAGTAACTGCAACAGGAGCGTTGACTAAGTAAAGGTCAATGTCTGTCATCCTCTGTGCAACACACAGCTATCAGAACTCAGCTTTTATTCTGTATTACAGTAGTATTCTATGTCACCGAGTTCAAACTGAAGGCAAGTCAACCTCAGGAATGTGGTCGAACCTGACTAAATGCTTTTTAAATATTTGACCTGGGCCAGCAGCTGTCTCAGCAGAGCCAGAGGCCAGAGAGGGTATTTCCTGTTTGTTTAACAGAGTCTTCACTTTTTCCTTTTAACTGCTAGTGGAGCAGATGGGCTCATGTTAGTTTAACAGAGAAAGTATTAGATCCCAAACTGCTGTTAATCCACCCTCAGTTCTCCTTAGTTCATTTTCCTGCAGGGTTGTAAAGCTCAGAGATGTTTGGGATGGGTTGTAAAGCTCAGAGATGTTTGGGATGGGTTGTAAAAGCTCAGAGATGTTTGGGATGGGTTGTAAAGCTCAGAGATGTTTGGGATGGGTTGTAAAAGCTCAGAGATGTTTGGGATGGGTTGTAAAGCTCAGAGATGTTTGTGATGGATGTTCAACAGAACAAAAGAGAATTGGTGTTAGCTGTTGTGTTAGCAGGTCCAGATTAACCCACTGTGTTAGCATGGTGTTTTGAGCTTGTTTTGGGGTCGGTTTGGGGTCGGTTCTGAGAGATGATCTCTCATCCAGGTAGCAGTCTACACTCTACCACACTACCACACCCACTCTCTCTCTCAAGCTATCAAATTGGCTACCTACTGCAATGCCTATTATTGTACTGTATGCAACATTCATTGGCTGCTGCCTCGGTGAGAGGAGGTTTCTTTGCTCTTTTCTCTTTATGTTATTTTCCAGTTGCCAAGGACAACTTGAGCGCAAGCCAGCCAGCAAGGACGCTCTTGACATTGTCTCCTGAACAGAGCTTTGAAGCTCCCTGACTTTCTCTCTCTGACTGACTTCATTAGACTGCCATGATGAACGATTAGTACTTAAGAGGTCCTGCTGAGAGCTGCAGTAGACTTTCACTGTCCCTGCACTGGGTTGGTCAGACAAACACGCTAGAAAGGCCCTGTCTGTCTCTGGAGAAATGGCCACACTGTTAATTAGACCTAATTCATTTCAGTGTCCCTGAAACGTGTTAAACCTTCATCTCTCCCGTACTTCCCTCTTTCATCTGCCTGTCATCTCCCACGGAGATGGGTCGTAAAACGTTAATACCAGCAGAGAGAGTTTCAAAGTTGATTTTCACCAGGGACGGCTTCATGGGACAATGTCCCCACAAATCTATATTTCCTCATTTCCTCTACAAACATTTATTACGAGCAGACTAATAATTGAAAAGCCAGTAAAACGTATTAAAGGGATAGCCAGAATCCAATGGATACATTTAGCCTGGACAGGAATATATTGACTGATTCATTTACAGCTGTTGTCTTTTGGGGTGTTAGTTCGGGTGGCTTCAGCAAACTTCATCAGACAAACAAACTACCCTTTGTCACATTCTGGCCATAGTTCTGTTATTTTACTCTTTGTTTTAGTATGGTCAGGGCGTGAGTTGGGGTGGGCAGTCTATGTTTCTTTTTCTATGTTGGTTTTTGTGTTTGGCCTAGTATGTTTCTCAATCAGAGGCAGGTGTCGTTAGTTGTCTCTGATTGAGAATCATACTTAGGTAGCCTGGGTTTCACTTTTGGTTTGTGGGTGTTTGTTTCCGTGTGAGTGTTTGGGCCACACAGAGGGAGCGCTGTGTCCCTTATACTGCTTTGAACGTTTCATGTGTACACACACACATCTTCGCTTTAGATTTCCCTGGAATCCTAGGCTACATTATGGATGGTGCACAACACAGATTGTAGCCCACAGCACCACAACACACCCCAAATATTCCTAACTAATAGTCCTCAAAAACATTCCAAGGTACATCAGACCCAGACTTAACGAGGCTAAACCCCGTGATGTATATTCCAAATCTAAGTTTGTGTCACGTGCGCCGAATACAACAGGTATTACAGTGGAATGCTTACTTACAGGCTCTAACCAACAGTGCAAAAAAGGACAATAGGTAGGTAAATAAAACAACAGTAAAAAGGCAGTTAACAGCTATATACAGTAGCAAGGCTATAAAAGTAGCGAGGCTACATACAGACACCGGTTAATCGGGCTGATTGAGGTAGTATGTACATGTAGATATGGTTAAAGTGACTATGCATATATGATGAACAGAGAGTAGCAGTAGTGTAAAAGAGGGGTTGGTGGGTGGTGGGACACAATGCAGATAGCCCGGTTAGCCAATGTGCGGGAGCACTGGTTGGTCGGGCTAATTGAGGTAGTATGTACATGGATGTGTAGTTAAAGTGAGTATGCATATATGATAAACAGAGAGTAGCAGCAGCGTAAAAGAGGGGTTGGGGGGGGCACACAATGCAAATAGTCCGGGTAACCATTTGTTTACCTGTTCATGAGTCTTATGGCTTGGGGGTTAAACTGTTGAGAAGCCTTTTTGTCCTAGACTTGGCACTCTGGTACTGCTTGCCATGCGGTAGTAGAGAGAACAGTCTATGACTGGGGTGGCTGGGGTCTTTGACAATTTTTAGGGCCTTCCTCTGACACCGCCTGGTGTAGAGGTCCTGGATGGCAGGCAGCTTAGCCCCTGTGATGTACTGGGCCGTACACACTACCCTCTGTAGTGCCTTGCGGTCAGAGGCTGAGCAATTGCCGTGCACTCTTCACGATGGTCTTGGTTTGTTTGGATCATTCTGGTTTGTTGGTGATGTGGACACCAAGGTACTTGAAGCTCTCAACCTGCTCCATTACAGCCCCGTCGATGAGAATGGGGGCGTGCTCGGTTCTCCCTTTCCTGTAGTCCACAATCATCTCATCTCATATCCACATCCATATTTATACTGTGTGGTTTGTCCTTCACGAGCTGCAGATGAAGTCTTGGGCGAAACTCCTCTCTGCTCTACTCTACACAGGAGTTGGGTTCCCTTTCCTGCTACATAATGTTATGTTTTAGGAATAAAACGTAATTTTCTGGCTGTCTTTTTCATCCAGGTCTATGATTACTCCCTGGCCACAGCAACCAAATACTTATTTACACAATATATGTAACCTACTGTATATAACATAACTACATTATCCTTGAGTGGACTGTGTCAGATATTTCAGGAATCCTCCATCTCATCTTGCCAACGACAGCATATGAAGAGGCAAAGCTTCTGTGTTGGTTGTTTTGACCCTCACACTCAGTAACAGCCTCTAGATATGATGTCTGTCTGTTTTACACCTCATCTTGTTTTTTTCTGTAGTCTTGTGACCGTGCTGATGTAGCGTCTCCTGAGCATGTGTCGACCTTTCTATCCTCTACCGGTCAATTTCTACTCACACACACACACACATAATTAAACACATACACACGCGTACTCACACACACACACACATAATTAAACACATACACATGCGCACTCACACACACACACACACACACCACACACACACATACGCAACTCATACACACGCGCACTCACACACACACACACACCACACACACACATACGCAACTCATACACACGCGCACTCACACACACACACACGCAAACACATACACACGTGCACTCACACACACACACACGCAAACACATACACACGTGCACTCACACACACACACACACACACACACACACACACACACACACACACACACACACACACACACACACACACACACACACACACACACACACAGTCTTGTACTACTAACCTTGTGGAGGCACACATTCAGTCCCTTTCAAAATCCTATTTTCCCCAACCTCTAACCCTAACGTGTATTCTTACCCTAACCCTAACTTTAACCAGAAAACTTAACCCAAACCCTAAAACTAACCCTAGCTCCTAACCCTAACACTCATTTTAACCTTAAACCCCATTTGACCTTGTGGGGACTAACAAAATTTCCCCAGTTGGTCAAATTTTTGTTTGTTTACTATTCTTGTGGGGACTTTTGACAAGTATAGTAAAAACATGTCCACAAACACACCACACACAAACACAAACACACACTAATCTATTTCCAGTGCCTTCATCCATTACCACCCTGCTGCTGATTCTAATAATGTGAAGTCATTTTTGGTAGGGTTAGCAGCGTTAGCGTGGAGACAGATCCTCCTCCGTGGTGCAGCAATCAGCAGGGTCATTATAATTGCAGTGTCTGAGGTGAAGAGATGGTCTGTGACCTGCCCTGTCAGAGAAAGTCTCCCTCTTTCTCTCTATTGGATATGCTGTGTAGCCCTCTAGTCTCTCTCTCTCTCTATCTCTCTATTGGATATGCTGTGTAGCCCTCTAGTCTCTCTCTCTCTCTATCTCTCTATTGGATACGCTGTGTAGCCCCTCTAGTCTCTCTCTCTCTCTATTGGATACGCTGTGTAGCCCCTCTAGTCTCTCTCTCTCTCTCTCTCTCTCTATTGGATACGCTGTGTAGCCCCTCTAGTCTCTCTCTCTCTCTCTCTCTATTGGATACGCTGTGTAGCCCCTCTAGTCTCTCTCTCTCTCTATTGGATACGCTGTGTAGCCCCTCTAGTCTCTCTCTCTCTCTCTCTCTCTCTCTATTGGATACGCTGTGTAGCCCCTCTAGTCTCTCTCTCTCTCTCTCTCTCTCTCTCTCTCTCTCTCTCTCTCTCTCTCTCTCTCTATTGGATATGCTGTGTAGCCCCTCTAGTCTCTCTCTCTCTCTCTCTCTCTATTGGATACGCTGTGTAGCCCCTCTAGTCTCTCTCTCTCTCTCTCTCTCTCTCTCTCTCTCTCTCTCTCTCTCTCTCTCTCTCTATTGGATACGCTGTGTAGCCCCTCTAGTCTCTCTCTCTCTCTCTCTCTATTGGATACGCTGTGTAGCCCCTCTAGTCTCTCTCTCTCTCGATTGGATATGCTGTGTAGCCCCTCTAGTCTCTCTCTCTCTCTCTCTCTCTCTCTCTCTCTCTCTCTATTGGATACGCTGTGTAGCCCCTCTAGTCGCTCTCTCTCTATTGGATACGCTGTGTAGCCCCTCTAGTCGCTCTCTCTCTATTGGATACGCTGTGTAGCCCCTCTAGCCTCTCTCTCTCTCTATTGGATAAGCTGTGTAGCCCCTCTAGTCTCTCTCTCTCTCTCTATTGGATACGCTGTGTAGCCCCTCTTGTCGCTCTCTCTCTATTGGATACGCTGTGTAGCCCCTCTAGTCTCTCTCTCTCTCTCTATTGAATACGCTGTGTAGCCCCTCTAGTCGCTCTCTCTCTATTGGATACGCTGTGTAGCCCCTCTAGTCTCTCTCTCTCTCTCTCTCTCTCTCTCTCTCTCTATTGGATATGCTGTGTAGCCCCTCTAGTCGCTCTCTCTCTATTGGATACGCTGTGTAGTCCCTTTCTCCAGCCCTTCATTCCCTTCTCCAGCCCTTCATTCCTTTCTCCAGCCCTTTATTTCCTTCTCCAGCCCTTCATTCCTTTCTCCAGCCCTTCATTCCTTTCTCCAGCCCTTCATTCCCTTCTCCAGCCCTTCATTCCCTTCTCCAGCCCTTCATTCCCTTCTCCAGCTCTTCATTCCCTTCTCCAGCCCTTCATTCCCTTCTCCAGCCCTTCATTCCCTTCTCCAGCCCTTCATTCCCTTCTCCAGCCCTTCATTCCCTTCTCCAGCCCTTCATTCCTTTCTCCAGCCCTTCATTCCTTTCTCCAGCCCTTCATTCCCTTCTCCAGCCCTTCATTCCTTTCTCCAGCCCTTCATTCCCTTCTCCAGCTCTTCATTCCTTCTCCAGCCCTTCATTCCTTTCTCCAGCCCTTCATTCCTTTCTCCAGCCCTTCATTCCCTTCTCCAGACCTTCATTCCCTTCTCCAGCCCTTCATTCCCTTCTCCAGCCCTTCATTCCTTTCTCCAGCCCTTCATTCCCTTCTCCAGCCCTTCATTCCTTTCTCCAGCCTTTCATTCCCTTCTCCAGCCCTTCATTCCTTTCTCCAGCCCTTCATTCCCTTCTCCAGCCCTTCATTCCCTTCTCCAGCCCTTCATTCCTTTCTCCAGCCCTTCATTCCCTTCTCCAGCCCTTCATTCCCTTCTCCAGCCCTTCATTCCCTTCTCCAGCCCTTCATTCCTTTCTCCAGCCCTTCATTCCCTTCTCCAGCCCTTCATTCCCTTCTCCAGTCCTCCATTCCCTTCTCCAGCCCTTCATTCCTTTCTCCAGCCCTTCATTCCTTTCTCCAGCCCTTCATTCCTTTCTCCAGCCCTTCATTCCTTTCTCCAGCCCTTCATTCCCTTCTCCAGCCCTTCATTCCCTTCTCCAGCCCTTTATTCCTTTCTCCAGCCCTTCATTCCTTTCTCCAGCCCTTCATTCCCTTCTGCAGCATAGCTCCCTGTCATCCAGAACCTCTATACCAGGCAATATCAGAGGAAGCCCCTAAAAGTTGTCAAAGACCCCAGCCACCCGAGTAATAGACTGTTCTCTCTGCTACTGCATGGCAAGTGGTACCTATGCACCAAGTCTGGAACCAACAGGAACCAGAACAGCTTTAGTTTGTGTGTATGCATTGATAAAACAGGTGTATGTAGTCTCGCTACTCTCTGTTTATCTTATATGCATAGTCATTTTAACCATATCTACATACTACCTCAATAAGTCTGACTAACAGGTGTATGTAGTCTCACTACTCTCTGTTTATCTTATATGCATAGTCATTTTAACCATATCTACATACTACCTCAATAAGTCTGACTAACAGGTCAAATCAAATCAAATCAAATTTGATTTGTCACATACACATGGTTAGCAGATGTTAATGCGATTTTAACCATATCTACATACGAAATAAGTCTTGTCAAATCTCAAATCAAATTTAGTTACACATGGTTAGCAGATGTTAATGCAGTGATAACCAACAAGTAACAAGTAATCTAACTAACAATCCCAAAACTACTGTCTTATACACAGTGTAAGGGGATAAAGAATATGTACATAAGGATATATGAATGAGTGATGGTACAGAGCAGCATACAGTAGATGGTATCGAGTACAGTATATACATATGAGATGAGTATGTAGACAAAGTAAACAAAGTGGCATAGTTAAAGTGGCTAGTGATACATGTATTACATAAGGATGCAGTCGATGATGTAGAGTACAGTATATACGTATGCATATGAGATGAATAATGTAGGGTAAGTAACATTATATAAGGTAGCATTGTTTGTATATAGGTGTATGTGGTCTCGCTACTCTCTGTTTATCTTATATGCATAGTCACTTTAACCATATCTACATACTACCTCAATAAGTCTGACTAACAGGTGTATGTAGTCTCGCTACTCTCTGTTTATCTTATATGCATAGTCACTTTAACCATATCTACATACTACCTCAATAAGTCTGACTAACAGGTGTATGTAGTCTCGCTACTCTCTGTTTATCTTATATGCATAGTCACTTTAACCATATCTACATACTACCTCAATAAGTCTGACTAACAGGTGTATAAAGTCTCGCTACTCTTTTTTCAAATGTCTTTCTACTGTTGTTTTATTTCTATACTTACCTACACACACAAACACACACACACACACACACACACACACCATGCACATTTACAAAACAACAAACATACAGTACACCCCAAGGTACACACACACACACACACACACACACACACACACACACACACACACACACACACACACACACACCCACCATGCACATTTACAAAACAACAAACATACAGTACACCCCAAGGTGTACACACACACACACACACACATGGCTTCCCCTTCATATCTGCAGGGTGCTGATGATATTGGGTGAACTATCGAGAGGGAGAGGGAAAAGGGGGGATGGAGGAAGGGAGAGGGAGGGAGAGATGGAAGGTTGATAGAGGAGAGGGGGGGTTTCCTGCCCCAGCCCGGGGCTGTTAAGCCAGGGTTATTGATCGGACGAATCGTTGATGTAATCTCTCTTACCCCCTGTTTTCTGCAGCGTTATCACTGCAATTCCCAAAAGCCAGAACGCCATTGTGCTTGTCTTCACTCCTTTATTGGAAAGTCTTCCTGTCTTGACTCTGGGGGTTTATGGTACACTATTAAAACCTATGCACACCGGTGTGTGTGTCTCCTCCCCTGAAGCTATTGAATAATCAAACAGGGTCAACCACATACAAGGACAGGCCAATTTAAAGAGCGTGGACGTGGTGGAGGAAAATGCCAAGTCTCCCCCTCTCTCTCTCTCTCGCCACCTCTACCCCACATTATCCCTAAGACGAGGCTGATTTGAGGCAACTGGTGAGAAAGGTCATTTTAGTTGGATCTCACTCCTGCATTTCTCTGCCTCATTTTGCCATGGAAACGCCTTACAGAAGGAGAGACAGATCTGCATGCGTCAACACGGGAACGAAGGACTGCTTTTGTCTTCTTCTTAACGAGGGACTCATTCCTGGGCTGTACTGTACCTACCTGTGGTAGCCACTTCATGTGCCGCTCCAACACGGGAACGGAATGTGTTCTGTTGGTTAGGGTCTGTTCAGGGTTGTGTGTGTAATTAATCATTATTTGGGTGCTATTTGTCCTGTATGTGTGACAGTGGAAGTGTGTTTCTTTCAGAAAGCCCTGTCTATCCCACCGCCTTACAGTCACATATGACATCACAGATAGGGTGTGTGTGACAGTGGAAGTGTGTTTCTTTCAGAAAGCCCTGTCTATCCCACCGCCTTACAGTCACATATGACATCACAGATAGGGTGTGTGTGACAGTGGAAGTGTGTTTCTTTCAGAAAGCCCTGTCTATCCCACCGCCTTACAGTCACATATGACATCACAGATAGGGTGTGTGTGACAGTGGAAGTGTGTTTCTTTCAGAAAGCCCTGTCTATCCCACCGCCTTACAGTCACATATGACATCACAGATAGGGTGTGTGTGACAGTGGAAGTGTGTTTCTTTCAGAAAGCCCTGTCTATCCCACCGCCTTACAGTCACATATGACATCACAGATAGGGTGTGTGTGACAGTGGAAGTGTGTTTCTTTCAGAAAGCCCTGTCTATCCCACCGCCTTACAGTCACATATGACATCACAGATAGGGTGTGTGTGACAGTGGAAGTGTGTTTCTTTCAGAAAGCCCTGTCTATCCCACCGCCTTACAGTCACATATGACATCACAGATAGGGTGTGTGTGACAGTGGAAGTGTGTTTCTTTCAGAAAGCCCTGTCTATCCCACCGCCTTACAGTCACATATGACATCACAGATAGGGTGTGTGTGACAGCCGCAGGGAGTGCTGTCACAGCCAGTGTCACCATTGTCC
Organism: Oncorhynchus nerka; assembly: GCF_034236695.1. NCBI lineage: Eukaryota > Metazoa > Chordata > Actinopteri > Salmoniformes > Salmonidae > Oncorhynchus > Oncorhynchus nerka. The sequence goes on from NC_088399.1 coordinate 24,146,731, forward strand.
AGCGCCTTCCACAGAGACAGATTTTTCACCTTGTCGGCTCCGAGATTAGAACCAGCAACCGTTTGGTTACTGTCCCAATGCTCTTAACCTCGAGGCTACCTGCCGCCCCCTGTGTGTGCGTGTATGTCCATGTTTTATTTGTGTTTTGCAATTAGATGTATTTAATATGGACACCTGACGCAGGCAATGTCCAAGTCCTGATTTCACACACACACACACACACACACACACACACACACACACACACACATGCGCGCATACGCATACTCACACACACTCTCTCTCACACACACACACACATTTCTATGGCCTCACTACTGCCCCAGAGAAAATACAACGAAGCTGTCACACATACACGCACACCCTATCTCTGATGTTATTTGTGGCTGTAAGGCAGTGGGATAGACAGGGCTTTATGAGTTTTGCTGCCAGGTAAGGCAGTCTGCAGGGAGACTCTCATCTGCTGGAGTTTGATGTCTTGTACTCCCTCTTCCCTTCCTCTCCCCCTTCCCTCCCTTCCCTTTTAATATCTCTCATATCTCTCATGAAATGTAAACACATTTCCCATGCCAATAAAGCCCCTTTGAATTGAATTGATTGAGATGGAAAGAGAGACAGGAATAGAGAGAAAGACATAGAGAGGGGTGGAGGGCAGACAGAGGAGGGAGAGAGAGAGAGGGGTGGAGGGCAGACAGAGGAGGGAGAGAGAGAGATGGGTGGAGGGCAGACAGAGGAGGGAGAGAGAGAGATGGGTGGAGGGCAGACAGAGGAGGGAGAGAGAGAGATGGGTGGAGGGCAGACAGAGGAGGGAGAGAGAGAGATGGGTGGAGGGCAGACAGAGGAGGGAGAGAGAGAGAGGGGTGGAGGGCAGACAGAGGAGGGAGAGAGAGAGATGGGTGGAGGGCAGACAGAGGAGGGAGAGAGAGATGGGTGGAGGGCAGACAGAGGAGGGAGAGAGAGAGATGGGTGGAGGGCAGACAGAGGAGGGAGAGAGAGAGAGGTGGAGGGCAGACAGAGGAGGGAGAGAGAGAGAGGGGTGGAGGGCAGACAGAGGAGGGAGAGAGAGAGATGGGTGGAGGGCAGACAGAGGAGGGAGAGAGAGAGATGGGTGGAGGGCAGACAGAGGAGGGAGAGAGAGATGGGTGGAGGGCAGACAGAGGAGGGAGAGAGAGAGGGGTGGAGGGCAGACAGAGGAGGGAGCGAGAGAGATGGGTGGAGGGCAGACAGAGGAGGGAGAGAGAGAGAGGTGGAGGGTAGACAGAGGAGGGAGAGAGAGAGAGGGGTGGAGGGCAGACAGAGGAGGGAGAGAGAGAGATGGGTGGAGGGCAGACAGAGGAGGGAGAGAGAGAGATGGGTGGAGGGCAGACAGAGGAGGGAGAGAGAGATGGGTGGAGGGCAGACAGAGGAGGGAGAGAGAGAGATGGGTTGAGGGCAGACAGAGGAGGGAGAGAGAGAGATGGGTGGAGGGCAGACAGAGGAGGGAGAGAGAGAGGGGTGGAGGGCAGACAGAGGAGGGAGAGAGATAGATGGGTGGAGGGCAGACAGAGGAGGGAGAGAGAGAGGGGTGGAGGGCAGACAGAGGAGGGAGAGAGAGAGATGGGTGGAGGCGAGATCATAATTGGGCTGACATTCTGCCGGGAAAGACAAGAAGAACTTCCAGTCTAATGATGGGCCGGGTGGCTGCCCATTCACAGAGGAAAGGTCAATATTATTGTGCTCAGCAAATGGAAGGGAGTTTTCTCTTTCACACAGTTTTTGCTTCACTCTCTGGCGTGTGTGTGGTAACAGAAAGCCTCTCTTATTGCTGCACATCAAGCTCTGATTGGCTTCCAGCTGCTAGGCTTTGATTATCTGGGATAACAGGCTTAGAACTACAGAACCTGTCTGAGTTGAGCACCCCCCTCTCTCTTTCTCTTATTTCTCTCTGATTCACTTTCTCTCTCTCTTTTCTCCCTCTCTCCTTTACTTTCTCCTTTTCTCTCTTTCTCTCTGTGTCTGTCTCTCTCTCTCTTTCTTTCTGTCTCTGTCTCACTCTTCTTTTCTCTCTCTCTCTCTCTCTCTCTCTCTCGCTCTCTCTCTCCTCTCACTACATCTGTTTCTTCTCTCTTGTCCTCACCCTGCTGGGCCGCTCTGATTAACCAGATGTTCAGGGACTTCACAGCTCTGTTTCCAGCATGAACAAAAAGTGACTAAACTCCAAGAGGGGGAAACTAACTCGTAAGCCTGTCTTCCTTTAACGTTAGGATCATTTTTGTGGTGATGTATCATTACTCCCTATATGTTCTACTCACACTGAGTAACAATCTAATTGTATTTGTCACATGCCTCATCAAATCAAATCCAAGTTTATTTATCACGTGCGCCGAATACAACAGGTGTAGACCTTACTGTGAAATGCTTACTTACAGGCTCTAACCAATGTTGCGGGGGGAAAAAGGTGTGCGCGTGTGTGTGTGTGTGTGTGTGTGTGTGTGTGTGTGTGTGTGTGTGTGTGTGTGCGCGTGCTTGCGTGTGCGTGTGTGTGTGTGTAGGTAAGTATAGAAATAAAACAACAGTAGAAAGACATTTGAAAAAAGAGTAGCAAGGCTACATACACCTGTTAGTCAGACTTATTGAGGTAGTATGTAGATATGGTTAAAGTGACTATGCATATAAGATAAACAGAGAGTAGCGAGACTACATACACCTGTTAGTCAGACTTATTGAGGTAGTATGTAGATATGGTTAAAGTGACTATGCATATAAGATAAACAGAGAGTAGCGAGACTACATACACCTGTTAGTCAGACTTATTGAGGTAGTATGTAGATATGGTTAAAGTGACTATGCATATAAGATAAACAGAGAGTAGCAGCAGCGTAAAAGAGGGCATGTAGATAATGAGTCAAAACAAGTTACAGCATAAAAGGTCAATGCAGACAGTCCAGGTGGCTATTGGTTAACTAGTTAACTAACTATTTAGCAGTCTTATGGTATTTTTGGTTAACTAGTTAACTGACTATTTAGCAGTCTTATGGTATTTTTGGTTAACTAGTTAACTAACTATTTAGCAGTCTTATGGTATTTTTGGTTAACTAGTTAACTAACTATTTAGCAGTCTTATGGTATTTTTGGGGTATTTTATTAGGATCCCCATTAACTGTTACAAAACCAGCAGCTACTCTTCCTGGGGTCCACAAAACATATGAAACATAATACAGAATAACACACAGAACATCAATAGACAAGAACTGCTTCAGGACAGAATTACATTTAAAAGATGAAAAGGCACACATAGCCTCCATATCAATGCATACACACAAACTAAAGCTGTTCTGGTTCCTGTTGGTTCCAGACTTGGTGCATAGGTACCACTTGCCATGCAGTAGCAGAGAGAACAGTCTATTACTTGGGTGGCTGGGGTCTTTGACAACTTTTAGGGGCTTCCTCTGATATTGCCTGGTATAGAGGTCCTGGATGACAGGGAGCTCGGCCACAGTGATGGACTGGGCCGTACGCACTACCCTCTGTAGTGACTTGCGGTTAGATGCCAAGCAGTTGCCTTACTGTACCAAGCGGTGATGCAGCCAGTCAACCAGCTCTCAATGGTGCAGCTGTAGAACTTTTTGAGGATCTGAGGGCCCATGCCAAATATTTTCAGCCTCCAGAGGAGGAAGAAGTGTTGACGTGCCCTCTTCACGACTGTGTTGGTGTGTGTTGACCATGATAGATCCTTAGTGATGTGGACACAGAGGAACTTGAAGCTCTCGACCCGCTCCACTACAGCCCTGTCGATGTGATCGGGGGCGTGTTCAGCCCTCTGTTTCCTGTAGTCCACGATCAGCTCCTTTGTCTTGTCGACGTTGAAGAAGAGGTCGTTGTCTCCTACCTCCTCCCTATAGGCTGTCTCATCGTTGTCGGTGATCAGACCTACCACTGTAGGCAAACTTAATGATGGTGTTGGAGTCGTACGAGGCCATGCAGTTGTGGGTGAACAGGGAGTACAGGAGAGGACTCAGCACGCACCACAAACCATTTAGCCATCCCCATCAACAGTCATGTGCCCTCTGCTTGTCCAGTAACATTTTCCTGGGGTGGCTTGGTTGATCCTGAATGGATTTTGTTGTTCCATATTGCCATTACTGTGTGTACGTCCATGTGTATTCCAGATAATACACACTCCTCCATGCCTGCATCAGAGGAAGTGTGAAGCAGTAATCACACCACTATGAGCTGGGCTTGGCACTGTGACACACTCAGGCTCGCAAACACACACACACACACACACACACACACACACACACACACACACACACACACACACACACACACACACACACACACACACACACACACACACAGTCTCACTTTCTGACCTCACTGCTATTGGGTATATATCCCTGTTTCCTGTCAGGTTTATTTGAACATTATCCAGACTGTCACCATGTGCAGAATGCTGATGAGATATGAGATGTATGACTAAAATAAGTGTTTTTTATATTGTTTACTTAGGCAGGATATAATATTGTTATTGCTTTGCTAGTTTTAGACATTTTTGCAATTTGCTTGAAAATATATATATTTATGTTTACATTTATATGTTTACATTTATCCGCAACATTGTTCCGACCGCTAGGAGTTGCAGTGTCTTCTGTAGTGTCTTCTCTAGTGTCATCTGTAGTGTCTTCTGTAGTGTCTTCTGTAGTGTCTTCTGTAGTGTATTCTGTAGTGTCTTCTCTAGTGTCTTCTGTAGTGTCTTCTCTAGTGTCATCTGTAGTGTCTTCTGTAGTGTCATCTGTAGTGTCTTCTGTAGTGTCTTCTGTAGTGTCATCTGTAGTGTCTTCTGTAGTGTCTTCTCTAGTGTCTTCTGTAGTGTCTTCTGTAGTGTCATCTGTAGTGTCTTCTGTAGTCTCCTCTGTAGTGTCTTCTGTAGTGTCTTCTCTAGTGTCTTCTGTAGTGTCTTCTCTAGTGTCATCTGTAGTGTATTCTGTAGTGTCTTCTCTAGTGTCTTCTGTAGTGTCTTCTCTAGTGTCATCTATAGTGTCTTCTGTAGTGTCTTCTGTAGTGTATTCTGTAGTGTCTTATGTAGTGTCTTATGTAGTGTCTTCTGTAGTGTCTTCTCTAGTGTCATCTGTAGTGTCTTCTGTAGTCTCCTCTGTAGTGTCTTCTGTAGTGTCTTCTGTAGTGTCATCTGTAGTGTCTTATGTAGTGTCTTCTGTAGTGTCTTATGTAGTGTCTTCTGTAGTGTCTTCTGTAGTGTCTTATGTAGTGTCTTATGTAGTATCTTCTGTAGTGTCTTCTCTAGTGTCTTCTCTAGTGTCATCTGTAGTGTCTTCTGTAGTGTCATCTGTAGTGTCTTCTCTAGTGTCTTCTGTAGTGTCTTCTGTAGTGTCATCTGTAGTGTCTTCTGTAGTGTCATCTGTAGTGTCTTCTCTAGTGTCTTATGTAGTGTCTTCTGTAGTGTCTTCTGTAGTGTCTTCTGTAGTGTCATCTGTAGTGTCTTATGTAGTGTCTTCTGTAGTGTCTTCTGTAGTGTCTTCTGTAGTGTCTTATGTAGTGTCTTCTGTAGTGTATTCTGTAGTGTCTTCTGTAGTGTCTTCTCTAGTGTCTTCTGTAGTGTCTTCTGTAGTGTCTTCTCTAGTGTCTTCTCTAGTGTCTTCTCTAGTGTCATCTGTAGTGTCTTCTGTAGTGTCTTCTGTAGTGTCTTCTGTAGTGTCTTATGTAGTCTCTTCTCTAGTGTCATCTATAGTGTCTTCTGTAGTGTCTTCTATAGTGTCTTCTGTAGTGTCATCTGTAGTGTCTTCTCTATTGTCTTCTGTAGTGTCTTCTCTAGTGTCTTCTGTAGTGTCTTCTGTAGTGTCTTCTGTAGTGTATTCTGTAGTGTCTTCTCTAGTGTCTTCTGTAGTGTCTTCTCTAGTGTCATCTGTAGTGTCTTCTGTAGTGTCATCTGTAGTGTCTTCTGTAGTGTCTTCTGTAGTGTCATCTGTAGTGTCTTCTGTAGTGTCTTCTCTAGTGTCTTCTGTAGTGTCTTCTGTAGTGTCATCTGTAGTGTCTTCTGTAGTGTATTCTGTAGTGTCTTCTGTAGTGTCATCTAGTGTCTTCTGTAGTGTCTTCTCTAGTGTCATCTGTAGTGTCTTCTATAGTGTCTTCTGTAGTGTCTTCTCTAGTGTCATCTATAGTGTCTTCTGTAGTGTCTTCTGTAGTGTATTCTGTAGTGTCTTATGTAGTGTCTTATGTAGTGTCTTCTGTAGTGTCTTCTGTAGTGTCATCTGTAGTGTCTTATGTAGTGTCTTCTGTAGTGTCATCTGTAGTGTCTTCTGTAGTGTCATCTGTAGTGTCTTCTCTAGTGTCTTCTCTAGTGTCATCTGTAGTGTCTTCTGTAGTGTCTTCTGTAGTGTCTTCTGTAGTGTCATCTGTAGTGTCTTCTCTAGTGTCATCTGTAGTGTCTTCTCTAGTGTCATCTGTAGTGTCATCTGTAGTGTCATCTGTAGTGTCTTCTGTAGTGTCATCTGTAGTGTCTTCTCTATTGTCTTCTGTAGTGTCTTCTCTAGTGTCTTCTGTAGTGTCTTCTGTAGTGTATTCTGTAGTGTCTTCTCTAGTGTCTTCTGTAGTGTCTTCTCTAGTGTCATCTGTAGTGTCTTCTGTAGTGTCATCTGTAGTGTCTTCTGTAGTGTCTTCTGTAGTGTCATCTGTAGTGTCTTCTGTAGTGTCTTCTCTAGTGTCTTCTGTAGTGTCTTCTGTAGTGTCATCTGTAATGTCTTCTGTAGTGTATTCTGTAGTGTCTTCTCTAGTGTCTTCTCTAGTGTCTTCTGTAGTGTCTTCTGTAGTGTCATCTGTAGTGTCATCTGTAGTGTCTTCTGTAGTGTCATCTGTAGTGTCTTCTCTAGTGTCATCTGTAGTGTCTTCTGTAGTGTCTTCTGTAGTGTCATCTGTAGTGTCTTATGTAGTGTCTTCTGTAGTGTCATCTGTAGTGTCTTCTGTAGTGTCATCTGTAGTGTCTTCTGTAGTGTCTTCTGTAGTGTCATCTGTAGTGTCTTCTGTAGTGTCTTCTCTAGTGTCTTCTCTAGTGTCATCTGTAGTGTCTTCTGTAGTGTCTTCTATAGTGTATTCTGTAGTGTCATCTGTAGTGTCTTCTCTAGTGTCATCTGTAGTGTCTTCTCTAGTGTCATCTGTAGTGTCTTCTCTAGTGTCATCTGTAGTGTCATCTGTAGTGTCATCTGTAGTGTCTTCTGTAGTGTCTTCTCTAGTGTCTTCTGTAGTGTCTTCTGTAGTGTCTTCTCTAGTGTCATCTGTAGTGTCTTCTGTAGTGTCATCTGTAGTGTCTTCTCTAGTGTCTTATGTAGTGTCTTCTGTAGTGTATTCTGTAGTGTCTTCTGTAGTGTCTTCTCTAGTGTCATCTGTAGTGTCTTCTGTAGTGTCTTCTCTAGTGTCATCTCTAGTGTCTTATGTAGTGTCTTCTCTAGTGTCATCTGTAGTGTCTTATGTAGTGTCTTCTGTAGTGTCTTCTGTAGTGTCTTCTCTAGTGTCATCTGTAGTGTCTTATGTAGTGTCTTCTCTAGTGTCATCTGTAGTGTCTTCTCTAGTGTCTTCTGTAGTGTCATCTGTAGTGTCTTCTGTAGTGTCTTCTGTAGTGTCTTCTGTAGTGTCTTCTCTAGTGTCATCTCTAGTGTCTTATGTAGTGTCTTCTCTAGTGTCATCTGTAGTGTCTTATGTAGTGTCTTCTGTAGTGTCTTCTCTAGTGTCATCTGTAGTGTCTTATGTAGTGTCTTCTCTAGTGTCATCTGTAGTGTCTTCTCTAGTGTCTTCTGTAGTGTCTTCTGTAGTGTCATCTGTAGTGTCTTCTGTAGTGTCTTCTGTAGTGTCTTCTCTAGTGTCTTCTGTAGTGTCTTCTGTAGTGTCTTCTGTAGTGTCATCTCCTGTTTTCTCTTCTTGTTTTGCTGTAGGACTTCCTGACAGACCTGATGATGTCAGAGGTGGACCGGTGTGGGGAGAACGAGCACCTGATCTTCCGAGAGAACACGCTGGCCACCAAGGCTATAGAGGAGTACCTCAAACTAGTGGGGCAGAAGTACCTACAGGATGCACTCGGTGAGTATATCTGTCTGTCTGTCTACGTATCTGTCTGACTATATAGCTGCCTGCCTGCCTGCCTGCCTGCTTGCCTGCCCTGCCTGCCTGCCTGCCTGGAAGCATATGTTTACATTGCCGAAGCAAACGGAATAGACAATAAACAAAAGGGAAATAAATAAGGGAAACATTTGTAAACATTACCCTCTCTTTCTTTATCTGTCTTTCTGTCACTCAGCCCTCTTTTTCCTCTCTCTCTTTCTTTATCTGTATTTCTGTCACTCAGCCCTCTTTTTCCTCTCTCTCTTTCTTTATCTATCTTTCTGTCACTCAGCCCTCTTTTTCCTCTCTCTCTTTCTTTATCTGTCTTTCTGTCACTCAGCCCTCTTTTTCCTCTCTCTCTTTCTTTATCTGTCTTTCTGTCACTCAGCCCTCTTTTTCCTCTCTCTCTTTCTTTATCTGTCTTTCTGTCACTCAGCCCTCTTTTTCCTCTCTCTCTCTTTATCTGTCTTTCTTTTCCTCTCTCTTTCTTTATCTGTCTTTCTTCACTCAGCCCTCTTTTTCTCTCTCTTTCTTTATCTGTCTTTCTGTCACTCAGCCCTCTTTTTTTCTCTCTCTCTCTTTCTTTATCTGTCTTTCTGTCACTCAGCCCTCTTTTCTCTCTCTCTTTCTTTATCTGTCTTTCTGTCACTCAGCCCTCTTTTTCCTCTCTCTCTCTCTTTATCTGTCTTTCTGTCACTCAGCCTCAGCCCTTTTTTTCCTCTCTCTCTTTCTTTATCTGTATTTCTGTCACTCAGCCCTCTTTTTTCCTCTTTTCCTCTCTCTCTTTATCTGTCTTTCTGTCACTCAGCCCTCTTTTTCCTCTCTCTCTCTCTTTATCTGTCTTTCTGTCACTCAGCCCTCTTTTTCCTCTCTCTCTTTCTTTATCTGTCTTTCTGTCACTCAGCCCTCTTTTTCCTCTCTCTCTTTCTTTATCTGTCTTTCTGTCACCCAGCCCTCTTTTTCCTCTCTCTTTCTTTATCTGTCTTTCTGTCACTCAGCCCTCTTTTTCCTCTCTCTCTTTCTTTATCTGTCTTTCTGTCACTCAGCCCTCTTTTTCCTCTCTCTCTTTCTTTATCTGTCTTTCTGTCACTCAGCCCTCTTTTTCCTCTCTCTCTCTCTTTATCTGTCTTTCTGTCACTCAGCCCTCTTTTTCCTCTCTCTCTTTCTTTATCTGTCTTTCTGTCACTCAGCCCTCTTTTTCCTCTCTCTCTTTCTTTATCTGTATTTCTATCACTCAGCCCTCTTTTTCCTCTCTCTCTCTCTTTATCTGTCTTTCTGTCACTCAGCCCTCTTTTTCCTCTCTCTCTCTCTTTATCTGTCTTTCTGTCACTCAGCCCTCTTTTTCCTCTCTCTCTCTCTCCATCCATCCATGCTTAATACAGAGACATTGTGTGTGTTGTCGTAAGCAATCAAAACTTGCTCTTGGTCATTAGGCCATGTTTACTGAGCTGTAATGATGGGGATACATGATCCCCTTTGGGATCACCCTCCATCCCCCCTGAGCTGTAATGTGGCGCAGGGAACGCAAGAAATAATCCTAAAAATATTTAACCTCCACAGAATCGCTTGAAAAATGGCTCAAATGAAAGATAAAGAAGTTATTTATCTACCCAGCAAGTCAGATTTCTAAAATGTTTTACGGCGAAAACATAGCACATATTTATGTCCAACCACCACTGCATACATACCTCATTAGCTTAGCCAAGTAGGAAAAAATATGCAATCAACAAACGCAGGATTAAAAGAAAAATCATTTCACTAACCTTTTGAAATCTTCATCAGATGACAGTAATATAACATGTTACACAGTACATTCATTTTTTTTCAATAATATGCAATATATATCCATAAATCTCTGTTTACAATTATGCATCGTTCAAAAAATGCTACTGCAATGTCAGGAGAAATAAAATAGCTCCGGCAGATAACGTCAGCTAACAAGGAATACACATCATAAACTTTGACTAAATATGCATGTTTTACATATGTATGGCAAGATAAACTTCTTCTAAATGCAATCGCTATGTTACAATTATTTTTAACGTTACATTTGGCGTTCACTAGGCTATAATAGAGAGTCGGCGCTCCCATTTAGCATACTGACTCCTCTATCTTGGAGTCGACAGAAACCCAAAATGAAGACATAAATATTCCCTTACCATGGCTGTTCTTCCTTCAGAAGACCTGGAAGGGTTAATACTCACCAAGTTAGCTTTCAGTTTTCAAGTCTGTGTCTTTCCGTTCTCAAACTAGACACTTTTCGGTGAAATGTATGCAAATTTCAAGTGGATGCGCACCAAAACGTCGAAAGTATACATTATATTTCGAGTAAACTTGTCAAACTATGTTTATAATTAAGCCTTAACATGTTATAAAGGTCTACAGCAATCGTGAGGGCGAACAAAGAAACACACGTTGTTCAGTCCATCCTGAGGGAAAGAGAGAGAAATTTCCCAGCTCCCATTGGTGAAACTTTTTTTTTGCGTCACCGGGACGTTTGGGCACGCTGAACGTCTCGTGAGCGCGCGATTCTCACAGTTACACGCCTCATCGAAAGCAGGCTTCACGCTGAAGACGTAGAAACTGTTTCCATGGTTATAACTGCTTGGGAAGTGTGTATACGATGACGTTGAAGTGGTGGCAACTTTTTTCATTACAAGAGAGACTTTGGGAGAATGCATGCCCTGAGACTTCTGCTTTACATAGAGACAAAATTTAAACGGTTTTATAAGCTTTAGAGTGTTTCCTATTCAATAATAATTTTTATATGCATATATTAGCAACTTTTGACAAAAATTTATCATGGTTTATATGGGTGCCGAATTCCTCCAGAAGGGGCAGTAATTCAGGGCTAGCCCCAACAGGTTGGTCAGAGGTCATTGAGCTGTAGTGGAGGTCAAAGGGCAGAGAAGGCCTCAGGGCTGGCAGACACAACACTCCTAGCCCCTGACCCCAGAGACTGGACATGGTGTCAACACAGAACTAAGTGCCTCTCTTTCTTTTCTCTCTCTCTCTCTCTGTCTCTCTCTCTGTCTCTCTCTCTCTCTCTCTCTCTCTCTCTCTCTCTCTCTCTCTCTCTCTCGCTCTCTCTCGCTCTCTCTCTCTGTCTCTCTCTCCCTCTTTCTCTCTGTCTCTCTCTCTCTCCCTCCCTCTGACTATCTCCCTATCTCTCTCCCTCTTTCACTCTCTCTCTCTCTCTCCCTCTCTCACTCTACCACAAGGTGAGACCAAGGTTAGTCCAGTGTTGTGTTAGTGTTGGCTGTAGTCCTGGCTATAAGCCTGGTGCATGTTGATGTGTTTACCTCATCCAGCCTGATTTAGAAACGTACACAGCAGCAGTTTTATCTACAGAAAAGCACATTGTCTCTCTATTTCCCTCTCCCTCCCTCCATCTCCCTCCCTCCATCTCTCTCCCTCCATCTCTCTCTTTCCCCTCCCACTCTCATTTATCTCTCTGTGCATAGATCTAATATCAGTGCAACAATGTGTGTGTGTGTGTGTGTGTGTGTGTGTGTGTGTGTGTGTGTGTGTGTGTGTGTGTGTGTGCGTGCGTGCGTGCGTGCGTGCGTGCGTGCGTGCGTGCGTGTGTGTGTGTGTGTGTGTGTATATCTCTCAGGGTTGAGTTAAGAATATATTGGAGCCTTAGTGAATAATGCATGTGTGTTTTTCTTGGAGTTAATGTGCTTTGAAGCCTGGGTGAATAATAGAACACCTCGTCACTACCGAAGATTGACTGCTTCCGGTCTGGTCCGGTCTGGTCTGCCATGAAGCATCTCAATAACAAACAGTGCAGGGGAAATGATTACATCTGATCACTGTCAAACTAAGAATAAGATATTTGTTTCTATAGTCTTAACATGGACAGGTAGAGCCGCAAGTCAGACATCCTCTAATCGCCTCTCGCTATCTCTCATCTCTTTCCCTCTCTCTCGTCTCTCATCTCTCTTTTCCTCTCTCTCATCTCTCACCTCTCTTCACATGGGAAGGACAAAGTTGACAGGAAGAGGGGAAGGGTTTGTGGAATGTTGATGGAGTGTTGTTCTAACGTTGTTTATGTTGTCGTTATCTCGTCTGGTACATTGACTGAGATGGAGAACATGAGCATCAGTCATTAGTCATGGTATATTACCTGGGATGGCCCTGGCCCCTATTGTTGTTTGACTTATTATTGTCATTGGATAGTTGGTGACAGTCTGAAGTTCATGTCTTGCTTATGGAAAGCTGTTACGGTGTGATGTCTTGAATGGAGACACAGTCATTCATTCAGTGTTTCAGTCTCACTTTAATTAAAAGGCCGGACATCATTGTCCTTCCATCTTAGAGGTCCTTGAGGGACAACAGGAAAGTGTGTGTGTGTGTGTGTGTGTGTGTGTGTGTGTGTGTGTGTGTGTGTGTGTGTGTGTGTGTGTGTGTGTGTGTGTGTGTGTGTGTGTGTGTGTGTGTGTGTCAGTGGAGGCTGCTGAGGGGAGGAAAGCTCATAATAATGGCTGGAACGGAGTTAATGGAATTGAATCAAACACATGGAAACCTTGTGTTTGATGTATTTGATACCATTCCACCTCTTCCGCTTCAGCCAAACTATGGAGTTGTTCCTAGCCACCGTGCTTCTGCATTGCTTGCTGTTTGGGGCTTTAGGCTGGGTTTCTGTACATCACTTTGTGACATCGGCTGATGTAAAAATGGCTTTATAAATACATTTGATTGATTACTACAAGCCCGTCTACCCCCTTTAAAGAGCCACCAACTTCCTGTGGTATGTGTGTGTGGGGGGAGGTCGGTGGTTGGTTCTTCTATCTTTGCGGGGACCTAATATCCCCAAAAGTCCCCACAAGTATAGTAAAACAAGGAAAATGTCCCAAGTCCCCATGAGGACAAAGGCTATTTTAGGCTTAGGTTTAGGGTTAGGTTTAGGGTTAGGTTTAGGGTTAGGGTAAGATGTTAGTGGTTGGGTTTAAGATTAGGAGTTAGGTTTAGGGTTAGGGTAATAGTTAAGGGGATATAGGATTTTTAATGGAAATACATTTAGGTCCCACTTAGGACAGAATAACAAAACATGTGTGTTCAGTGAGTTGACTGAATGTTACTGTCTGACTGTGTCTCTCTCTCCCTGTGTTGTAGCTGAGTTGACTGAATGTTACTGTCTGACTGTGTCTCTCTCTCCCTGTGTTGTAGCTGAGTTGACTGAGTGTTACTGTCTGCCTGTGTCTCTCTCTCCCTGTGTTGTAGCTGAGTTGACTGAATGTTACTGTCTGACTGTGTCTCTCTCTCCCTGTGTTGTAGCTGAGTTGACTGAATGTTACTGTCTGCATGTGTCTCTCTCTCCCTGTGTTGTAGCTGAGTTGACTGAATGTTACTGTCTGACTGTGTCTCTCTCTCCCTGTGTTGTAGCTGAGTTGACTGAATGTTACTGTCTGCCTGTGTCTCTCTCTCCCTGTGTTGTAGCTGAGTTGACTGAATGTTACTGTCTGACTGTGTCTCTCTCTCCCTGTGTTGTAGCTGAGTTGACTGAATGTTACTGTCTGACTGTGTCTCTCTCTCCCTGTGTTGTAGCTGAGTTGACTGAATGTTACTGTCTGACTGTGTCTCTCTCTCCCTGTGTTGTAGCTGAGTTGACTGAATGTTACTGTCTGACTGTGTCTCTCTCTCCCTGTGTTGTAGCTGAGTTGACTGAATGTTACTGTCTGCCTGTGTCTCTCTCTCCCTGTGTTGTAGCTGAGTTGACTGAGTGTTACTGTCTGCTGAGTTGACTGTTACTGTCTCTCTCTCCCTGTGTTGTAGCTGAGTTGACTGAATGTTACTGTCTGACTGTGTCTCTCTCTCCCTGTGTTGTAGCTGAGTTGACTGAATGTTACTGTCTGCCTGTGTCTCTCTCTCTCCCTGTGTTGTAGCTGAGTTGACTGAGTGTTACTGTCTGCCTGTGTCTCTCTCCCTGTGTTGTAGCTGAGTTGACTGAATGTTACTGTCTGACTGTGTCTCTCTCCCTGTGTTGTAGCTGAGTTGACTGAATGTTACTGTCTGCCTGTGTCTCTCTCCCTGTGTTGTAGCTGAGTTGACTGAATGTTACTGTCTGACTGTGTCTCTCTCTCCCTGTGTTGTAGCTGAGTTGACTGAGTGTTACTGTCTGCCTGTGTCTCTCTCTCCCTGTGTTGTAGCTGAGTTGACTGAATGTTACTGTCTGCCTGTGTCTCTCTCTCCCTGTGTTGTAGCTGAGTTGACTGAATGTTACTGTCTGACTGTGTCTCTCTCTCCCTGTGTTGTAGCTGAGTTGACTGAATGTTACTGTCTGCCTGTGTCTCTCTCTCCCTGTGTTGTAGCTGAGTTGACTGAATGTTACTGTCTGACTGTGTCTCTCTCTCCCTGTGTTGTAGCTGAGTTGACTGAATGTTACTGTCTGCCTGTGTCTCTCTCTCCCTGTGTTGTAGCTGAGTTGACTGAATGTTACTGTCTGACTGTGTCTCTCTCTCCCTGTGTTGTAGCTGAGTTGACTGAATGTTACTGTCTGCCTGTGTCTCTCTCTCCCTGTGTTGTAGCTGAGTTGACTGAATGTTACTGTCTGCCTGTGTCTCTCTCTCCTGTGTTGTAGCTGAGTTGACTGAATGTTACTGTCTGACTGTGTCTCTCTCTCCCTGTGTTGTAGCTGAGTTGACTGAATGTTACTGTCTGCCTGTGTCTCTCTCTCCCTGTGTTGTAGGTGAGTTGACTGAATGTTAGTGTCTGACTTGTCTTTCTCTCCCTGTGTTGTAGGTGAGTTGACTGAATGTTAGTGTCTGACTTGTCTTTCTCTCCCTGTGTTGTAGGTGAGTTGACTGAATGTTATTGTCTGACTTGTCTTTCTCTCCCTGTGTTGTAGGTGAGTTGACTGAATGTTAGTGTCTGACTTGTCTTTCTCTCCCTGTGTTGTAGGTGAGTTGACTGAATGTTAGTGTCTGACTTGTCTTTCTCTCCCTGTGTTGTAGGTGAGTTGACTGAATGTTAGTGTCTGACTTGTCTTTCTCTCCCTGTGTTGTAGGTGAGTTTATCAAGGCGTTGTATGAGTCAGATGAGAACTGTGAGGTGGACCCGTCCAAGTGTTCGTCCAATGACCTGCAGGAGCACCAGAGCAACCTGAAGATGTGCTGTGAGCTGGCCTTCTGCAAGATCATCAACTCCTACTGGTAACTTCTGGGACACCACCCACAATGCATTACCAATAAAATGTGTTGTTACCATGTGTTTATAAATTCATACAATAGTGATATGGCCATTGGTGGACATTCCGCCAATGCTTTCAGTGCTTACTGTTAGCTGCTCTATAGTTGCTATGCAGGACCTAAATTCACCTGTTCAACCAGCATAAAGTATAGCTCTCTGTAGCTCTGTAATATGAGAGTGAAAATAAATAGGTGTGTGGAAAGTGTACCTACCTCCATATTGCCGTTAACACCTCTTTTCCCTCCCCCTGCAGTGTGTTTCCACGGGAACTCAAGGAGGTGTTTGCATCGTGGCGACAGGAGTGCAGTAGCCGGGGGCGACCGGACATCAGCGAGCGTCTGATCAGCGCGTCTCTGTTCCTGCGTTTCCTGTGTCCGGCCGTTATGTCCCCGTCGCTTTTCAACCTGATGCAGGAATACCCTGATGACCGCACCGCACGCACACTCACACTCATCGCCAAGGTCACGCAGAACCTGGCCAACTTCGCCAAGTGAGTGTGTGTGTGGGTTTATGGAGTGTGTGTATTGGTGTTGAGTGCGTGTGTGTGTTTGAGAGAGAGTATGTGTTCTATATACTCAACCTATCTCTCCCTCCCCATCTCTCTTGCGCTCTCTTACTTTCTCTCTTGCGCTCTCTCTCTCTCTCTCTCTCTCTCTCTCTCTCTCTCCCCCTTTCCCCCTCCATCCATCCATCCATCTCTCTCTCTCTCTCTCTCTCTCTCTCTCTCTCTCTCTCTCTCCCTCCCCCTTTCCCCCTCCATCCATCCCTCTCTATCTCTCTCCCTCCCTCCCCTCCCCTCCCACCCCTCCCTCCATCTCTCCCAGGTTTGGCAGTAAGGAGGAGTACATGTCCTTCATGAACCAGTTCCTGGAACATGAGTGGACCAACATGCAGCGCTTCCTGCTGGAGATCTCTAACCCAGAGACCATCTCTAACACTGCAGGGTTCGAAGGTTACATAGACCTGGGACGGGAGCTTTCCACCCTGCACAACCTGCTGTCAGAGGTCGTCTCTACCATGGACCAGGTAGGGCTGACCAGGCAATGACAACTAATACAATGGACATAGTAGTAGTCACATGAAATATACAGTATACTGTATAGGGACAGGAGCTTTTTCCAAGACTCCAGGTCCCAAGTTTATCCTGACTATGTTAACTGATTAGAAACAAATCCAGGTCCCTAGTTGTAACCTCTATAACTAGCCTGGAGTTTTCCCCTGGTCAGGTCATGAAGTCAGGACTAAATACATAATAATATTATCAGCACAGTCCTTCTGCATTTAGTAATGTACTGCGAGCAGTAGCATGTTAACCTAACTAGATTCAATCATGTGTACAGCACGCTATTGCTTACATAATACAACGACTGCTGTGAGACTGAGTGCTCTATTGGAATGCTATGAGGACGGCCTGGGGGGACATAGATATACAACACTATGTTTATGTGGGAGGCATCCAAATGGATTTGTAGGGACACCTAGTGCATTAGCCATGGTTCCGCATGGAGAGCCATCCCAGCGTGTTAATTACTAGGTATATTGGGGGCAAAGCCCACAGACTCTGTGTGCTGCATCCCATCCTCACTGAGGACTGTAAGGGATTTCCTCCTCTTCTTCCGAAGAGGAGAGGCGAAAAGGAACAGAGGACCAATATGCGGCATGGTAAGTGTCCATGGTTCTTTTAATACGTAAATGTACACATGAACAACTAAAAACAAGAAACGTGAAAACCCAAAAACAGTCCTATCTGGTGCAAACACAGAAACAGGAACAATCACCCACAAACACACAGTGGAACCCAGGCTACCTAAGTATGATTCTCAATCAGAGACAACTAATGACACCTGCCTCTGATTGAGAACCATACTAGGCCGAAACATAGAAATACCCAAATCATAGAAAAACAAACATAGACTGCCCACCCCAACTCACGCCCTGACCATACTAAATAATAACAAAACAAAGGAAATAAAGGTCAGAACGTGACAAGGACAGCACTCCTGTCCGTCTCCAACCAAAATAAAGTCCTTCAAGCCTCTGAGGCTGGCCTGTTCCATTATTCAGACTGAAGAACATAATCAGAGGGAGATTAGCTCTCTGTAATGGGAACAAGAATACCCCAGCCAGGCTCACTGTCTGATACAGGCACAGGGAGGTCTCTACTGATATCCAAGGTTTAAGTCAGTGCATGTAAAAGTTACAAAATTACCACATGAATGCTTAAATGGTTTCAAACAGTAGAGTAGAAAACTGTGAAGGATGCCATGAATACAAAGCTTAACAGTGAACCTAAGTAGGAGGAAGTTTGCCCCAGACAAGGCCAGTCTTGCATCTCCCATACTGCTCCGCCCTAATGAGTTATTAGGTTTGGAAAGGATTAAAGCTGATCCTAGACCTGTGTCCAAAGGCCTCAACTTCTACACAGAGCTACCATGACCCCATCTCTGACCTTGAACCCCTCTTTAACCCTCAGAGCTCCGCCTCCAAACTAGGCCCCTTACCCAGGATCCTCCGGGAGGTGAACACAGCGCTGAACAACCCGTCCAGCATGACCATGGCCATGACCGCTCCGTCCTCCTCTGACCGTATGGGGTCACCGCCCAATGCCGGGGCAGGCTGCAGCATCTCCACCGGCCTACAGAAGATGGTCATCGACAATGACCTTTCAGGGTAAGGACAGGGTTTGGGATAAAAGAAAGGGAATGAGGGTGGGGTAAGGGTTAAGGAGAACAAGAACAGATAAAGCTAGGGGTATAGATAAGGACAGGGTAAGGGTTAGGAAGAACAAGAACAGATAAAGCTAGGGGTATGGATAAGGACAGGGTAAGGGTTTAGGAGAACAAGAACAGATAAAGCTAGAGGTATGGATAAGGACAGGGTAAGGGTTAAGGAGAACAAGAACAGATAAAGCTAGGGGTATGGATAAGGACAGGGTAAGGGTTAAGGAGAACAAGAACAGATAAAGCTAGGGGTATGGATAAGGACAGGGTAAGGGTTAAGGAGAACAAGAACATATAAAGCTAGGGGTATGGGTAAGGACAGGGTAAGGGTTAAGGAGAACAATAACAGATAAAGCTAGGGGTATGGATAAGGACAGGGTAAGGGTTAAGGAGAACAAGAACAGATAAAGCTAGGGGTATGGGTAAGGACAGGGTAAGTGTTAAGAAGAACAAGAACAGATTAAGCTAGGGGTATGGATAAGGACAGGGTAGGGGTTAAGGAGAACAAGAACAGATACAGCTAGGGGTATGGATAAGGACAGGGTAAGGGTTAAGGAGAACAAGAACATATAAAGCTAGGGGTATGGGTAAGGACAGGGTAAGGGTTAAGGAGAACAATAACAGATAAAGCTAGGGGTATGGATAAGGACAAGGTAAGGGTTAAGGAGAACAAGAACAGATACAGCTAGGGGTATGGATAAGGACAGGGTAAGGGTTAAGGTGAACAAGAACAGATAAAGCTAGGGGTATGGATAAGGACATGGTAAGGGTTAAGGAGAACAAGAACAGATAAAGCTAGGGGTATGGATAAGGACAGGGTAAGGGTTAAGGAGAACAAGAACATATAACGCTAGGGGTATGGATAAGGACATGGTAAGGGTTAAGGAGAACAAGAACAGATAAAGCTAGGGGTATGGGTAAGGACAGGGTAAGGGTTAAGGAGAACAAGAACAGATAAGGCTAGGGTTATGGGTAAGGACAGGGTAAGGGTTAAGAAGAACAAGAACAGATAAAGCTAGGGGTATGGATAAGGACAGGGTAAGGGTTAAGGAGAACAAGAACATATACGCTAGGGGTATGGGTAAGGACAGGGTAAGGGTTAAGGAGAACAATAACAGATAAAGCTGGGGTATGGATAAGGACAGGGTAAGGGTTAAGGAGAACAATAACAGATAAGGGCTAGGAAGAACAAAAACAGATACGGCTAGGGGTATGGATAAGGACAGGGTAAGGGTTAAGGAGAACAAGAACAGATAAAGCTAGGGGTATGGATAAGGACAGGGTAAGGGTTAAGGAGAACAAGAACATATAAGGGTAGGTGTATGGATAAGGACAGGGTAAGGGTTTGGAAGAACAAGAACAGATACAGCTAGGGGTATGGATAAGGACAGGGCAAGGGTTAAGGAGAACAAGAACAGATAAAGCTAGGGGTATGGATAAGGACAGGGTAAGGGTTAGGAAGAACAAGAACAGATAAAGCTAGGGGTATGGCTACAGACAGGGTAAGGGTTTAGAAGAACAAGAATATATAAAGCTAGGGGTATGGGTAATGACAGGGTAAGGGTTAAGAAGAACAAGAACATATAAAGCTAGGGGTATGGATAAGGACAGGGTAAGGGTTAAGGAGAACAAGAACAGATAAAGCTAGGGGTATGGATAAGAACAGGGTAAGGGCTAGGAAGAACAAAAACAGATACGGCTAGGGGTATGGATAAGGACAGGGTAAGGGTTAAGGAGAACAAGAACAGATAAGGGTAGGGGTATGGATAAGGACAGGGTAAGGGTTTGGAAGAACAAGAACAGATAAAGCTAGGGGTATGGGTAAGGACAGGGTAAGGGTTTAGGAGAACAAGAACATATAAAGCTAGGGGTATGGATAAGGACAGGGTAAGGGTTAAGGAGAACAAGAACAGATAAAGCTAGGGGTATGGATAAGGACAGGGTAAGGGTTAGGAAGAACAAGAACAGATAAAGCTAGGGGTATGGATAGGGACAGGGTAAGGGTTTAAGAGAACAAGAACATATAAAGCTAGGGGTATGGATAAGGACAGGGTAAGGGTTTAGGAGAACAAGAACAGATAAAGCTAGGGGTATGGATAAGGACAGGGTAAGGGTTAGGAAGAACAAGAACATATAAAGCTAGGGGTATGGATAAGGACAGGGTAAGGGTTTAGAAGAACAAGAACAGATAAAGCTAGGGGTATGGATAAGGACAGGGTAAGGGTTAGGAAGAACAAGAACAGATAAAGCTAGGGGTATGGATAAGGACAGGGTAAGGGTTTAGAAGAACAAGAACAGATAAAGCTAGGGGTATGGATAAGGACAGGGTAAGGGTTAAGAAGAACAAGAACAGATAAGGCTAGGGGTATGGGTAAGGACAGGGTAAGGGTTAGGAAGAACAAAAAGGAAAGGGTATAGGTAAGCATGGTAAAGGGGGTTTTCTCGTTTGGGCAAAAGTCCGTCCTCCATCCTCTCTCCTCTGTGACCCAGAAAGCGATAAGTGTTTGAGTGGTCAAGGAGTGTCTCAGTTCATTAGTAGGCAAACTGAAGACGGTCCTCCCCTCCTCTATAGCCTCCTTTTGGCGAGGAAGCACAAGTGTTTTGATACCTGCCACACCCTCTTTGAATCAGCTTTATATTTTTGAGGAGAAAACCATGCACACGTTTCAGAAAACCATACTTGTGATTTTATCTATAAATGCCTGCCACAACTAAGTTGTTTTTATCACTTTACACTTTTATTTGGGGATCCACTTCTGCAAACGTCATTTGCCTGAAGAAGGGTCTCATTTTATACAGGCGCATTTTCGTCCACGTTCCCTATCCTCACCGCCTCTCCTCGATTACCTTTGACCTTTTTCAAAAGTAGGCGAGAGAGGACAGAGGAGAGAAAACGCAGGAGTTGAGCAAATCCAATTGACGAGCCCACTTTATCAGGCCACGCTAATGTGCCCCTTCTTCCCCTTCTCATCAGGCTGGCAGTGAACCTGCAACCCCAGTCAGATTTATGGAGGCTGGAGTGAACGAGTCTAGCATTCTAGCAGTCCTTCTTAATTACACCACATTCACAGAGAGAGGGAGAGAGGGAGGGAGGAGGGAGGGAGGGAGGGAGGGAGGGAGGGGAGGGAGGGAGGGAGAGCAGGGTAGGTAGAAAATAGAGGTTTAGGGAGAGAGAGAGTATTAACAAGAGAGAGAGAGAGAGAGGGTATTAATGAGAGAGAGAGAGAGAGAGAGAGAGAGAGAGAGAGAGAGAGAGAGAAATTATGGGAACATAAATTGTGTCTGTCAAGGTAATTGCCAGACAATAAAGCTGTAGACTTGGTGAAGGAGAGAAGGGAGGATGAGTGCGGATCACTTAACTAGCTATATGACTCACATCCTCCTCTACTGATGGGCTGCTGTTTCTATACCATGTGTCCTGTTGGGCTGTGGTTCTATACCATGTGTCCTGTTGGGCTGTGGTTCTATACCATGTGTCCTGTTGGGCTGTGGTTCTATACCATGTGTCCTGTTGGGCTGTGGTTATATACCATGTGTCCTGTTGGGCTGTGGTTCTATACCATGTGTCCTGTTGGGTTGCTGTTTCTATACCATGTGTCCTGTTGGGTTGCTGTTTCTATACCATGTGTCCTGTTGGGTTGCTGTTTCTATACCATGTGTCCTGTTGGGCTGTGGTTCTATACCATGTGTCCTGTTGGGCTGTGGTTCTATACCATGTGTCCTGTTGGGCTGGGGTTCTATACCATGTGTCCTGTTGGGCTGTGGTTCTATACCATGTGTCCTGTTGGGCTGGGGTTCTATACCATGTGTCCTGTTGGGCTGTGGTTCTATACCATGTGTCCTGTTGGGCTGTGGTTCTATACCATGTGTCCTGTTGGGCTGTGGTTCTATACCATGTGTCCTGTTGGGCTGTGGTTCTATACCATGTGTCCTGTTGGGTTGCTGTTTCTATACCATGTGTCCTGTTGGGTTGCTGTTTCTATACCATGTGTCCTGTCGGGCTATGGTTCTATACCATGTGTCCTGTTGGGCTAGGGTTCTATACCATGTGTCCTGTTGGGCTGGGGTTCTATACCATGTGTCCTGTTGGGCTGTGGTTCTATACCATGTGTCCTGTTGGGCTGGGGTTCTATACCATGTGTCCTGTTGGGCTGTGGTTCTATACCATGTGTCCTGTTGGGCTGTGGTTCTATACCATGTGTCCTGTTGGGCTGTGGTTCTATACCATGTGTCCTGTTGGGTTGCTGTTTCTATACCATGTGTCCTGTTGGGTTGCTGTTTCTATACCATGTGTCCTGTTGGGTTGCTGTTTCTATACCATGTGTCCTGTTGGGTTGCTGTTTCTATACCATGTGTCCTGTTGGGCTGTGGTTCTATACCATGTGTCCTGTTGGGCTGTGGTTCTATACCATGTGTCCTGTTGGGCTGGGGTTCTATACCATGTGTCCTGTTGGGCTGTGGTTCTATACCATGTGTCCTGTTGGGCTGTGGTTCTATACCATGTGTCCTGTTGAGTTGCTGTTTCTATACCATGTGTCCTGTTGAGTTGCTGGTTCTATACCATGTGTCCTGTTGAGTTGCTGTTTCTATACCATGTGTCCTGTTGAGTTGCTGTTTCTATACCATGTGTCCTGTTGAGTTGCTGTTTCTATACCATGTGTCCTGTTGGGCAGCTGTTTATATACAATGTGTCCTGTTGAGTTGCTGTTTCTATTCCTGTGTCCTGTTGTGTTGCTGTTTCTATACCATGTGTCCTGTTTGGCTGCTGTTTCTATACCATGTGTCCTGTTGAGTTGCTGTTTCTATACCATGTGTCCTGTTGAGTTGCTGTTTCTATACCATGTGTCCTGTTGAGTTGCTGTTTCTATACCATGTGTCCTGTTTGGCTGCTGTTTCTATACCATGTGTCCTGTTGAGTTGCTGTTTCTATACCATGTGTCCTGTTGAGTTGCTGTTTCTATACCATGTGTCCTGTTTGGCTGCTGTTTCTATACCATGTGTCCTGTTGAGTTGCTGTTTCTATACCATGTGTCCTGTTGAGTTGCTGTTTCTATACCATGTGTCCTGTTGAGTTGCTGTTTCTATACCATGTGTCCTGTTGGGCTGCTGTTTCTATTCCAGTGTCCTGTTGTGTAGGATGAGTGAAAAAGAGCCCTTGGTCTCAATAGGACTCCCTGCTAAAAGGTTAAATAAAACAAAATTGGGGTTTGACACTTAAGTGTTTCATGTGTGGGATGAAGGGTTTGACTTGTCATGTTTTCATGTCTATAAGGAGTAATAGATACAGCACATCAACATCTACCTCTATCATTCTCTCTGTCACTCAATCCCTCTCTTCTTCCCTCTCACCTCTCTCTCTCTCTCTCTCTCTCTCACCTCTCTCTCTCTCTCTCTCTCTCTCTCTCTCTCACCTCTCTCTCTCTCTCTCTCTCTCTCTCTCTCTCTCTCTCTCACCTCTCTCTCTCTCTCTCTCTCTCTCTCTCTCTCACCTCTCTCTCTCTCTCTCTCTCTCTCTCACCTCTCTCTCTCTCACCTCTCTCTCTCTCTCTCTCTCTCTCTCTCTCTCTCTCTTTCTCAATTCAATTCAATTCAATTGACTTTATTGACATGGCAAGTTCATTATTACTTGCATTGTCAAAGTATACATATCGAAAAATATAAATAAAATGAAAATATATATTTATATATAAAATATATGTATATATAAATAAATGGTGGGACCAACAGCAATAATAATAGTAGTAGTGGACATGAGATTACCATTAACAACAGCTACAACAACAATATTAATCAGAACAACAATACATTAAAGCAATGGTAGTAGACCAGTGTCAACATAACTGAAAAGACAGTTTCTCTCTCATGACTGAGAAGACACATGACATGGTATGAAAGATAAAACAAAACAAGATGGGAAA
Source organism: Oncorhynchus nerka (assembly GCF_034236695.1). NCBI lineage: Eukaryota > Metazoa > Chordata > Actinopteri > Salmoniformes > Salmonidae > Oncorhynchus > Oncorhynchus nerka. The sequence continues at coordinate 24,170,648 of NC_088399.1, forward strand.
TATTATCGACATTACTTTTCACTTTTCACTGGCTGTCCCTCAGGTTATGGCAGGACACATATTTGGCTGCCAAAACTGCACATTTTGGCTTTTCACCCAATAAATATTTGATTTTTTCTTAATCTTTTATAGTTTCAAATTCTTTGTATTGAATTATAATTTTGGGAAAGAAATATTCTCTTAGGTCTGAGTATTTGTCACAGTGTAATAGGAAATGCAGCTATGTCTCTACCTCTCCCCTGGAGCAGAGTGAGCACAGCCTGTCCTCTCTGGGCAGCCAGGTTTGTCTGTGACGACCGGTCTCTATAGCCAGACTGTGCTCACTGAGTCTGTACCTAGTCAATGTTTTCCTCAGTTTTCTATCAGTCACAGTGGTCAGATAGTCTGCCACCATGTACTGTCTGTTTAGAGCCAAATAGCATTGAAGTTTACTTAGATTTTTTTGTGGTGTCTTTCCAATAGGTGATATGTTTTTCTTTTTGTTTTCTGATGATTTGGTTGGGCCAGATTTTCTGAGTGCTGTCCTGAGGCTCTATGGGGTTGGTTTGGGTTGGTAAACTGAGACTCTTCTCTTGTTTCATCTCTTGACATTGTAGAGCTGTGTGATGGAATGTTTTGGGCTCACTTGTTTTTAGATGGTTGTAAAATTTGATGGCTCTTTTTCTATTCGAATGAGGAGGGGGTATTTGCCCAATTCTGCTCCACATGCGTTATTTGGAGTTTTTCTTTGCACTTGCAATACAGTCTTGCAAAACTGCATGCAGTACTTCAATTGGATGTTTGTCCCATTTGGTCAATTCATTATTAGAGATTGGACCCCATACTTCACTGCCATATAGAGCAATTGGTTATATAACTCTCTCTCTCTCTCTCTCTCTCTCTCTCTCTCTCTCTCTCTCTCTCTCTCAGGTTGGTGGACTTCACCCGGTTACCCTCCCCCACCCCGGAGAACAAGGAACTCTTCTTTGTCACCAGGAACGCTGGGATCCAGCCCACCCCGGCCCGCAGCTCTAGCTACTCTGAATCCAATGAGCCCGACCTGGGCATAGCCAACAGCAGCAAGAGCCTGTCCATGGTGGACCTCCAGGACCCCCACAGCTTAGAGAGTGGCCCAGGCCCTGGCCCGTCAGACGGCCTGGGAGAGGGCATCGTTCCTGGGGGAGTGTGGTCGGCCCGAACCCCCCAGGGGAACATCACTGGAGGTCCTACTCTGAGAAGGCCCGTCCAGACCCCCACCACCCCCGGATCGGAGAGCGCCCCAGGCAGACCTGCTCAGCTTCTAGCCCCCCTGTCCTTCCAGAACCCTGTCTACCAGATGGCGGCAGGGCTGCCCTTGTCGCCGCGGGGCCTGGTCGACTCGGGTTCTGAGGGCCACAGCTCCCACAGTTCCCATAGCAACAATGAGGATGGGCCAGGAGGAGGAGGGGGGATACACAACTCCTTCCTGAACCACGGAGTAGGAGGTGGGGGGAGCAGCGTGGAGGAGTATGCCCTTCGTTCGGGGGAGTTCATAGGCACGCGGAGGCAGCTGTCACTCACAGAGGCCCAGCACCAGCCCACCGTGCCCAGACAGAATAGCGCCGGCCCCCAGCGCAGGATAGACCAGCCCCCTCCACAGACCACCGTCACCAGGGGCCGCACGCCCCCAAACCTGCTCAACAGCGGGCCCTACCCGCGCCCCTCCAGCAGCAGCATGATGTCATCCCCCGACTGGCCCGGCAACGGGGCGCGGCTACGGCAACAGTCGTCATCATCAAAAGGAGACAGCCCAGAGAGCAAGCAGAGAGCCCAGCACAAACAGGTAGGGCACTCAGACAGTAGTACAGACACACTCCCAGTTGAAACACACACACAAACACACTCAACACTAGTACAAAGGAGTGTGTATGCATGGGATAGCGAGGTTATTTGCTGACAGCCATGATGGTAGCTTTAGTGAGGGCTGCAGGGCTTCGACTGTCTGAGAGGTTCATCTCATACTGTATCATTGTAAAACAATAGAATTAGTTTCTCAGTTCATTTTCAGGCTAAATAAAGCTTTAAATAAACAAATAATACTCTGTTGTGGAAAGCTTCCACTAATGCCACTTGATCGCATGTTAACAATGCCTGTATATGTGTGTGGGTGGTGTCTGAGCGCTCCTGTTATTCTATCTAATCAATGACAGTCATTGGAGCAGCCAGTGTGTATTAATAGTAATCCCATGTGTCTCTGCATAGTTAGAGGTGGAAGTCTAATAGCACAGGATCACTGGTAAACTTCTGTATGCGTAGACCTATTGTTTCCTGGTTATGGACTAACAACACAAGATAGAGGATTTTCTCAGAGTTTTGTCATTATTAGCATTATGCTTATTTGTGAAGGTGGCCCTTGGTTGAATCAGGATTAGGTTGCTAGATACAGCAATGTAATGCAGAGTTACATGCATGTATTTTATCAAGTCTCAAGGCTGGTTTATGGTTAGCTTATCATCAGCAGTTCATAGTAATGCACTCAAATCTTGCTGAGATGTGTACATGTGTGGCTGTGTGTATCGCTGTTGGGAGTTATAGTGTACTGTTTCTGCTACCGTCCTCTGGGCTGTTAAAGATGACCTCTTAACAAGCAGGTCACTGATAGGCTGGCTGGTCGAAAGTTGCCCCTGGTGATCTCTGGCCTCAAGGTGACAGGAAGGACATTTACATTCCCAGTTCCCACAATGCCCTGCTCTCCTTTAGGGACTGATTGATCGCTCAGCTTAGTGATTGGCTGACTGGTATAGCCCAAGGGTTAATGGGTTTGTCATGGAAACCAGATGGACGCCGTTCAGAATCAGAATCACCTTTAATCATTGCCAATGACATTTACACATACTCAGAGTTGTACTTGTTGATATTGTGTTGCTAGTGATAGACAACATTTAGAGACAGAATACAGACAACAGAGTTTAAAATAAGTTTACATACATTATATACAACTAGGTAGAGTGAGCATAGAGCTATAAGAGAATGAGCAGATATACAATATACAGTGGGTATACGGTTGAAATACAGTGGGTATACGGTTGATATCCAGTGAGTATGCAGTTGATATACAAATCAAATCAAATCAAATGTATTTATATAGCCCTTCGTACATCAGCTGATATCTCAAAGTGCTGTACAGAAACCCAGCCTAAAACCCCAAACAGCAAGCAATGCAGGTGTAGAAGCACGGTGGCTAGGAAAAACTCCCTAGAAAGGCCAAAACCTAGGAAGAAACCTAGAGAGGAACCAGGCTATGTGGGGTGTGCCGGGTGGAGATTATAACAGAACATGGCCAATAACAGAACATGGCCAAGATGTTCAAATGTTCATAAATGACCAGCATGGTCGTATAATAATAAGGCAGAACAGTTGAAACTGGAGCAGCAGCACGGCCAGGTGGACTGGGGACAGCAAGGAGTCATCATGTCAGGTAGTCCTGAGGCATGGTCCTAGGGCTCAGGTCCTCCGAGAGAGAGAAAGAAAGAGAGAATTAGAGAGAGCATATGTGAGGTGGCCAGTTCTCTTCTGGCTGTGCCGGGTGGAGATTATAACAGAACATGGCCAAGATGTTCAAATGTTCATAAATGACCAGCATGGTCGAATAATAATAAGGCAGAACAGTTGAAACTGGAGCAGCAGCACGGCCAGGTGGACTGGGGACAGCAAGGAGTCATCATGTCAGGTAGTCCTGGGGCATGGTCCTAGGGCTCAGGTCCTCCGAGAGAGAGAAAGAAAGAGAGAAGGAGAGATTTAGAGAACGCACACTTAGATTCACACAGGACACCGAATAGGACAGGAGAAGTACTCCAGATATAACAAACTGACCCTAGCCCCCCGACACATAAACTACTGCAGCATAAATACTGGAGGCTGAGACAGGAGGGGTCAGGAGACACTGTGGCCCCATCCGAGGACACCCCCGGACAGGGCCAAACAGGAAGGATATAACCCCACCCACTTTGCCAAAGCACAGCCCCACACCACTAGAGGGATATCTTCAACCACCAACTTACCATCCTGAGACAAGGCTGAGTATAGCCCACAAAGATCTCCGCCATGGCACAACCCAAGGGGGGGCGCCAACCCAGACAGGATGACCACATCAGTGAATCAACCCACTCAGGTGATGCACCCCTTCCAGGGACGGCATGAGAGAGCCCCAGTAAGCCAGTGACTCAGCCACTGTAATAGGGTTAGAGGCAGAGAATCCCAGTGGAAAGAGGGGAACCGGCCAGGCAGAGACAGCAAGGGCGGTCCGTTGCTCCAGAGCCTTTCCGTTCACCTTCCCACTCCTGGGCCAGACTACACTCAATCATATGACCCACTGAAGAGATGAGTCTTCAGTAAAGACTTAAAGGTTGAGACCGAGTTTGCATCTCTGACATGGGTAGGCAGACCGTTCCATAAAAATGGAGCTCTATATGAGAAAGCCCTGCCTCCAGCTGTTTGCATAGACATTCTAGGGACATTTAGGAGGCCTGTGTCTTGTGACCATAGCGTACGTGTAGGTATGTACGGCAGGACCAAATCAGAGAGATAGGTAGGAGCAAGCCCATGTAATGCTTTGTAGGTTAGCAGTAAAACCTTGAAATCATCCCTTGCTTTGACAGGAAGCCAGTGTAGAGAGGCTAGCACTGGAGTAATATGATAACATTTTGGGGTTCTAGTCAGGATTCTAGCAGCTGTATTTAGCACCAACTGAAGTTTATTTAGTGCTTTATCTGGGTAGCCGGAAAGTAGAGCATTGCAGTAGTCTAACCTAGAAGTGACAAAAGCATGGATTAATTTTTCTGCATCATTTTTGGACAGAAAGTTTCTGATTTTTGCAATGTTACGTAGATGGAAAAAAGCTGTCCTTGAAATGGTCTTGATATGTTCTTCAAAAGAGAGATCAGGGTCCAGAGTAACGCAGAGGTCCTCAATTAAGTTAGAAAAATAGGATGATCGAGCAGCAGTAAGGGCTCTTCGGTACTGCACGGTACTGTCTTTCCAAGCTAGTCGGAAGACTTCCAGTTTGGTGTGGCGCCATTTACGTTCCAATTTTCTGGAAGCTTGCTTCAGAGCTCGGGTATTTTCTGTGTACCAGGGAGCTAGTAGTACAGTGGGTATACGGTTGAAATACAGTGGGTATACGGTTGAAATACAGTGGGTATACGATTGATATCCAGTGGGTATACGGTTGATATCCAGTGGGTATACGGTTGATATCCAGTGGGTATACGGTTGATATACAGTGGGTATATGGTTGATATCCAGTGGGTATACGGTTGATATCCAGTGGGTATACGGTTGATATACAGTGGGTATACGGTTGATATCCAGTGGGTATACGGTTGATATCCAGTGGGTATACGGTTGATATACAGTGGGTATATGGTTGATATACAGTGGGTATACGGTTGATATCCAGTGGGTATACGGTTGATATCCAGTGGGTATACGGTTGATATCCAGTGGGTATACGGTTGATATCCAGTGGGTATACGGTTGATATACAGTGGGTATACGGTTGATATACAGTGGGTATACGGTTGATATCCAGTGGATATATGAAGGATTCAGCCATGCTAACAGTTGAGCCATTAATCTCCAGGGGGAGAGATGGTGGGAGGAGTTTTCTGAAGTCAACCACCATCTCCATGGTTTTGTCTGTGTTGAGTTCCAGGTTATTGCGACTGCACCAGGCCACCACCAGGTCGATCTCTCCACGGTTCATTGACTCATCGCCGTCGGTGATGAGACAGACCAGAGTGGCGTCATCTGCAAACTTGAGTAGTTTGACAGATGCGATATTGGAGGTGCTGTCATTGGTGTAGAGTGAGTGAGTAGAGGTGAGAGCAGCATCCTTGCAGCGCTCTGGTGCTGAGGGATAAAGAGTCCGAAAGGTATTTTCCCAGCTTGACAGATGGAGCTGGACAGGTTCAGCTGGGAGAGTTTGTTTTGTAGCAGTTCTGCGATGATGGTATTGAATGCAGAACTAAAGTCCAGAAACAATATCCTTGCATATGTCTTTGGGTTGAGGATGTAGTGTAGGCCCATGTTGTCTGCGTCATCCTCCGCCCTGTCGTGTCTCTGGCTATCTCACACGGGCTATCTCTGGTGGCAGGGTAGCCTAGTGGTTAGAGCGTTGGACTAGTAACCGAAAGGTTGCAAGTTCAAATCCATGAGCTGACAAGGTACAAATCTGTCTTTCTTCCCCTGAACAGGCAGTTAACCCACTGTTCCTAGGCTGTCATTGAAAATAAGAATTTGTCTAGTCTGACTTGCCTAGTAAAATAAAGGTAAAATAAAAAAATATAAAATAATCATTAAATGTGATGACTGTTATTTTATCAAATAATTTCTCTGTAATTATTATTACGTGAATAAACTAATCATCTACATTTAATTATCTAGGAAGTTGGGGCACCACTGAAAATCTTCAGATTACAAAGTTAGAATTTTCTGAATATAACTCTTCAGATATTTTAATATCAGATATATTAGTCTTCTATTAATGAATTATTATTTACCTTACGTCCGTCTCATTTCAAACGTGGTAGAATTCTTGTTTATCTGCAGGAACCCAGCCTAAACCATGAATCATCCATACACCAATTGGCTTAAACATTTAATTACTATCTAAATAATCACAAAAAATGCATAAACAAACAAACAGTAGATATTGTTTACTAACAATGATAGGGAAGATTCCCTGGCTAATCCGATATGACGGCTTGGTGGACAAAGGGAAGGGGGTGTGGACTGATAAAGGAGTGGGAAAGACTAAATTGATCACTACACACACTGGATAATTATAGTCATTGAAATGCTAATCCTTTGTACATGAATGCCCGTTCATTCTGAAATAATTGCAATAAATATATTTACGCCCAGGTGTCGTTGTTGTCTTCTCTGTTGGAATTCGTCTGCTGGAGAGTCAGTTCATCAGAGAGTCTCTGGTTACTTCCCCAGAAGTCACAATGTGCAAGGACCTGACTCCGGAGATGAGAAGCAGGTACGGGGAGTCAAACATTTATCCAGGAACACGACAGGAACAGCGTCAGCACATGGGTAAACAAGGACATATGACAAACAATCCCGAAGCAGGGAATAGAGCTAGGAAACAGACAGATATAGGGAAGTAAATTCTGCAAGTAATTGAGTCCACGTGAGTCCAATGAGCGCTGATGCGCGTGACAGGGAAAGGCAGGTGACGTACTGAAGGTGGCTTGAATGCGTAATGTTGTGGAGTCTGGCGCCCTTGTGTGCCAGAGGGAGAAAGAGCAGGAGCAGGCGTGACACAATGTCTTTCATGGTGGTAGCTTTATCAGCGGCTCCTGATATTGTCTGTTGTAATGGATACGTCAGGCATCCATTGTTCTTCGAATAGATGTTTTGGCGGTTGTCGGTATTTGCATCCTAGCTTTACATAATTTAGTAATTAGTATCTAAGATTTGTTCTTATTCTGTAGGGATCGATAGTCTCAGAGTTGAACCATTTCCAGCCGTGTAGCCAATGCTCCACGTGGTATGGTTAGGAATTTAACAACCATTGCAACCTTAGCTTACACTGGTGTTTGCGTGGTCTGATGTGAATTTCCTCAGGAGTGGGTTTTATTCGTAACAATAGAAAAGGCGGTTCCATGACGCCAGATCATGTCTATGCTCACGGGGGCGTGGCCGCTGACTAGTTAAACTTTACAGGGAATACTTAAAATTTTAAACCTCTTAAATTTAAGGTTAACCTCACATTACATAATTTCACAAATTATTTAGTCTTTACTCATTCATTTTATACAATAATTAGATGCAAACCTCATAACTGAGGTACCTGTATAAACAGAGTTAGGGTAATGTGGCTGTAATGTCTTTCATGAGGTCACAAACATGAACCAAAACGGACCGGGTCGTAGCTGGCTTCTCCACCGACCATTTACACATTCTCCAAAATCGGAGTATTGTTCCATTCTCAAATTCTGGGACGTAGTAGAATTGGCCTGGAGAATCCCTTTGTCTTACTGTGAAACTCTCTCTCAATTGCATGGTCAGGGAGAGTATCTGTGGTATTTACGACCTGGGGCAATAAAACCTGGGTTTAGGAGAGGGAGAGTGAGAGAAAGAGAGGGGGAGGCCATGATCTACACCCAGAAAGGGCCACGTCATGACAGCCCTCTCGGGGATTTGTTTTAATGTCGTCTTTCTTCCTCTTTGAATGCCATTAGATATATATAACAGGTGGATTAGAGAGAGACATTGAGAAGAAAATCAATGCTTGATTGAGTCGCTGTCAGGATGCACTAACTGGTTTTCAGCTCTGTCTGCTGATGCATGTATTTTTAATAGAGCAATGCTATACTGAGGAGATTGCAACTATAATTGTAATCCGTGTAACACAGCTGTAATCAAAACGGACTAAGTATAGTTTATGAAATGATCCTGTCTCAATCCAGTGTAGAAATTATGATATTGTACAACCTCAACTAACATCACATTAACATGTTACTAACTGACTGACTAAACTGACGAACATCATATATTCAGTTGAAATCTCTTGCCTGTCTTGACCTTGGTATTTGATAATGAAATGACAGAGCAACATTTTAGCTAATATATTTTAATTAATTCAGTTCACCATATTTTAGATTCAAATACAGATATCCAGTCATTTTCAAAGGTTTCAGTTGCGGACTGTTTTGGATCCCACAGTGTTCTCACCAACTGTCAGTTACCATAACTGACACATCTAATGACACACACACACACTCACACCAGGATTTCTGTTAGGAAAATGTGTTGACGGACAAGATTTTAATTTACCGGCCATTTGAGAAATGTACCTGACCCATATGCATTGGCTGCCCATTAGGGCTTCCACCCACAGTGATCAGAAGAACAGAAGTCACATGTAGATTATGGTAATGCAGAACACGCAACTCGTGTAATGAAGCAGCCAATAAAACGTCATTTTCAAACATTTGCCAAAATTCTAAACAGCTCACCTGGAAACATTTTTGTTCACTTATGATATTTGTCAATTATTTTCATAGTCTTTTGTTTGGAATGCTCCAGGTGAGAAATGAGCATGAGAAATGAGCATGTTCTCTGTCCTGATAATGTTGAGGGAGCGCATGAGCATGTGTCTGGTTTCTCTGCCTTGATAATGTTGAGGGAGCACGTGAGCATGCGCAAGCATAGAAATACCTGGGCTGCTGTGCAAAAATGTAGGAAAGTGTTTTCTAACATCCATTGCTAATGTATGCTATTTGAAAAAAACTTTCCAACAATCTCCCCATGGATAATCACCAATCCTCAGTGTGAAAGAGCAGTGGAAGTTCTAGGTCTACTGCTGCATTGACCTATGGACAATGAGTTCCATGCGCTCATTTCTTTAGCCGCCAATGGATCACGGTGTATCAATGTGTCCATATGGCAGAGGCTGGTGATCTCGCATTAGTTAACTTTTAACTATTCCATTTTTAGCATTTTAATTCAGATCAACGATTTTGAGAAATGAAAACGTTCTTATTAAAATGAAACTGTTCCACGAAAATGTGCATATGAAAATCATAACTGGCACGCAGAATGGTAGAAACGTGAAAATCATGCACTGCCTATGAAGTTTTATAAAAGAATTGCCTCCACGTTTCCATGGTCGGATTTTGCCTATAGGCTACTTTGAAGCACGGTAAGACATGTCCAACAATATGAAATAAAACATTCAAGTTTCAAACAATGAAATATGTTTTCAAAATGCATACTTCCTCCATTGTAAAGTGGTGGGTGACGCACTGATATCCTGTTGTCTGGACTTGATGGTGAATGGGAGGCGCTCTTCAATTACCAGTTGAGAAATAAAAAGTAGTAGCTCTTTTTAATCGTGCACCAAAACTGTTAACACTCATTTGCATGTAGAATTGTTGTGCAATGAATGGACTTATAAAATCATGTGTTTTACTCCAGCAGACCGATAAGCATGACGGTCAAATGTATTTGCATCGACTGGTATTTCCATCAATGACTAAAAAGCATTATTTTGCAATGAGATTTTTTTATACATTCATTTTGTCCAGCAACAGTTTTATCGGCTTTTCATTTTTTTTCACCGGCCAAAAGGCTTTTAATAGATTTTTATTAGCCAAAAAACAACAGAAACCCTGTCACACACACTCTCTCACAAGCACTCACAAGCAAGTGTCCTCTACAAGCACCAGCCAACACACACACACCACACACACACACACACACACACATACACATACACAAACACGCCACTCTGCTTTAGTGTTCTATACATTCCATGTGCATTTCAAGCTTATTCCTGTGTGTACATACTCTGTACGTGTGGATGTACACTATAAATACAAAGGTATGTGGACACCCCTTCAAATTGGTGGTATCGGCTATTTTAGCCAAACCAATTACTGATAAGTGTATAAAATCGAAAACACTGCCATGCAATCTCCATTGACAAACATTGGCAGTAGAATGGCCTTACTGAAGAGCTCAGTGGCTTTCATTGTGGCACCATAGGATGCCACCTATCTAACAAGTCAGTTCATAAAATGTCTACCCTGCTAAGAAATTGTAAGTGCTGTTATTGTGAAGTGTAAACGTCTAGGAGCAACAACGGCTCAGCCACGAATTGTTAGGCCACACAAGCTCACAGAACGGGACCACTGAGTGCTGAAGCGCGTATAAATCGTCTGTCCTCGGTTGCAACACTCACTACCGAGTTCCAAACTGCCTCTATAAGCAATGTCAGCACAAGAACTGTTCGTCGGGAGCTTCATGAAATGGGTTTCCATGCTCAATGCCAAGCGCCGCCTGGAGTGGTGTAATGCTCGCCGCCATTGGACTCCAAAGCAGTGGAAACGCGTTCTCTGGAGTGATGAATCACACTTCGCCATCTGGCAGTCCCACGGACATATCTGGGTTTGTCAGATGCCAGTAGAACACTACCTGCCCCAATGCATAGTGCCAACTGTAAAGTTAGGTAGAGGAGGAATAATGGTTTAGGGTTGTTTTTCATGGTTCGGGCCGCTTAGTTCCAGTGAAAAGAAATCTTAACCCTACAGCATACAATGACATTCTAGACGATTCTGTTCTTCCAACTTTGTGCCACAGTTTGGGGAAGGCCCTTTCCTGTTTTAGCATGACTATGCCCCTGCGCATAAAGCGAGATCCATACAGAAATGGTTTGTCGAGATCGGTGTGGAAGAACTTGATTGGCCTGCACAGAGCCCTGACCTCAACCCCATCAAACCCCTTTTGGGATGAATTGGAACGGCGACTGCGAGCCAGGCCTAATCGCCCCAACATCAGTGCCCGACCTCACTAATGCTCTTGTGGCTGAATGGAAGCAAGTCCCCGCAGCAATGTTCCAACATCTAGTGGAAAGCCTTCCCAGAAGAGTAGAGGCTATTATAGAAGCAAAGGGTGGACCAACTCCATGATTTTGGAATGAGATGTTCGACGAGCAGATGTCCACATCCTATGGATATGTAGTGTATGTACTATGTACCGTATGTCGGTGTGTGTGTACCATATGACGTGTGTGTCCTTCTCGGCTCAGCTCATGTGTGTGTTGTGTTGGTTCCACTAGGCCCCCTCCCCAGTGAAGCCCAATGCACTGGACCGTACGGCTGCCTGGCTGTTGAATATGAATGTTCAGTATGTAGACCATGAGGGGATGGACCCCGAGTTCAGAAACAGAGAGGATCTCACTCAGGCCGAGAAGGTAACGTCACAAACCAAACTCCATGTAACCTCCTTAACCTCCCAGTACCCCAGTTCTCAGCACCCACCCTTTAGACACCTCCTCTCCACCTAACCCTCAACACTACCCCCCTGGCACTTTAACCAGCACTTTCTCTACTCCCCTCAACTTCCAATGTCAAGCCCTCACTCCTACCCTTAACCCTACCCCCTTACAACTTACAATCACTCACAATAAACCTTCATCTCTAATAACAGATACTCATTTTATATGGTCAAAGGATTTCAACCAGGTATTCCTAGACTCTTACAGTCAAATTGTGAATGTGTGTGTATGTCCATGTATGTATGTGTATGTCCATGTGTGTGTGTATGTCCATGTGAGTGTGTATGTCCATGTGTGTGTGTGTATGTCCATGTGTGTGTGTATGTCCATGTGTGTGTGTATGTCCATGTGTGTGTGTATGTCCATGTGTGTGTGTATGTCCATGTGTGTGTGTATGTCCATGTGAGTGTGTATGTCCATGTGTGTGTATGTCCATGTGTGTGTGTATGTCCATGTGTGTGTGTATGTCCATGTGTGTGTGTATGTCCATGTGAGTGTGTATGTCCATGTGTGTGTATGTCCATGTGTGTGTGTATGTCCATGTGTGTGTGTATGTCTGTGTGTGTGTATGTCCATGTGTGTGTGTATGTCCATGTGTGTGTGTATGTCCATGTGTGTGTGTGTATGTCCATGTGTGTGTGTGTATGTCCATGTGTGTGTGTATGTCCATGTGTGTGTGTATGTCCATGTGTGTGTGTATGTCCATGTGTGTGTGTATGTCCATGTGTGTGTGCGGGGAGAATGCTTCCCGCTTCTGCTGCTGCTCCTTCACCTGCTTCTCATCCCAATGGCTGCCAGCACTCAATGCTTTGATTGGCTGTCACACACACACACCTCCACTGCCTATTGGCTGTCACACACACCTCTGCTGCACATCATGCTTACATGATTTTATGAAGCAGAAAATAAGAGAAAATAGGGGATTGACAGTGAGCGGCACTTATTTTCATAGTTTTATTCATATTTCACATTTGGTCCAGTGTTCTTGTGAAGGACAGCGTTGAGTCAACTTTTTAATCATATTCTCTGATGAGGTGTGCTGCGTTTCTACCTGGCTTCCCTTGAATGCTGCTGAAGGAGCCCGGATGTGTGTTTTATTGAAGCCAGGCAGGATTTGATTAGACTCCTAATTTCTCAGACAGCACCAACCCTCTCCTCTTCAGGACCGCTCACAGGTCCGGAGGGAGGTCAAGGCAAGCTTTTCCCGGAGTCCAGGGCTTGAGCTGCGGAGGTTGAATCCCTCTCCTCCTCTCTTCTGGAACAGTACTCCACTTAAGTCCCCAGTTTTAGAGGTTAGGGATCAAATTCGAGTGCTGGTGGGGATTTGGGACATGGAAGGAAAAGAAACTCATCTCTCTCAGGAATACTGGTGGCTTAGAAAAGTTGGAAGTTTTACTGTGAGTGTTGGCTAATGTCTACTTACAGCCTTTAACACTTCCACACTTATAATCCTGCCCTGTCCAAGTTTCAGTTTCCCTTCAATATTTTACTGTTTAAAACTTGAAATGGAACCAGGTGCACAGAAAAAGAATAAATTGGATAAGAAGCAAAAATGGTGAGGAAATTATGGAAATGAGTTGATACACCTGTCAAGGTCTACCTTAGGGACCACTGTGACGAGGAGAACATTGACAGCGATTATTGTGATGATAACAATGCCGGTTACTGCTCTCTTCACTGACCACCTCTACCTAGCAACAACAGGACAATTGAATGGGCCAGTATGGGTTGGCGCCATTGACATAAGTATCGGTTTTGCAGTGTTAATGACGATGATGATATGATGATGACTATGATGATAATAAAAACACTCTCTTTCTCTCTCTCCTTTCTCTAGTACCAGCAGGAGGTGGCTGTATTGTTGTTGAAGATTATTCTGACTCTTCCTTTAACCCTATCTGTCTCCTTTAACCCCCCCAGTACCAGCAGGAGATTGTGGTCCTCCAGGAGAAGCTGCGTGTGTCGGTCCAGAAGCTGGAGGAGTATGAGGCTCGTCTGAAGGGTCAGGACGACGGTGCTCAAAAGGTGCTGATGGAGTACCAGGCACGGCTGGAGGAGTCTGAGGAACGCCTGAGACGACAGCAGGATGACAAGGACCTCCAGATGAAGGGTATTATAAGCAGGTACATAAGGTGTGGGGATCAGACCCTTTCCAGACAGAGACTGGGGAAAGTAAGAGAAAGTGAGAGATGGAGAAAGTAAGATAGAGATGAAGAGAGAAACAGAAAGAGAGAAAGATTTGGTAAGAGAGAGCAAGCATACGCAGAGCGAAAGAGGGGGAGAGGGAGTTATGCTAAGAGAGAAAGGGAGATGGATGGGTGATGTTATCTGCTGTGTGTTCCTGATGTTATCTCCTGGTCTGTGATGTCAGAAGACATACAGCTTCCATGTTCCTTTCAGATCCGCGTCACACTGAACCCTGCTAACTCAATTAGAGCCGACACACACACACTCACAGACACAAGCACACACACAGACAAGCACACATGCGCGCGCGCACACACACACACACACACAGACACAAGCACACACACAGACAAGCACACATGCGCGCGCGCGCACACACACACACACACACACACACACACACACACACACACACACACACAAGCATACACTCACACACAAATCAATACATACACATTTCACAAACTCAATTCAAGTGAATGTACTGTTATCCATATTTCTAAAACGCCTTGCAGACAAGAGTACCGAGATGCACACACCTCTCACAAACTCAGTTAGAAGTTGTACACCCCTACACACACCTCTCACAAACTCAGTTAGAAGTTGTACACCCCTACACACACCTCTCACAAACTCAGTTTGAAGTTGTACACCCCTACACACACCTCTCACAAACTGAGTTAGAAGTTGTACACCCCTACACACACCTCTCACAAACTCAGTTAGAAGTTGTACACCCCTACACACACCTCTCACAAACTCAGTTCGAAGTTGTACACCCCTACACACACCTCTCACAAACTCAGTTAGAAGTTGTACACCCCTACACACACCTCTCACAAACTCAGTTAGAAGTTGTACACCCCTACACACACCTCTCACAAACTCAGTTAGAAGTTGTACACACACCTCCTAAATGCATAGCAGACCAGCAGTCCCAAGAGACCCTCATTCTAATAACTATATGAAACATATTATACTCTACATACAGATCTAAAGTACAGACCAGCAAATGCCTCAGTTCCAGTCTGTAGTCTGCCATACAGCTGGAAGGTCCTGCCAGACTAGTGTGAGCCAGAGTAACACACAGTACACATGATTCTGTTCTGTATCCACATACTATACCTTATTTCATACGCTGGGTGTATGTTGTGCTTTGTGCTGCTAATGTCCCTTTAACTGTGTGTGTGTGTGTGTGTGTGTGTGTGTGTGTGTGTGTCCAGGTTAATGTCGGTGGAAGAGGAGCTAAAGAAAGATCACAATGACATGCAGGCTGTGGTTGACTCCAAACAGAAGATCATTGATGCACAGGTGAGAGTCAGTCACATATACAACTCCATACAGTCAGTTTGTTGACTGTTTAAAGCCCCATAGGGCCCCCGAGTGGCGTAGGGGTCTAAGGTACTGCATCTCAGTACAAGAGGTGTCACTGCAGTCCCTGGTTTGAATCCAGGCTGTATTACATCAGGCCATGATTGGGAGTCCCAAAGAGCGATGCACAATTGGCCCAGTGTCGTCCGGGGTAGGCCGTCATTGTAAATAAGAATGTGTTCTTAACTGACTTGCCTAGTTAAATAAAGGTTAAATTAAACAAATCAAATCAAATAAATAGAGAGAGCAGGGCGGTCCCTAGTGTCATGAAACAGTACTGCAGGTCATTATAAACATCTTAGAATGAGTTGAGCGCACACACGCACTTCCTGTTTGCAATGTTTAAACCTCATATAGAGAGACGCTTGAAGAATACCCAGAAGCCCATGTAGCTCCTAGTCGACTGTGCACAACATATTGGGATGTATTGTTATGTGTGTACATCCGTCCCTCTGCGTGTGTGGGAGTGTGTCGTCTGCTACAGGACGTGAAGGCTGACAGAACGTGGAAATACATAGAGGTGTTTAATTCAAGCTGTCAGATCTCTGTGGCAGTGACTAGGCTCGGATGGCTGAGCGCAGCACGACTCTCTGCTTTAGTCTTACAGACTAACTAATACCTACATTTACATTATTCTTCTAGCCTGTCTGTCGACAAGCGTGTTGAGACAAGGTGACTCATTTGAACTGTAAATTCTATCTCCTGCTCTGTGTTGTAGCATTTTCTGATCCAGACATGTTGCATACACACAAACGTATGAGTTATGTGAGTTAAACAAAGTTGAATAGATCTAGTGTTAAAAGACTCCTCAATGTCAACTCACAGACAGCGATGCACACACACACTCACAGCTCATCCTCACAGTAAAGTAATGGGAGTTGAGTGTGGAAACAAACTGGCGGTGGTAAGGCAGTGAGCCTCTCCCTGAGTCAACAGACAGGGAGCATGAATGTGGAAAGCTCATTATGGAGAGAGAGAGAAGAGAGAGAGGTGAATAGTGAATTAGACCTCTGGTGAATGAATGCGACAGGACTATAGATGATTCAGTTAACCCCGCACACAGACACTAACAGGAGCAGGAAACTACAATAAAATGTTTACATGAATGTGTCTGCTTGTCTAGTTGTCTGTGTACTTCACCACCTATCTTTGCACAGGTCTATATTTGGTATCTCTCTCGTTGCTGTCTACCACTTTCCTCCGTCTCTACCTCTCTAATCCAGTGTTTCTCTCTCTCTATCTCTCTCTGCAGGAGAAACGTATAGCGTCCCTGGACACGGCCAACGCCCGTCTGATGAGTGCCCTGACCCAGCTGAAGGAGCGCTACAGCATGCAGACCCGTAACGGCATCTCCCCCACCAACCCCACCAAGCTCCAGATCACTGAGAACGGAGAGTTCAGGAACAGCAGCAACTGCTAGAGGCAGAGAGAAAGAGTGTGTGTGTGTGTGTGTGTGTGTGTGTGTGTGTGTGTGTGTGTGTGTGTGTGTGTGTGTGTGTGTGTGTGTGTGTGTGTGTGTGTGTGTGTGTGTGTGTTGGCTGGTGCTTGTAGAGGACACTTGCTTATATGGACACTACATGGTGAGGAGAATGTGAGTGAGGAGACCACTGCCTGGGGCCAAGCGAGGAGGCGGGTCTTCAGTTTGACAGACAGCAGACCAGGAAAGAGACAGCGAATCAATGGCCAGAGCTGAACACCAGATGGGCCTTGCAGAGGAGAAGCCGGGACAAGCTGTAGACATGAACTGAACTCTCCGTCAATCAATCGACTTGGATGTTTCCATTGGATGTATGCAGTTGCTGGGACAATTTCAGGCTCTCTTCCCTAAAGCTTGGGTCAAACCACTATATAATCAACACATTGTCTGTCAGATAGTCACCGAAAACCTCTTTACTCTCCTCTTCTCTTCTCTTCTTCTCTGTTCTCCTTTCCTCTCCTCTTTTCTCTTCTCTGTTTTTCTCTCCTTTCCTGACCTCCTCTCTTCTTCTCTCTGCTAGGAGCAGGTTATGTGGACCTTGTACAAAACAATAACAAAAACAATGGTTTATTTAGATCTTATCTCATTCTTTTAAAAACCAAATAGGAGCTTTGAAATATTTTTTGTCCAAACTGATCTTTATTTTTAAGTCCCTGAGTGTGTTCCAAAGTGCCCCACTATCCCCTACCCCCATGTCCCCTACATAGTGCACTTTGTGAAAGTCATTGGTACATGAAACGCCTTAAGTAAGGAACACACCTCTACTTTGTCCTTCAGCCCCCTTCTTCCTGCCATAAAAGGCACAACTTATAATACTGTGGATTTGTAAAGGAATACATATACTGTATAAATACATCACGTAATGTATTATAAACCCTAAATAATGAACTATATGTGAGACTATATTAATGATATTTAATATAGATGTATGCATATTTATTTTTTTCCTCTATAAAGTATACATGAGATATAGTTATATTTGAAAGACTGCAGCTATACTGTGTATTATAGGGCATAGGGGGAGAGACTGCAGCTATACTGTGAGTAGTACCATCAACAGATTAAATAGTTAGAATGCTATTTTATTTCTTCTAAACCTTTAGTTTATCCAGGTTTTCTGGACAGACCTGGTTGGGTCGAGGTTTGCTTTAGTGCTTCATCATTAATGTTGAATCAACGTTGAATCAATGTTGTATGTTGGTTGTGTGTCCCTCTGCATTTGGAGCTATAGGACAGGCTCATTGTAATGGCTTGAATGGAATGAATGGTCAGACATGGTATCAAACACATGGCAACCACATGTTTGACTCCATTCCAAAACTCCATTCCAGCCATTGCACTGAGCCTGTCCTCCTATAGCTCCTCCCACCAGCCATGGTTGGTCTCATAGCCCCTGTAGTACAAGGAGAGAGAGAGTTGTGTTGTTTAACACAACATTATACTATACACTGGACTGGTGTCGGTCACGTGACCTCACAGATTAGAATATTACTTTTTCTTAAAACTCTTAAGTAAGAATGTTACTCTTAAAACTCCTGTTTGTAAATTAATGTCAATGAAGCATGCTGCATCGAGACTGTGACCTCCCACTTCGCTTTCAAGCATCTCTCTCTCCTCTATTTCTCTCCCCTTCTCCTTCATTCCCTCTCTCCATCTCTCTCTCCTCTATTTCTCTCCCCTTCTCCTTCATTCCCTCTATCCCTCTCTCTCTCTCCTCTATTTCTCTCCCCTTCTCCTTCATTCCCTCTCTCCCTCTCTCTCTCCTCTATTTCTCTCCCCTTCTCCTTCATTCCCTCTCTCCCTCTCTCTCTCTCCTCTATCTCTCCCCTTCTCCTTCATTCCCTCTCTCCATCTCTCTCTCCTCTATTTCTCTCCCCTTCTCCTTCATTCCCTCTCTCCCTCTCCTCTATTTCTCTCCCCTTCTCCTTCATTCCCTCTCTCCCTCTTTCTCCTCTATTTCTCTCCCCTTCTCCTTCATTCCCTCTCTCCCTCTCTCTCTCCTCTATTTCTCTCCCCTTCTCCTTCATTCCCTCTCTCCCTCTCTCTCTCTCTTCTGAATGTGAAGATGCTACTCAAACACAGTTGGTCTTAAAATTGGGTGTTTAAGTCCTTCTGAATGATCCGATAGCTGCTGTTCGGCTCGCCCCCACCAGACATTTCAACATCTATATTTGGTATATTTTTCTATTCCTTTTTCTTACCTTTACAGATTAATTAATATGAGTGATGAAATCTGCATGCTTCATTTTGGTGCTATAACCAATGGTAGCGCCAGACTGTTAGCTTTTGTTTTCGGTTGCCAATATAGGAAGATGATGAACTTCTTTTTTTATGAGTTGCTACAGAAATAAACATATATAATATGTGATTATATATCCTATTATATACAGTTTCCAGTCCAAAGTTTGGACACACCTACTTATTCAAGTTTTTTTTCTTTATTTTTAATATTTTCTGCATTGTAGAATAGTAGTGAAGACATCAAAACTATGAAATAACACATATGGAATCATGTAGTAACCAAAAAAAGTGTTAAACAAATCTAAATATATTTAGTAGCTAACCTTTGCCTCGATGATAGCTTTGCACACTCTTGGCATTCTATCAACCAGGTAGTCACCTTGAATACATTTCAATTAACAAGTGTGCCTTGTTATAATAATGTATTTCCTTCTTAACGCATTTGAGCCAATCAGTTGTGTTGTGACAATGTATGGGTGGTATACAGAAGATAGCCCTATTTAGTTAAAGACCATATTATGGCAAGAACAGCTCAAATAAGCAAAGAGAAATGACAGTCTATCATTACTTTAAGACATGAAGGTCAGTCAATATGGAACCTTTCAAGAACTTTGACAGTTTCTTCAAATGCAGTAGCAAAACCCATCAAGGCAATGATGAAACTTGCTCTTGCGAGGAACGCCACAGGAAAGGAAGACCCAGAGTTTCCTCTGTTGCAGAGGATAAGTTCATTAGAGTTAACTCCACCTCAGATTGCAGCCCAAATAAATGCTTCACAGAGTTCAAGTAACAGACACATCTCAACATCAACTCTTCAGAGGAGACTGTGTGAATCAGGCCTTCATGGTCAAATTGCTGCAAAGAAACACTACTAAAGGACACCAATAAGAAGAAGAGACTTGCTTGGGCAAAAATAACACGAGCAATGGGCATTAGACCGGTGGAAATCTGTCCTTTGGTCTGATTAATCCAAATTTGAGATTTTTGGTTCCTTCCTCCATGTCTTTGTTAGACACAGAGTAGGTGATCTCCGCATGTGTGGTTTCCACCGTGAAGCATGGAGGAGGTGTGATGGTGTGGGGGTGCATTGCTGGTGACACTGTCAGGGATTTATTTAGAATTCAGTGATACGCCATCCTACCTGGTTTACGCATTGTGGGGTTATCATTTGGTTTTCAACAGGACAATGACCCAACAAACCTCCAGGCTGGGTAAGGGCATTTGACCAAGAAGGAGAGCGATGGAGTGCTGCATCAGATGACCAGGCCTCCACAATCACCCAACTTCAACCCAATTGAGATGGTTTGGGATGAGTTAGACCACAGAATGAAGGAAAAGCAGCCAACAAGTCCTCAGCATATGTGGGAACTCCTTCAAAACTGTTGGAAAAGCATTCCAGATGAAACTGGTTGAGAGAATGCCAATAGTGTGCAATGCTGTCATCAAGGCAAAGGGTGGCTACTTTGAAGAATCTAAAATATATGTCACGTCTACTCCCGCTCCCCCTCTCTGGCGCTAGTTGTCACCAGTTTACTCATTATTACGCACAACTGTCATCGTTACGCTCACCTTCCTGATTACCTCCCCTACATCTGTCACTCCCTTTGGTTCTTTCGCCAGGCGTTTTTGACTCTGTTTATATGTTTCATGTCTGTATGCTACTCGTGTCTCTTCTTTTGTTCCATGTTCGTTTATTAATTAAATTCACTCCTTGTACTTACTTCCCGATTATTAGCATACACGTTATTAGCGTACACGTTATTAGGGTACACGTTATTAGCGTACACGTTATTAGCGTACGCGTTATAGAATAACACCTCACCAAAGGGAAGCAACAGGGATGATTTTTTTACTGGTGACGTCGGGTCCAAGGGCAGCTGCAGAAGCAACCAGGGATGCCTCAGCTGGCTCGTCAGGCTTCCATGACAGCTGGCTCATCAGGCTTCCATGACAGCTGGCTCGTCAGGCTTCCATGACAGCTGGCTCGTCAGGCTTCCATGACAGCTGGCTCGTCAGGCTTCTGTGACAGCTGGCTCGTCAGGCTTCCGTGACAGCTGGCTCGACAGGTTCTCAAGCCTCGGTTGGTTCGTCAGGCTTCCATGCCTCAGCTAGCTCGTCGGGCTCCATGCCGGCTCTACAGGTTCCCACGCCTCAGCTGGCTCTGCAGGTTCCCGCGCCTCAGCTGGCTCTGCAGGTTCCCGCGCCTCAGCTGGCTCTACAGGTTCCCGCTCCTCAGCCGGCTCTACATGTTCCCGCGCCTCAGCTGGCTCTGCAGGTTCCCGCTGCTCAGCTGGCTCTGCAGGTTCCCGCACCTCAGCTGGCTCGACAGGTTCCCGCTCCTCAGCCGGCTCTACATGTTCCCGCGCCTCAGCTGGCTCTGCAGGTTCCCGCTGCTCAGCTGGCTCTGCAGGTTCCCGCACCTCAGCTGGCTCTACAGGTTCCCGCGCCTCAGCTGGCTCTACAGGTTCCCGTGACTCAGCTGGCTCTGCAGGTTCCCGCGCCTCAGCAGAAGAGATCGGCCTGCTGCTGGTCCTCGGGACCGTCCCTCTGGTCGTCGTCCTGCGGCTGGAGCCGCACGTCAGGGAGGGGGTACTGTCACGTATAATCCTGCTCCCCCTCTCTGCCGCTCATTGTCTCCAGTTTACTCATTACTATGCACAACTGTCATCGTTATGCTCACCTGGCCTCATGAGACTCACCTGGACTCCATCACCTTCCTGATTACCTCCTGTATATCTGTCACTCCCTTTGGTTCTTTCCCCAGGCGTTATTGACTCCATGTTTCATGTTTGTACGCTACTCGTGTTTCTTGTTTTGTTCCATTTTTGTTTATTTATTAAATTCACTCCCTGTACTTGCTTCCCGATTTATTAGCGTACACATTAGTATAAAATATATTTTTATTCGTTTAACACTTTTTTTGGTTACCACATGATTACATGACTACATGATATGTGTTATTTCATAGTTTTGATGTCTTCACTATTATTCTACAATATAGAAAATAGTCCAAATAAAGAAAAACCCATGAATGAGTAGGTGTGTCCAAACTTTTGCCTGGTACTGTATATGATAACGATTAATGTATCAAGAGGCTGGACAGGCTTGGAGACGAGTGTAAATGAAATGTTCCCAATATTTTTACCTAATGTTAAAAATTGTTTTTTTTATGTACCTTGTGTTCAATAATACTGCTCTATCGATCGATATGACATCATGTAAATTGTAAATAGCTCAGTCAGTCATCTGTCCTGTTCAGTTAGATCTCCAGGTTTTAGCCTGTAGATCTAAGTCTCTCCTCTCCACCGCCACATTCATTGTTCTCTTTTTCGATCAAGGGAAAACCACTTTAAAATTAATAGTTGCAACAAAAAAAATGTAAAATTACAATTTACTGTTGAGAGGTGTTGGATGATTTCAGGTGTGTAGAGGACAGGGAGAATCCAAACGTCCAGCATTCTATGACCAATCAATTGTGGAGAAAGAGAAACACAAGCACAAAATCCCATTTCTCATCAGCCCAGCTCTATGCACTTTTAAAATTGGGTTTGAAGCATTATTAGTCTACGTTCCATAAAAACTCCATCTTTTGGAGTGCAGAAATGTGCACTCCGGGCTTGATTAGCCATGTAGTGGAGTGCACTACCGAACCACTAGATTTCAGATGATTGGCTCAAACTTCAACAATGATGTATTTTATTTCCAGAGTTTGAAGGGGAAAAGAGAGTACTGACTGTGATATTAGGGACTTAAGTCTAGTCCCCTGAGTAGTCTCCACTTCTCATCCGTAGCCCTCTACCGTGGAACCCTACCTTACAAACTAGCCTGTGCCATTGAAATGCCAACTCTCCCAAATCAGCTAGATTAATACTGGTATAAACCTTCTAATGATCTATTAGTATTACCAGGGCAACACAACATGAAGCCACTTCCATAGAAATAGGGAATGCAATGTCATTGCATTTGGCTATCAATTCTAAATCTTGGGTATGTTTCTGGTAGCATCCCAGCTCTGTTCCACCTTCATTAAGTTGTTAAAGAATATAGGAGAGTCAGAGAGAGAAATGTGGTGATGATGTCTCTAGCCACACAAACTCATTATACATACAGTACAGTTAGAGCCAGTGAGAAAAATACTATAAACTAAATATACATCTATAAATAAAGTGAAAGATGTTGTATGTTTTCTAATATCTTAGAAAATACTTTTGTAAGTATGTTGAAAGTGAAGTATTTGCTGGATTCTGCTTCCTTGGACAACAGTGGTGAAAACAATAATGTACAGAGGAATTTGTGTTGATGATATATTCAAAACAATGTGGCTGTGCAATTTATGTACATTTGCAACTAGACTTATTAAAGTTTTATTTAGCTATTTTAAGCCTCTGCCTTGTGTGTTCTTTGGCACTGTGGTAAACATATTTTTCAAAAAGGACTTCTCAAATGTGTATGTACAGTTGAAGTCGGAAGTTTACATACACCTTAGTCAAATACAGTTTTTCACAATTCCTGACATTTTTTCCTAGTAAAAATCTCCTGTCTTAGGTCAGTTAGGATCACCACTTTATTTTAAGAATGTGAAATGTCAGAATATTAGTAGAGAGAATGATTTATTTCAGCTTTTATTTCTTTCATCAAATTCCCAGTGGGTCAGAAGTTTACATACACTCAATTAGTATTTGGTAGCATTGCCTTTAAATTGTTTAACTTGGGTCAAATGTTTCGGGTAGCCTTCCACAAGCTTCCTACAATAAGTTGGGTGAATTTTGGCCCATTCCTCCTGACAGAGCTGGTGCAACTGAGTCAGGTTTGTAGGCCTCCTTGCTCGCAAACACTTTTTCAGTTCTGCCCACAAATTTTCTATGGGATCAGGGCTTTGTGATGGCCACTCCAATACCTTGACTTTGTTGTCCTTAAGCCATTTTGCCAAAACTTTGGAAGTATGCTTGGGGTCATTGTCCATTTGGAAGACCCATTTGCGACCAAGCTTTAACTTCCTGACTGATGTCTTGAGATGTTGCTTCATAATTGTCCTGCCTCATGATGCCATCTATTTTGTGAAGTGCATCAGTCCCTCCTGCAGCAAAGCACCCCGACAACATGATGCTGCCACCTCCATGCTTCATGGTTGGGATGGTGTTCTTCAGCTTGCAAGCATCCCCCCTTTTCCTCCAAACATAACGATGGTCATTATGGCCAGTTATTTTTTTGTTTCATCAGACCAGAGGACATTTCTCCAACAAGTACGATCTTCGTCCCCATGTGCAGTTGCAAACCATAGTCTGGCTTTTTTATGACGGTTTTGGAGCAGTGGCTTCTTTCTTGCTGAGCGGCCTTTCAGGTTATGTCAATAAAGGACTCGTTTTACTGTGGATATAGATACTTTTGTACCTGTTTCCTCCAGCATCTTCGCACGGTTCTTTGCTGTTGTTCTGGGATTGATTTGCACTTTTCACACGAAAGTACATGTCTAGAAGACAGAACGCGTCTCCTCCCTGAGTGGCATGACGGCTGCGTGGTCCCATGGTGTTTATACTTGCGTACTATTGTTTGTACAGATGAACGTGGTACCTTCAGGCTTTTGGTAATTGCTCCCAAGGATGAACTAGACTTGTGGAGCTCTACAATTAATTTTCTGAGGTCTTGGCTGATTTCTTTTGATTTTCCCATGATGTCAAGCAAAGAGGCACTGACTTTGAAGGTAGGCCTTGAAATACATCCACAGGTACACCTCCAATTGACTCAAATGATGTCAATTAGCCTATCAGAAGCTTCTAAAGCCATCACATCATTTTCTGGAATATTCCAAGCTGTTTAAAGGCACAGTCAACTTAGTGTATGTAAACTTCTGACCCACTGGAATTGTGATAAGGTGAATTATAAGTGAAATAATCTGTCTGTAAAATATTGTTGGAAAAATGACTTGTGTCATGCACAAAGTAGATGTCCTAACCGACTTGCCAAAACTATAGTTTGTTAACAAGAAATGTGGAGTGGTTGAAAAACAGGTTTTAATGACTCCAACCTAAGTGTATGTAAACTTCGGACATCAACTGTATATGCATTTTTCAAGTGACACATCGGACACAAAACCTTAACATATTTCCAGCGTCAACTTATAATACAACCGTGACCCACCAGTGGTTTCAGACCTATCATTTGGTAAACAGTTTCAGATGATTGACAGGTGGTAAATCAGATACAACTTGGCCTATAATGAGAAAATGAACACATTTTCAAAGCTGCTCAGTCTAGTAATAGGGTGATGAAGAGAGCTATTTAGAGGGGATTGTGGAGGGAGAGAGGTAAAAGAGGGAGAGCGATAGAGAGGAAGATGGAGAGAGAGGTAAAAGAGGGGTAGTGAATGGTGCTCCTCAGCTAGGCTGACCTATATACTGCCTGATTGTTATTCCCCACAGTAGCTGGGAGAGAAGAAGGAGAAAGATGGACAGAAGAGGAAAAGAGCTCCAAAACGTAATAGCTGAAAATGCACAAAAACTCTATCCTACCTTACCTGAGGTAGACATTATTTTTGTCATGTATTACATTCAGTCCATTAATGTGTGCTATTTCCTATGTAGGCCTGTACATGGTATTCTACCAGTTATTCAGTGTAGACCTGTACATGGTATTCTACCAGTTATTCAGTGTAGACCTGTACATGGTATTCTACCAGTTATTCAGTGTAGGCCTGTACATGGTATTCTACCAGTTATTCAGTGTAGGCCTGTACATGGTATTCTACCAGTTATTCAGTGTAGGCCTGTACATGGTATTCTACCAGTTATTCAGTGTAGACCTACACTTCAGAAGCAGAGGCTTAACACCAGTGTAGAATCAGTGCCCTGTGGTCAACATATTAGACTGTGTAGAATATTTATATTACATTGTAAGATCTAACAAATCTAAGATCAAGGATTAGACACAGGGAGCCCAGAACGATGGAAATCAGAGCATCACTGCTATCCTATAACGCAATAATATAACACCTTGGCTGTCCACATACACTTCAAAGGCTGTTGTGTTGGACTGATTGAACTAATGAATGTATTTCTATTGACTCAGGCCCAGCAGCAGGGAACAGGGAGCAGGGAGGGAGGGAGCAGTCAGTGGGTAGGGAACTCATTAATAGAGCCTCCTCATCGTGTTTATTTCACAGAGATGTCTCTAATTGCTCCCCGCGAGGCTCACTTAGTGCCTCTCTCTCTGCCTGCCTCCTGCTCTCCCTCCCTGCCTGGGCTAACTGCCTCCCGCTCTCCCTCCCTGCCTGGGCTGACTGCCTCCCGCTCTCCCTCCCTGCCTGGGCTGACTGCCTCCTGCTCTCCCTCCATGCCTGGGCTGACTGCCTCCCGCTCTCCCTCGCTGCCTGGGCTGACTGCCTCCCGCTCTCAGAGTGAGAATATTGAGGGCACATCAAACATGAACTCAGTCAGATCAACAGCAGCAACATCCCACTGTAACACTGATTAATGAGGGGGATCCCACTGTAACACTGATTAATGAGGGGGATCCCACTGTAACACTGATTAATGAGGGGGATCCCACTCTAACACTGATTAATGAGGGGGATCCCACTGTAACACTGATTAATTAGGGGGATCCCACTGTAACACTGATTAATGAGGGGGATCCCACTGTAACACTGATTAATGAGGGGATCCCACTGTAACACTGATTAATGAGGGGGATCCCACTCTAACACTGATTAATGAGGGGATCCCACTGTAACACTGATTAATGAGGGGATCCCACTGTAACACTGATTAATGAGGGGATCCTAACACACTGTAACACTGATTAATGAGGGGGATCCCACCAACACTGATTAATGAGGGGGATCCCACTGTAACACTGATTAATAAGAAGGGGATCCCACTCTAACACTGATTAATGAGGGGTATCCCACTGTAACACTGATTAATGAGGGGATCCCACTGTAACACTGATTAATGAGGGGGATCCCACTCTAACACTGATTATTGAGGGGGATCCCACTGTAACACTGATTAATGAGGGGATCCCACTGTAACACTGATTAATGAGGGGGATCCCACTGTAACACTGATTAATGAGGGGGATCCCACTGTAACACTGATTAATGAGGGGGATCCACTGATTAATGAGGGGATCCCACTAACACTGATTAATGAGGGGATCCCACTGTAACACTGATTAATGAGAGGGATCCCCCTCTAACACTGATTAATGAGGGGGATCCCACTGTAACACTGATTAATGAGAGGGATCCCCTCTAACACTGATTAATGAGGGGGATCCCACTGTAACACTGATTAATGAGGGGGATCCCACTGTAACACTGATTAATGAGGGGGATCCCACTGTAACACTGATTAATAAGAAGTTAATGAGGGGGATCCCACTCTAACACTGATTAATGAGGGGGATCCCACTCTAACACTGATTAATGAGGGGGATCCCACTCTAACACTGATTAATGAGGGGGATCCCACTCTAACACTGATTATTGAGGGGGATCCCACTGTAACACTGATTAATGAGGGGGATCCCACTGTAACACTGATTAATGAGGGGGATCCCACTGTAACACTGATTAATGAGGGGTATCCCACTGTAACACTGATTAATGAGGGGTATCCCACTGTAACACTGATTAATGAGGGGGATCCCACTGTAACACTGATTAATGAGGGGGATCCCACTGTAACACTGATTAATAAGAAGTTAATGAGGGGGATCCCACTCTAACACTGATTAATGAGGGGGATCCCACTCTAACACTGATTAATGAGGGGGATCCCACTGTAACACTGATTAATGAGGGGGATCCCACTCTAACACTGATTATTGAGGGGGATCCCACTGTAACACTGATTAATGAGGGGGATCCCACTGTAACACTGATTAATGAGGGGGATCCCACTGTAACACTGATTAATGAGGGGGATCCCACTGTAACACTGAGTAATGAGGGGGATCCCACTCTAACACTGATTAATGAGGGGGATCCCACT
This sequence comes from Oncorhynchus nerka, assembly GCF_034236695.1. Classification (NCBI taxonomy): domain Eukaryota; kingdom Metazoa; phylum Chordata; class Actinopteri; order Salmoniformes; family Salmonidae; genus Oncorhynchus; species Oncorhynchus nerka. Next base: position 24,198,726 of record NC_088399.1, read on the forward strand.
GTAACACTGATTAATGAGAGGGATCCCCCTCTAACACTGATTAATGAGGGGGATCCCACTGTAACACTGATTAATGAGGGGGATCCCACTGTAACACTGATTAATAAGAAGTTAATGAGGGGGATCCCACTCTAACACTGATTAATGAGGGGGATCCCACTCTAACACTGATTAATGAGGGGGATCCCACTCTAACACTGATTAATGAGGGGGATCCCACTCTAACACTGATTATTGAGGGGGATCCCACTGTAACACTGATTAATGAGGGGGATCCCACTGTAACACTGATTAATGAGGGGGATCCCACTGTAACACTGATTAATGAGGGGGATCCCACTGTAACACTGATTAATGAGGGGGATCCCACTGTAACACTGATTAATTAGGGGGATCCCACTGTAACACTGATTAATGAGGGGGATCCCACTGTAACACTGATTAATGTAACACTAATTAATTAGGGGGATCCCACTGTAACACTGATTAATGAGGGGGATCCCAATGTAACACTGGTTAATGAGGGGGATCCCACTGTAACACTGATTAATGAGGGGGATCCCACTGTAACACTGATTAATGAGGGGGATCCCACTGTAACACTGATTAATGAGGGGGATCCCACTGTAACACTGATTAATGAGGGGATCCCACTGTAACACTGATTAATGAGGGGGATCCCACTGTAACACTGATTAATGAGGGGGATCCCACTGTAACACTGATTAATAAGAAGTTAATGAGGGGGATCCCACTCTAACACTGATTAATGAGGGGGATCCCACTGTAACACTGATTAATGAGAGGGATCCCCCTCTAACACTGATTAAATGAGGGGATCCCACTGTAACACTGATTAATGAGGGGATCCCACTGTAACACTGATTAATGAGGGGGATCCCACTGTAACACTGATTAATGAGGGGATCCTAACACTGATTAAGGGGACTGTAACACTGATTAATGAGGGGATCCCACTGTAACACTGATTAATGAGGGGATCCCACTGTAACACTGATTAATGAGGGGATCCCACTGTAACACTGATTAATGAGGGGGATCCCACTGTAACACTGATTAATGAGGGGATCCCACTGTAACACTGATTAATGAGGGGATCCCACTGTAACACTGATTAATGAGGGGATCTGTAACACTGATTAATGAGGGGTAATACTGATTAATGAGGGGATCCTCTAACACTGATTAATGAGGGGATCCCACTGTAACACTGATTAATGAGGGGGACTCTAACACTGATTAATGAGGGGATCCCACTCTAACACTGATTAATGAGGGGGATCCACACTGTAACACTGATTAATGAGGGGATCCCACTGTAACACTGATTAATGAGGGGATCCCACTCTAACACTGATTAATGAGGGGATCCCACTGTAACACTGATTAATGAGGGGATCCCACTCTAACACTGATTAATGGGGGATCCCACTGTAACACTGATTAATGAGGGGGATCCCACTGTAACACTGATTAATGAGGGGGATCACACTGTAATACTGATTAATGAGGGGGATCCCACTCTAACACTGATTAATGAGGGGGATCCCACTGTAACACTGATTAATGAGGGGGATCCCACTCTAACACTGATTAATGAGGGGGATCCCACTGTAACACTGATTAATGAGGGGATCCCACTGTAACACTGATTAATGAGGGGGATCCCACTGTAACACTGATTAATGAGGGGATCCCACTCTAACACTGATTAATGAGGGGGATCCCACTGTAACACTGATTAATGAGGGGATCCCACTCTAACACTGATTAATGAGGGGGATCCCACTGTAACACTGATTAATGAGGGGATCCCACTGTAACACTGATTAATGAGGGGGATCCCACTCTAACACTGATTAATGAGGGGGATCCCACTGTAACACTGATTAATGAGGGGATCCCACTCTAACACTGATTAATGAGGGGGATCCCATTGTAACACTGATTAATGAGGGGGATCCCACTCTAACACTGATTAATGAGGGGGATCCCACTGTAACACTGATTAATGAGGGGGATCCCACTCTAACACTGATAAATGAGGGGGATCCCACTGTAACACTGATTAATGAGGGGTATCCCACTGTAATACTGATTAATGAGGGGGGATCCCACTGTAACACTGATTAATGAGGGGATCCCACTGTAACACTGATTAATGAGGGGGATCCCACTCTAACACTGATTAATGAGGGGATCCCACTGTAACACTGATTAATGAGGGGGATCCCACTGTAACATTGATTCATGAGGGGGATCCCACTGTAACACTGATTAATGAGAGGGATCCCACTCTAACACTGATTAATGAGGGGGATCCCACTGTAACACTGATTAATGAGGGGGATCCCACTCTAACACTGATTAATGAGGGGATCCCACTCTAACACTGATTAATGAGGGGGATCCCACTGTAACACCACTGATTAATGAGGGGGATCCCACTGTAACACTGATTATTGAGGGGGATCCCACTGTAACACTGATTAATGAGGGGATCCCACTCTAACACTGATTAATGAGGGGATCCCACTGTAACACTGATTAATGAGGGGATCCCACTGTAACACTGAGGGGATTAATAACACTGATTAATGAGGGGGATCCCACTCTAACACTGATTAATGAGGGGATTAACACTGATTAATGAGGGGGATCCCACTGTAACACTGATTAATGAGGGGGATCCCACTCTAACACTGATTAATGAGGGGATCCCACTGTAACACTGATTAATGAGGGGATCCCCACACTGATTAATAACACTGATTAATGAGGGGGATCCCACTCTAACACTGATTAATGAGGGGGATCCCACTGTAACACTGATTAATGAGGGGGATCCCACTGTAACACTGATTAATGAGGGGATCCCACTGTAACACTGATTAATGAGGGGGATCCCACCTAACACTGATTATTGAGGGGATCCCACTGTAACACTGATTAATGAGGGGATCCCACTCTAACACTGATTAATGAGGGGATCCCACTGTAACACTGATTAATGAGGGGATCCAACTGTAACACTGATTAATGAGGGGATCCCACTGTAATACTGATTAATGAGAGGGATCCCCTCTAACACTGATTAATGAGGGGGATCCCACTCTAACACTGATTAATGAGGGGGATCCCACTCTAACACTGATTAATGAGGGGGATCCCACTGTAACACTGTTTAATGAGAGGTATCCCACTGTAATACTGATTAATGAGGGGGATCCCACTCTAACACTGATTAATGAGGGGGATCCCACTGTAACACTGAGTAATGAGGGGGATCCCACTCTGACACTGATTAATGAGGGGGATCCCACTGTAACACTGATTAAAGAGGGGTATCCCACTGTAATACTGATTAATGAGGGGGATCCCACTCTAACACTGATTAATGAGGGGGATCCCACTGTAACACTGATTAATGAGGGGGCCCCACTGTAACACTGATTAATGAGGGGTATCACACTGTAATACTGATTAATGAGGGGGATCCCACTCTAACACTGATTAATGAGGGGGATCCCACTGTAACACTGATTAATGAGGGGGATCCCACTCTAACACTGATTAATGAGGGGGATCCCACTGTAACACTGATTAATGAGGGGGATCCCACTGTAACATTGATTCATGAGGGGGATCCCACTGTAACACTGATTAATGAGAGGGATCCCACTCTAACACTGATTAATGAGGGGATCCCACTGTAACACTGATTAATGAGGGGGATCCCACTCTAACACTGATTAATGAGGGGGATCCCACTGTAACACTGATTAATGAGGGGTATCCCACTGTAATACTGATTAATGAGGGGGATCCCACTCTAACACTGATTAATGAGGGGGATCCCACTGTAACACTGATTAATGAGGGGGATCCCACTCTAACACTTATTAATGAGGGGGATCCCATTGTAACACTGATTAATGAGGGGGATCCCACTCTAACACTGATTAATGAGGGGGATCCCACTGGAACACTGAGTAATGAGGGGGATCCCACTCTAACACTCATTAATGAGGGGGATCCGACTGTAACACTGATTAATGAGAGGGATCCCCCTCTAACACTGATTAATGAGGGGAATCCAACTGTAACACTGATTAATGAGGGGGATCCCACTCTAACACTGATTAATGAGGGGGATCCCACTGTAACACTGATTAATGAGGGGTATCCCACTGTAATACTGATTAATGAGGGGGATCCCACTGTAACACTGATTAATGAGGGCGATCCCACTGTAACACTGATTAATGAGGGCGATCCCACTCTAACACTGATTAATGAGGGGGATCCCACTGTAACACTGATTAATGAGGGGGATCCCACTGTAACATTGATTCATGAGGGGGATCCCACTGTAACACTGATTAATGAGAGGGATCCCACTCTAACACTGATTAATGAGGGGGATCCCACTGTAACACTGATTAATGAGGGGGATCCCACTCTAACACTGATTAATGAGGGGATCCCACTAACACTAACACTGATTAATGAGGGGGATCCCACTGTAACACCACTGATTAATGAGGGGGATCCCACTCTAACACTGATTATTGAGGGGTATCCCACTGTAACACTGATTAATGAGGGGGATCCCACTCTAACACTGATTAATGAGGGGGATCCCACTGTAACACTGATTAATGAGGGGGATCCCACTGTAACACTGATTAACACTGATTAAGGGGATCCCACTCTAACACTGATTAATGAGGGGATCCCACTGTAACACTGATTAATGAGGGGATCCACTCTAACACTGATTAATGAGGGGATCCCACTGTAACACTGATTAATGAGGGGATCCCACCTAACACTGATTATTGAGGGGGATCCTCTAACACTGATTAATAACACTGATGAGGGGATCCCACTGTAACACTGATTAATGAGGGGATCCTAACACTGATTAATGAACACTGTAACACTGATTAATGAGGGGATCCCACTCTAACACTGATTAATGAGGGGATCCCACTGTAACACTGATTAATGAGAGGGGATCCCACCTAACACTCTAACACTGATTAATGAGGGGATCCCACTGTAACACTGATTAATGAGAGGGATCCTGTAACACTGATTAATGAGGGGATCCCACTAACACTGATTAATAAGAACTGTTAACTGGGGGGATCCCACTCTAACACTGATTAATGAGGGGATCCCACTCTAACACTGATTAATGAGGGGATCCCACTCTAACACTGATTATGAGGGGATAACACTGATTAATGAGGGGGAACTGTAACACTGATTAATGAGGGGTGAGGGGATCCCACTGTAACACTGATTAATGAGGGGGATCCCACTGTAACACTGATTAATGAGGGGGATCCCACTCTAACACTGATTAATGAGGGGATCCCACTGTAACACTGATTAATAACACTGATTAATGAGGGGATCCCACTGTAATAACACTGATTAATGAGGGGATCCCACTCTAACACTGATTGAGGGGATCCCACTGTAACACTGATTAATGAGGGGATCCCACTGTAACACTGATTAATGAGGGGATCCCACTCTAACACTGATTAATGAGGGGGATCCCACTGTAACACTGATTAATGAGGGGATCCCACTCTAACACTGATTAATGAGGGGGATCCCACTGTAACACTGATTAATGAGGGGATCCCACTCTAACACTGATTAATGAGGGGATCCCACTGTAACACTGATTAATGAGGGGGATCCCACTGTAACACTGAGGGGATTAACACTGATTAATGAGGGGATCCCACTCTAACACTGATTAATGAGGGGGACTTAACAATGAGGGGATCCCACTGTAACACTGATTAATGAGGGGATCCCACTGAGGGGTAACACTGATTAATGAGGGGGATCCCACTGTAACACTGATTAATGAGGGGATCCCACTCTAACACTGATTAATGAGGGGGATCCCACTGTAACACTGATTAATGAGGGGATCCCACTCTAACACTGATTAATGAGGGGGGGGATCTAACACTGATTAATGAGGGGGACACTGATTAATGAGGGGGATCCCACTCTAACACTGATTAATGAGGGGATCCCACTGTAACACTGATTAATGAGGGGATCCAACTGTAACACTGATTAATGAGGGGTATCCCACTGTAATACTGATTAATGAGGGGATCCCCTCTAACACTGATTAATGAGGGGATCCCACTCTAACACTGATTAATGAGGGGATCCCACTCTAACACTGATTAATGAGGGGATCCCACTGTAACACTGATTAATGAGGGGGATTTAATGAGGGTATCCCACTGTAACACTGATTAATGAGGGGGATCCACTCTAACACTGATTAATGAGGGGGATCCCACTGTAACACTGATTAATGAGGGGGATCCCACTCTAACACTGATTAATGAGGGGGATCCCACTGTAACACTGATTAAAGAGGGGTATCCCACTGTAATACTGATTAATGAGGGGGATCCCACTCTAACACTGATTAATGAGGGGGATCCCACTGTAACACTGATTAATGAGGGGGCCCCACTGTAACACTGATTAATGAGGGGTATCTGATTAATGACACTGTAATACTGATTAATGAGGGGATCCCACTCTAACACTGATTAATGAGGGGGATCCCACTGAGGGGTAACACTGATTAATGAGGGGATCCCACTCTAACACTGATTAATGAGGGGGATCCCACTGTAACACTGATTAATGAGGGGGATCCCACTGTAACATTGATTCATGAGGGGGATCCCACTGTAACACTGATTAATGAGAGGGATCCCACTCTAACACTGATTAATGAGGGGGATCCCACTGTAACACTGATTAATAAGGGGGATCCCACTGTAACACTGATTAATGAGGGGGATCCCACTCTAACACTGATTAATGAGAGGGATCCCACTCTAACACTGATTAATGAGGGGGATCCCACTGTAACACTGATTAATGAGGGGGATCCCACTCTAACACTGATTATTGAGGGGGATCCCACTGTAACACTGATTAATGAGGGGGATCCCACTCTAACACTGATTAATGAGGGGATCCCACTGTAACACTGATTAATGAGGGGGATCCAACTGTAACACTGATTAATGAGGGGTATCCCACTGTAATACTGATTAATGAGAGGGATCCCCTCTAACACTGATTAATGAGGGGGATCCCACTCTAACACTGATTAATGAGGGGGATCCCACTCTAACACTGATTAATGAGGGGGATCCCACTGTAACACTGATTAATGAGAGGTATCCCACTGTAATACTGATTAATGAGGGGGATCCCACTCTAACACTGATTAATGAGGGGGATCCCACTGTAACACTGATTAATGAGGGGGATCCCACTCTAACACTTATTAATGAGGGGGATCCCATTGTAACACTGATTAATGAGGGGGATCCCACTCTAACACTGATTAATGAGGGGGATCCCACTGGAACACTGAGTAATGAGGGGGATCCCACTCTAACACTCATTAATGAGGGGGATCCGACTGTAACACTGATTAATGAGAGGGATCCCCCTCTAACACTGATTAATGAGGGGAATCCAACTGTAACACTGATTAATGAGGGGGATCCCACTCTAACACTGATTAATGAGGGGGATCCCACTGTAACACTGATTAATGAGGGGTATCCCACTGTAATACTGATTAATGAGGGGGATCCCACTGTAACACTGATTAATGAGGGCGATCCCACTGTAACACTGATTAATGAGGGCGATCCCACTCTAACACTGATTAATGAGGGGGATCCCACTGTAACACTGATTAATGAGGGGGATCCCACTGTAACATTGATTCATGAGGGGGATCCCACTGTAACACTGATTAATGAGAGGGATCCCACTCTAACACTGATTAATGAGGGGGATCCCACTGTAACACTGATTAATGAGGGGGATCCCACTCTAACACTGATTAATGAGGGGTATCCCACTCTAACACTGATTAATGAGGGGGATCCCACTGTAACACCACTGATTAATGAGGGGGATCCCACTCTAACACTGATTATTGAGGGGTATCCCACTGTAACACTGATTAATGAGGGGGATCCCACTCTAACACTGATTAATGAGGGGGATCCCACTGTAACACTGATTAATGAGGGGGATCCCACTGTAATACTGATTAATGAGGGGGATCCCACTCTAACACCGATTAATGAGGGGGATCCCACTGTAACACTGATTAATGAGGGGGATCCCACTGTAATACTGATTAATGAGGGGGATCCCACTCTAACACTGATTAATGAGGGGGATCCCACTCTAACACTGATTAATGAGGGGGATCCCACTCTAACACTGATTAATGAGGGGTATCCCACTGTAATACTGATTAATGAGGGGGATCCCACTGTAACACTGATTAATGAGGGGGATCCCACTCTAACACTGATTAATGAGGGGGATCCCACTGTAACACTGATAAATGAGGGGGATCCCACTCTAACACTGATTAATGAGGGGTATCCCACTATAACACTGATTAATGAGGGGGATCCCACTGTAACACTGATTAATGAGGGGGATCCCACTGTAACACTGATTAATGAGGGGGATCCCACTCTAACACTGATTAATGAGGGGGATCCCACTGTAACATTGATTCATGAGGGCGATCCCACTGTAACACTGATTAATGAGAGGGATCCCACTCTAACACTGATTAATGAGGGGGATCCCACTGTAACACTGATTAATGAGGGGGATCCCACTGTAACACTGATTAATGAGGGGGATCCCACTGTAACACTGATTAATGAGGGGGATCCCACTCTAACACTGATTATTGAGGGGGATCCCACTGTAACACTGATTAATGAGGGGGATCCCACTGTAACACTGATTAATGAGGGGGATCCCACTGTAACACTGATTAATGAGGGGGATCCCACTGTAACATTGATTAATGAGGGGAATCCCACTGTAACACTGATTAATGAGGGGGATCCCACTGTAACACTGATTAATGAGGGGGATCCCACTGTAACACTGATTAATGAGGGGGATCCCACTCTCCCGTGCTCTCCAATAAGAGAACCACACAAACATTATTTACATATACAGAATTCAGTATCCAGTATTCAACCCATTCTTCTGTAGGGCGAGGGTTGGATAATTGGGAAAAGAGAAAGATCGAAAGAGGTGGCATGAAGAGGAGTGAAATAAAGAGAGAGAGAGAGTGAGGGAGAGGTAGAGAGACAGAATGGTGAGGGGAGGTCACAGGCCATGGTGTTTGAGTATCAGAGATAAGTCATCAAGTGGTTAACCTCTCCATGTTAATCAATCAGCCTAGGTCAGGGATGATAGGACCTGCCACCACACACACATACACACACACACACACACACACAAAACAGTTAGTATCCATTAATAGAGACATCAAGAAAAACCCTTTCAACTGGTTTAAATACAGTCCTTTATTCTGCATTACAGTGCTATAAACAGACGTGCAGTACATCCCAGGGGAGGTTATGGCTGAGCATATATTCTCAGATGCTGTGGTGGAGTACAGTATGAGATGATGGAGCAAACATCTATAGTCTTAACTCAGGGTTTCCCAAATTAGGGGTTGAAAATGTGGTAGTGAGAGAACATTTGCACTTGGTTCATAGAACCGGGGATACTTCAGTAACCTCCCGTAGCCACTAGATGCAGTTCTAATAAACAGAGTGGTTTCTGTTTTCTTCCTACAAATGCGGCTCTTTTGAATGGTTTATTAAGCTACAACATATTATGACCCCATCACTGAAAAGATAAGACTCTCAGGAACACGTATGTACATACTGTTTCCACTCTGCCCACAAGTCCTTAGAACTGAGTGGAAAAGACCAGGCACTAAATCAGACTGGGGGGGGAAAGAATATCATCAATCTTCTTTTCTACACAGAAGATCATGCAAAATGTTTTATTGCCTGATGATCTTCTGATCTTCCCAATACCTTTCTGATGCTTTTCAGTCACTTCAAACCATATTTCCTTCAGATTGAATACTGTCAAGAACACTGTCAAACTGATTTGTAAGACTGCCATAGCCCAAATAAAAATGACAATTTCTTTTCTTTTTTTACATAGTGGGGTCGCAAAAACATTTAGTGTGTTCTTTGTTATGGTGTTCAGTGTAGACAAGCAGAAGCCCATAGTCCTGCAGGAACCATGATAGCTTTACTGTTTCGTTTTATTCTCCTGCAAGCAGCAATGCAATAAAGCAACTGTTCATAGGTGACAATGACTGGCGTGAATAAATGATGTGTAAAACAAACCAACAACAGAAATAAAATACTATGAAAACATTCCTATGGATATGAATGACACAGGATTTGTAAACATGACAGCTCTGGTTCTGTCTGAAATCACACCTTATTTCCTATACAGTACATTACATAGGGTATAGGATGTGATAGAAGAGGTGCTGACATTGGGTCTGTGGTGGACATTTTGAGTGACCCTCTCTCTTTCCCACTGCTGTATGTCTAAGGCTGCTACGTTATTGTTATGAAAGCAGAGGAAGTGCCCGGTCCTAAATCAAACCATAACCCCTCATTTTTGCTACTTTTATATCAATACTGTGACTCCAAGTATCGACTTGTAAAAAACACAACTATAGCATATATATATATATATATGCTATAGTTGTGTTTTTTACAAGTATATATATATATATATATATATATACACACACATATATACTTATATATATATATATATAAAATAGAAAATGTTGCTTGGTTGTTAATGTTAGCTAGCTAGCGGCTGTACCTGTATTTATCAGCCTATAGCTAGTTCTCAATCTTCTTTTAAATGCTGAGTCAACATGTTTTGAGCTGACCACTTTTATATTCCAAAACATTTATATTCATGGCTTTCTCTTGTCCCTCTACAGCAGACATACAGTGAGCAATATGTTTGGAGCATCGAATTCCAATAACATCACAGTATCGAATCGCAAAACATATGCTTCTTTGAGCTGGAACAGCCGAATGGCAGAACCTCTGGCAATTATCGCAAATACAATAACACACACATGCATGCACACACACGCACGCAGGCATACACACACACACACCTGTGCAAATGTTATAGGTTCTAAAGCTACCATGCAAATGCTCAGATACATACAAGAAACACACACTCACTGTGTGATTGTAACACTGCAGTGTGTGTGTGTGTGTGTGTTTTGGTTGTGGGGACCTAAAATCCCAGAAAGTCACCACAAAGATAGTAAAACAAGGATAATTCTCTCTCTGGAGGACATTTCCTACATCCCCATGAGGACAAAGGCTATTTTAAGCTTAGGGGTCAGGCTTTGGGTTAGGGTCACAATTAGGGGTTGGGTTAGAATTTGAATTAGGTTAAGGGGTTAGTGGTTAGGTTTAGAAGTTAGAGTTTGTGTAACAGGTTAAGGAAAATAGGATGTGGAATGGAAATTAATTTCAGGTCCCCACGAGGATAGAAGCACAAAATGTGTGTGATTGTCCAGTGGGTAGCTTGACAGGGGATGAAAGGAGACACACACCACCCTAGAGGTAAGAACCAATAAGTGCATCTCAAGCAGGGCTTTACAATCTCCCCCTCTAGACCTGAGTGGCCTGGCGTTACACACACACACACACACACGGAACAAACTCCCTCTATCCCACTATATACCTTCATCCCTTGTTCTCCCACTTCCTCAACCACCTTCCTCCCCCTCCTCCTCTTCTTCACAAGGAAAATAAATCAAGCCCAGAACAGGTCCTGGAAGTCAGCCTCTGAGGTCAGCTCCCTACAATCTGTCTGTCTGCTCTTGACAGGACACCCTGGAGGACTTCCAGTGGAGAGGGAGCCAGTCTGTGTGCTCCTCTGTGAGGTCTGTGTGTGGGCGTATAGCTTCTTAGGCCTGAGTCAGGTCAGTTCTCTACATTGGCCTTGTGTGTGTGGGGGTCGTAATCGCTGATGCAGCCGGTAGTCCTGGGAGGAGGCCCTGCGCAGGTTGGCCGGGGAGCAGAGCTGGGGTTCTGATAGGGCCTGGTCTGGGGTGGCTCACAGAGCGCCTGCTGGACCAGGTGCTGTTCTCAGGAAGAGATCCTCCAGGACCCCCTACTCCCTGGTTCTCCAGCTAAGCCTCACATATCTCCAGCAGAGAGACTTGAACCTGCGCTGGGCCGGGTAGAAGACAGCCTCCATAAACACCTGGAGACCCATGCCTGACAGGAGAAGGATAGAAGAGATGTGATGGAGAGGATGAGAGAGAGAGAGAGAGAGAGAGAGAGAGAGAGAGAGAGAGAGAGAGAGAGAGAGAGAGAGAAAATAAAATGTCAAATTGGCTTTTTACCAAATGATCCTATGACAGACCAAATATTCCCCACGCACATCCTAATTGACAAACAAACAAACAAAACAAAACAAAGACAAAGTCTTCTTATTCTTTGTTGATTTAAAAAAAAGCCTTCGACTCAATTTGGCATGAGGGTCTGCTATACAAATTTATGGAAAGTGGTGATGGGGAAACAATATGACATAAAATACATGTACACAAACAACAAGTCTGCGGTTAAAATTGACAAAAAACAAATTTCTTTCCTTGCCGCGGGGTGAGACAGGGATGCAGCTTAAGCTCCACCCTCTTCAACATATATACCAACGAATTGGCGAGGGCACTAGAACAGTCTGCAGCACCCAGATTCACCCTACCAGAATCTGAAGTCAAATGTCTACTGTTTGCTGATGATCTGGTGCTTCTGTCACCAACCAAGGAGGGCCTACAGCAGCACCTAGATCTTCTGAACAGATTCTGCCAGACCTGGGCCCTGACAGTAAATCTCAGTAAGACCAAAATAATGGTGTTCCAAAAAAGGTCCAGTTGCCAGGACCACAAATACAAATTCCATCTAGACACGATTGCCCTAGAGCACACAAAAAAAACTATACATACCTCGGCCTAAACATCAGCGCCACAGGTAACTTCCACAAAGCTGTGAATGATCTGAGAGACAAGGGAAGAAGGGCCTTCTATGTCATCAAAAGGAACATCAAATTTGACATATCAATTAGGATCTGGCTAAAAATACTTGAATCAGTTATAGAACCCATTGCCCTTTATGGTGGTGAAGTCTGGGGTCCGCTCACCAACCAAGAATTCACAAAATGGGACAAACACCAAATTGAGACCCAGCATGCAGATTTTTGCAAAAATGTCCGCTGTGCACAATGTAAAACACCAAATAATGCATGCAGAGCAGAATTAGGCAGAAACCCGCCAATGATCAAAATCCAGAAAAGAGACGTTAAATTCTACAACCACCTAAAAGGAAGTGATTCCCAAACCTTTCATAACAAAGCTATCACCTACAGAGAGATGAACCTGGAGAAGAGTCCCCTAAGCAAGCTGGTCCTGGGGCTATGTTCACAAACACAAACAGACCCCACAGAGCCCCAGGACAGCAACATAACTAGAACCAACAAAATCATGACAAAACAAAAACATAATTACTTGAAACATTGGAAAGAAATCACAAAAAAACAGAGCAAACTAGAATGATTTGGCCCTAAACAGAGAGTACAAAGTGGAAGAATACCTGACCACTGTGAGTGACCCAAACTAAAGGAAAGCTTTGCCTATGTATAGACTCAGTGACCATAGCCTTGCTATTGAGAAAGGCCGCCATAGGCAGACCTGGCTCTCAAGAGAAGACAGGCTATGTGCACACTGCCCCTAAAATGAGGTGGAAACTGAGCTGCACTTCCTAACCTCCTGCCAGATGTATGACCATATTAGAGACACATATTTCCCTCAGATTACACAGATCCACAAAGAATTCAAAAACATACCAAATTTTGATAAACTCCCATATCTAGTCGGTGAAATACCACAATGTGCCGTCACAGCAGCAAGATGTGACCTGTTGCCACAAGAAAAGGGCAACCAGTGAATAACCATTGTAAATACAACCCATATTTATGTTTATTTATTTTCCCTTTTGTACTTTAACCATTTGCTCATTGTTACAACACTGTATATATATGTACACATAATGACATTTGAAATGTCTTTATTCTTTTGGAACTTCTGTGAGTGTAATGTCTACTGTTCATTATTATTATTTATTTAACTTTAGTTTATTATCTACTTCACTTGCTTTGGCAATGTTAACATATGTTTCCCATGCCAATAACGCTCCTTGAATTGAATTGAGAGAAAGAAAGAGAGAAAGAAGGAAAGAGAAAGACAGAGAGGTTAGATCCAAATAGACTTCTATACACATGATAGATTATAGAAATTCATGATTCACTCTTCCAGGTTCATTGCTGTATATCTCACTGATTCCCCCGATTCTTGTCAAGTCACTCTCCAATACTAATAAACCATGCTGAACCAGTAAATGACATACACACTGTCGTGGTAATTTCCTGTATTACTAAACATTGAGAGAGCAAACCACACACAAGTCAGAGTTATATTATAAAGTCCATCTTTAATTATATATTAGCTTCACCATAGCCCTGTGACTCTCAGATCAATTCAGTATCTATAAATGAATTCTCTGATTGTGCTTACAAAACAATTCTTAGTATCATTTATAGCCAAGACACACCCCTCTCAACTCACATGACGAATAACAGATCTTAGGAACATTACAAAGGGCCTTTTACTTGAAAGAGGAGTATCCCATCCAGATAGCATTAGCTATAAATTATCTTTCAGTTTGGTCTATTTAGACGATATTCTAATCTCATTCTTGGTACCACTTAGGACCAAAACATTACCTCATCCAATGGCATATATCAATTGTCAATACTAGATACTCCCATCTCAAATACACCCCCTCCTGGACAAGATCAGAAAAGACAGTGAGCCTCTTAGGTCAAATACTAGATCAAGATAAGGGCAACCTCAGAGGGGACATACAATAGTTAGACACATTCCCATAAGAAGACAAGCCTCCATTCTGTCCTCCTCCCCTTCTGATATTCTTCATAGCATCACATGGTTTAACAGATACATTGACATATGAAGACAAGCCTGACCTCTCCCCTCTCTGGGCCCCTAGTGACTAAGCCTGAGCTGAGAAGGGATAACTGCAACTGCCAACAGTATAGTCCAAAAGAAGACATTCTAATGACAAGAATAAGATAAAACATCTTATTTATCTATGTTACCTAACTAATTCTGATTCAGCCACGACAACACACACAGTGTCAAAGGGATGTCTAGCCAAGGATACAAGCCTGAAGAAGGAGCTACTAGAAACTTCTGCTGAGAAGTGAAAAGGATTTCACATATTCTCTACATCCTTTAAGTCTTCTTCGTGTTTGGAGGGAGACGGCATGCAAGCAGCAGGAGCTGCTTCAATCCCTTAGCTGCCCTCCTCCTGCCTGTCGTGCTGGATGTGGATCTCCTGACTCTCCCACAGATCCGACTAGTGCTTCCTAAATAAGATCTACTGAAGTGGTAAAGCTCCACACAAAACTTGAAGACACATTTACAGTTTAGAGCTAATGCTTCATTGGAACTAAATAAACAAACCTAACCCTTGGCTCACCAACTCAGCTCATAGACTCAGTTCATAGACTACTCTCTAGGTATCCACATCAAAATGAGGTCAAAGTATATTTTTTTTAAACTATCAACTTCACCAATACACACGGGAGCTCAGACTGTCCTAACACACCACCAGAGACACACCATCCAGGTAGACTAGATCATTTATTCCAGCTTCTACTCTCCTCTTTACCATGCCTTTCATCAAACGGTGCAGTGGCTCTTAATAAAACATTAGGAAGTAGATTAAAGGGAGGGAGAGATAGTTATTTTCACCAAGTAAAGAGAGGGACGGAAAAGGGGAGGGAGAGGTAGTTATTTTCACCAAGTAAAGAGAGGGACGGAAAAGGGGAGGGAGAGATAGTTATTTTCACCAAGTAAAGAGAGGGACGGAAAAGGGGAGGGAGAGATAGTTATTTTCACCAAGTAAAGAGAGGGACGGAAAAGGGGAGGGAGAGATAGTTATTTTCACCAAGTAAAGAGAGGGACGGAAAAGGGGAGGGAGAGATAGTTATTTTCACCAAGTAAAGAGAGGGACGGAAAAGGGGAGGGAGAGATAGTTATTTTCACCAAGTAAAGAGAGGGACGGAAAAGGGGAGGGAGAGATAGTTATTTTCACCAAGTAAAGAGAGGGACGGAAAAGGGGAGGGAGAGATAGTTATTTTCACCAAGTAAAGAGAGGGATGGAAAAGGGGAGGGAGCGAGAGACTTTCCTCTGAGTTGATAAGGGGCTTTTAGCATTCAGTTTAAGCCCTGAATCGGCATTTCTCACTTCCCAAAACACAAAACATTATTTTAATAAATAGTTGCCTTATCCCTAACCTCCCATACACACACACACACCATCCTCCCTCGCAATGTGACCCAATCATCAGTGAGAGATTGGCTCGGTTTCCCTATTGCCCCCATAGGGTTACTGACTAAATTCTCACCGCCTCATTTTGGGTTAGAACCAAATATTCAGCTCACGACTCCTTGTGTTGCACGCCGCTAAAAACAGTCCCTCCATCCCAGCTGAGCCCAACGAGAGAAAACCATGGAACCACATTCAATCAACCGTACAGCTGCACCCCTCCCTTCCTCCCCCTCTGCATATTTTCAGGTCCAAGGTGAATCATTCATAGAAGATACTCTCCCAAACGTTGTCACTGCGCTGCGAGAGAGGATTCAAAGAACTGTTCAATTCTAAAAGGTTGCAGCTAGTTCTACCTAGTTCTGATTGGCTGGAGGGTTTCTCTGCTTCCCTGGAGTCAGGCAGCATGTTGGCCTAGCGCCTTGTTATATCAATGTAGAGGATATTCACAGACGCCATGGAGAGGTTACTGTTGCTCAGCTTACAGTGCCTACAATCAACCAATCAATCATGAATCAAGTAATAAATCAATCAATCATATGTATTCATAAAGCCCTTTTTATTTAAGTACTTGGTAGTATAGTACTGTAGTACCTGATGAAGGTTCTGAAGCTGGTGGGCTCCAGGCGCATGTTACCTTTGACCCCCAGGAACCGCAAGAAGAGGGCAACAATGCGGTCTGCAGGTAGCTGAACTGCTTGGTGTACTTAGGGAACACCTGCTTCAGACAGAGAGAGCAGGACACCCCCCTCCTCCCCAGCCCCCCTCTCTGGCGACCCCCTTCCTGCTGCTGCTCTGGGGGTGACAGGGAGAGAGAAGTTATTAACTCAGCCCTGCAGCCTGGGCATACAGGGTCACACACAGGCTGCAGGGCTGAGTAATGGCTGGCCCTAATGGACATAGGAGCATAAGGCCAGACTAATGAGTCAGCTGATATACTACTGGAAAGGAGGAGGAGGTGGTAGATGAGGGAGAAGGAGGAAGAGGATGAGGATGGAGGAAGAGCGTGGAGGAGGTGGTGGTGGTGGTAGATGGGGGAGAAGGAGGATGGAGGAAGGGCATGGAGGAGGTGGTGGTGGTAGATGGGGGAGAAGGAGGAAGAGGATGGAGGAAGAGCGTGGAGGAGGTGGTGGTGGTAGATGGGGAGAAGGAGGAAGAGGACGAGGATGGAGGGAGAGTGTGGAGGAGGTGGTGGTGGTGGTGGTAGATGGGGAGAAGGAGGAAGAGGATGAGGATGGAGGAAGAGTGTGGAGGAGGTGGTGGTGGTAGATGGGGGAGAAGGAGGATGGAGGAAGGGCGTGGAGGAGGTGGTGGTGGTAGATGGGGGAGAAGGAGGAAGAGGACGAGGATGGAGGAAGAGCGTGGAGGACGTGGTGGTGGTGGTAGATGGGGAGAAGGAGGAAGAGGACGAGGATGGAGGGAGAGTGTGGAGGAGGTGGTGGTGGTAGATGGGGGAGAAGGAGGAAGAAGACGAGGATGGAGGAAGAGTGTGGAGCAGGTGGTGGTGGTGGTAGATGGGGGAGAAGGAGGAAGAGGACGAGGATGGAGGAAGAGCGTGGAGGGGTGGTGGTGGTGGTAGATGGGGAGGAGGAGGACGAGGATGGAGGAAGAGTGTGGAGGAGGTGGTGGTGGTGGTAGATGGGGAGAAGGAGGAAGAGGACGAGGATGGAGGAAGAGTGTGGAGGAGGTGGTGGTGGTAGATGGGGGAGAAGGAGGAAGAGGACGAGGATGGAGGAAAAGTGTGGAGGAGGTGGTGGTGGTAGATGGGGGAGAAGGAGGAAGAGTGTGGAGGAGGTGGTGGTAGATGGGGGAGAAGGAGGAAGAGTGTGGAGGAGGTGGTGGTAGATGGGGAGAAGGAGGAAGAGTGTGGAGGAGGTGGTGTAGATGGGGAGGAGGAGGAGGTGGTGGTGGTAGATGGGGGAGAAGGAGGAAGAGTGTGGAGGAGGTGGTGGTGGTGGTAGATGGGGGAGAAGGAGGAAGAGTGTGGAGGAGGTGGTGGTGGTAGATGGGGGAGAAGGAGGAAGAGTGTTGAGGAGGTGGTGGTGGTAGATGGGGAAGCAGGTAGAAGAGTGTGGAGGTGGTGCTGGTGGTGGTAGATGGGGGAGCAGGGGGAAGAGTGTGGAGGAGGAGGTGGTGGTAGATGGGGGAGAAGGAGGAAGAGTGTTGAGGAGGTGGTGGTGGTAGATGGGGAGAAGGAGGAAGAGTGTGGAGGAGGTGGTGGTGGTGGTAGATGGGGAGAAGGAGGAAGAGTGTGGAGGAGGTGGTGGTGGTAGATGGGGAGAAGGAGGAAGAGTGTTGAGGAGGTGGTGGTGGTAGATGGGGAAGCAGGTAGAAGAGTGTGGAGGTGGTGCTGGTGGTGGTAGATGGGGAGCAGGGGGAAGAGTGTGGAGGAGGAGGTGGTGGTAGATGGGGGAGAAGGAGGAAGAGTGTTGAGGAGGTGGTGGTGGTAGATGGGGGAGAAGGAGGAAGAGTGTGGAGGAGGTGGTGGTGGTAGATGGGGGAGGAGGCGAAAGAGTGTGGAGGTGATGGTAGATTGGGGAGAAGGAGGAAGAGTTTGGAGGTGGTGGTGGTAGATGGGGGAGCAGGTGGAAGAGTGTGGAGGTGGTGGTGGTGGTGGTAGATGGGGAGAGGAGGAAGAGTGTGGAGGAGGAGGTGGTGGTAGATGGGGAGCAGGAGGAAGAGTGTGGAGGAGGAGATGGTGGTAGATGGGGGAGAAGGAGGAAGAGTGTGGAGGAGGAGGTGGTGGTGGTAGATGGGGAGAAGGAGGAAGAGTGTGGAGGAGGAGGTGGTGCTAGATGGGGGAGCAGGAGGAAGTGTGTGGAGGTGGTGGTGGTGTTAGATGGGGGAGTAGGAGGAAGAGTGTGGAGGTGGTGGTAGATGGGGGAGCAGGCGGAAGAGTGTGGAGAAGGAGGTGGTGGTAGATGGGGGAGAAGGAGGTGGTGGTAGATGGGGGAGAAGAAGGAGGTGGTGGTGGTGGTAGATGGGGAGAAGGAGGAAGAGTGAGGAGGAGGTGGTGGTGGTGGTAGATGGGGGAGAAGGAGGAGGTGGTGGTGGTAGATGGGGAGAAGGAGGAAGAGTGAGGAGGAGGTGGTGGTGGTAGACGGGGAGAAAGAGGAAGAGTGAGGAGGAGGTGGTGGTGGTGGTAGATGGGAGAGAAGGAGGAAGAGTGAGGAGGAGGTGGTGGTGGTGGTGGTGGTAGATGGGGAGAAGGAGGAAGAGTGAGGAGGATGTGGTGGTGGTAGATGGGGAGAAGGAGGAAGAGGTGGTGGTGGTGGTAGATGGGGGAGAAGGATGAAGAGGTGGTGGTGGTGGTAGATGGGGAGAAGGAGGAGGTGGTGGTGGTGGTGGTGGTAGATGGGGGAGAAGGAGGAGGTGGTGGTGGTGGTGGTAGATGGGGGAGAAGGAGGAGGTGGTGGTGGTGGTAGATGGGGGAGAAGGAGGAGGTGGTGGTGGTGGTAGATGGGGGAGAAGGAGGAGGAGGTGTTGGTGGTGGTAGATGGAGGAGCTGTGCTCCTCTACACATCTACAGGTCAACTGAGAGATAAGATCTCCCATCTATACAAACACTGTGCTGTGGACCATCACTAGAGCAGATAACACACTCATCTACTCTCATGCAGTCACACACACATGGCGCAAATATCGCCTAAAGGTCAGCAACCAGATGGACTACAAACAAGACAGAAACTACGTGGTGGAGAGAGGAAGATGTTAAGCTCTCCTCTCTGTTCTCTCAGGGCTGTAGCCAGACGTCTGGGCCCGTGTTAGGAGACCCAGGGAGGCGATTCCCTGATCCACCTCTACGCAGACGACACCATTCTATACACTTTCGGCCCGTCATTGGACACTGTGCTATCTAACCTCCAATCGAGCTTCAATGCCATACAACACTCCTTCCGTGGCCTCCAACTGCTCTTAAACGCTAGTAAAACCAAATGCATGCTTTTCAACCGATCGCTGCATGCACCCGCTTGCCCGACTAGCATCACCACACTGGATGGTTCCGACTTTGAATATGTGGACACCTATAAGTACCTAGGTGTCTGGCTAGACTGCAAACTCTCCTTCCAGACCCATATCAAACATCTCCAATCGAAAATCAAATCAAGAGTCGGCTTTCTATTCCGCAACAAAGCCTCCTTCACTCACGCTGCCAAGCTTACCCTAGTAAAACTGACTATCCTACCGATCCTCGACTTCGGCGATGTCATCTACAAAATGGCTTCCAACACTCTTCTCAGCAAACTGGATGCAGTTTATCACAGTGCCATCCGTTTTGTCACTAAAGCACCTTATACTACCCACCACTGCGACTTGTATGCTCTAGTCGGCTGGCCCTCGCTACATATTCGTCGCCAGACCCACTGGCTCCAGGTCATCTACAAGGCCATGCTAGGCAAAGCTCCGCCTTATCTCAGCTCACTGGTCACGATGGCAACACCCATCCGTAGCACGCGCTCCAGCAGGTGTATCTCATTGAGCATCCCCAAAGCCAACACCTCATTCGGCCGCCTTTCGTTCCAGTACTCTGCTGCCTGTGACTGGAACGAATTGCAAAAATCGCTGAAGTTGGAGACCTTTATCTCCCTCACCAACTTCAAACATCAGCTATCTGAGCAGCTAACCGATCGCTGCAGCTGTACATAATCTATTGGTAAATAGCACACCCATTTTCACCTACCTCATCCCCACAGTTTTTATTTATTTACTTTTCTGCTCTTTTGCACACAAATATCTCTACCTGTACATGATCATCTGATCATTTATCACTCCAGTGTTAATCTGCAATATTGTAATTATTCGCCTACCTCCTCATGCCTTTTGCACACATTGTATATAGACTCCCCTTTTTTTTCTCTACCGTGTTATTGACTTGTTAATTGTTTACTCCATGTGTATCTCTGTGTTGTCTGTTCACTCTGCTATGCTTTATCTTGGCCAGGTCGCAGTTGCAAATGAGAACCTGTTCTCAACTAGCCTACCTGGTTAAATAAAGGTGAGAAAAAAAGAAAAAAAAAGAGGAGCAGAGAGAGAAGCGAGGGGAGGAGAAGAGAGTAAAGGGAAACAAGATAACATTCTTATGGTTCAAGGAGAAACCAAGGCAGAGGGGAGGAGGGAGAGGAAGATGGGGAGGAGGGAGAGGAAGTTGGGGAGGAGAGAGGAAAGCAGGGAAGAGAGAGGGGAAGCAGGGGAGGAGAGTGGGAAGCAGGAAGGAGAGAAGCAGTTCATCCTTCTAGAGGTGCTCTAATTAACCCGAAGAGAGAGAGCAGAAAGAGATAGCAGAGAGGGAGCAGAGAGAAAACAGAGAAAGAGAAGAGAAAACAGACAGAGAACAGAGAGAGAACAGTGAGAGAACAGAGAGATCCAGCAGAGAGAAAACAGAG
Organism: Oncorhynchus nerka; assembly: GCF_034236695.1. Taxonomy (NCBI): domain Eukaryota; kingdom Metazoa; phylum Chordata; class Actinopteri; order Salmoniformes; family Salmonidae; genus Oncorhynchus; species Oncorhynchus nerka. The sequence continues at coordinate 24,220,519 of NC_088399.1, forward strand.
AAAGAGAAGAGAAAACAGACAGAACAGAGAGAGAACAGTGAGAGAACAGAGAGAGCAGAGAGCGAGAGAGCAGAGAGAACAGAGTGAGAAAGCAGAGTGAGTAGGCAAGGAGAGAACAGAGACAGAGAGAGCAGAGAGAGAGAGAGAGAGCGAGAGAGAGATACAGTCTCAGGACAGCAACACTATTAGACCCAACCAAATCAAAAACAAAAAGATGATTACATGACACATTGGAAAGAATTAACAAAAAAACTGAGCAAACTAGAATGCTATTTGGCCCTAAACACAGTGGAAGAACCAAACTTAAGGAAAGCTTTGACTATATACAGACTCAGTGACCATACAGTGGCTTGTGAAAGCCTTCACACCCCTTGGCATTTTTCTTATTTTGTTGCCTTACAACCTGGAATTAAAATTCCATTTACACAACAAATTTAATTTACACAACATGCCTACCACTTTGAAGATGCAAAATATGTTTTATTGTGAAACAAGAAATAAGACAAAATAACAGAAATCTTGAGCGTGCATAACTATTCACCTCCCCCAAAGTCAATACTTTGTAGAGCCAACTTTTGCAGTAATTACAGCTGCAAGTCTCTTGGGGTATGTCTCTATAGCCACTGGGATTTTTGCCCATTGTTCAAGGTCAAAACTGCTCCAGCTCCTTCAAGTTGGGTGGGTTCTGCTGGTGTATAGCAATCTTTAAGTCATACCACAGATTCTCAATTGAAGTCTGGGCTTTGACATGGCCATTCCAAGACATTTAAATGTTTCCCCTTAAACCACTCAAGTGTTGCTTTAGCAGTATGCTTGGGGTCAATGTCCTGCTGGAAGGTGAACCTGAGTCACAGTCTCAAATCTCTGGAAGACTGAAACAGGTTTCCCTCAATAATTTCCCTGTATTTAGTGCCATCCATCATTCCTTCAATTCTGACCAGTTTCCCAGTCCCTGGTATTCTCGGGGTGATGACAGATGACCAGAGTTCCTTCTTCCATATGTTTGGGGAGTCTCCCACATGCCTTCTGGCAAACACCAAATGTGTTTGCTTGTTTTTTTCTTCAAGCAATGGCTTTTTTCTGGCCACTCTTCCCGTAAAGCCCAGCTCTGTGGAGTGTACGGCCTATGAACGGCCTGTGGAACGGCCTGTGGAGCTTTGCAGCTCCTTCAGGGATATCTTTGGTCTCTTTGTTGCCTCTTTGACTACTGCCCTCCTTGCCTGGTCCATGAGTTTTGGTGGGCGGTCCTCTCTTGGCAGGTTTGTTGTGGTGCAATATTCTTTCCATTTTTTAGTAATGGATTAAATGGTGCTCCATGGGATGTTCAAAGTTTCAGATATTTTTTTATAACCCAACCCTGATCTGTACTTCTCCACAACTTTGTCCCTGACCTGTTTGGAGAGCTCCTTGGTCTTTATGGTGCCGCTTGCTTGGTGGTGCCCCTTGCTTAGGTGTGTTGCAGACACCATACTGAGATCATGTGTCAGATCATGTGACACTTAAATAAAGTCCACCTGTATTTAATCTAACTAATTATGTGACTTCTGTATGTAATTGGTTGCACCAGATCTTATTTAGGGGCTTCATAGCAAAGGGGGTGAATACATACGCACCACCACTTTTCTGTTTTACTTTCTTTTCTTTTCTTTTTTAAACATGTTACTTTTTTCATTTCACTTCACCAATTTTGACTATTTTGTGTATGTCCATTACATGGAATCGAAATATAAATCCATTTAAATTACAGGTTGTAATGCAACAAATAGGAAAAATGCAAAGGGAGGTGGTTCCTTTTGCAACGCCTTGCTATTGAGAAAGGTTGCCATAGCCTGTCTTCTCTTGAGAGCCAGGTCTGCCTATGTGCACACTGCCCACAAAATTAGGTGGAAATTGAGCTGCACTTCCTAACCTCCTGCCAAATGTATGACAATATTAGACAAACATATTTCCCTCAGATTACACAGATCCACAGAAAATTCAAAAACAAACCCAATTTTGATTAACTCCCTAATCTACTGGCTGAAATACTACAGTGTGCAATCACAGCAGCAAGATGTGTGACCTGTTGCCACAAGAAAACGGCAACTAGTGAAGAACAAACACCATTGTAAATACAACCCAAATGTATGTTTATTTATTTTCCATTTTGTACTTTAACTATCGTTTTAATACATAATGACATTTAAAATGACTTTATTCTTTTGGATCTTCTGTTGGTGTAATGTTTACTGTACATTTTTATTGTTTATTTCACCTTTGTTTATTATCTATTTCACTTTTTTTGGCAATGTTAACATATGTTTCCCATGCCAATAAAGCCTTTAAATTGAATTGAGAGAGAGAGAGAGACCAACGAGAGACCAGAGAGAGTGTAGGGGTCTCAGAGCTGTCTAGCACTATTGTCCCACTGTGGCAACGTATTATGAGAATGCACGCACGGCCAGATGCAGATGTGCAAGCACACACAGAGACAGGCGCACACACACACACACTCACACACGAGGACAAATGAGGTACAGTTGAAGTCAGAAGTTTACATACAACTTAGCCAAATACATTTACCCTCAGTTTTTCACAATTCCTGACATTTAATACTAGTAAAAATTCCCTGTCTTAGGTCAGTTACGATCACCACTTTATTTTAAGAATGTAAAATGTCAGAATAATAGTTGAGAGAATGATTTATTTCAGCTTTTGTTTCATTCGTCACATTCCCAGTGGGTCAGAAGTTTACATACACTCAATTAGTATTTGGTAGCATTGCCTTTAAATTGCTTAATTTGGGCCAAACGTTTTGGGTAGCCTTCCACAAGCTTCCCACAATAAGTTGGGTGAATTTTGGCCCATTCTTCCTGACAGAGCTGGTGTAACTGAGTCAGGTTTGTAGGCATCCTTGCTCGCACATGCTTTTTCAGTTCTATAGGATTAAGGTCAGGGCTTTGTGATGGCCACTCCAATACCTTTACTTTTTTGTCCTTAAGCCATTTTGCCACAACTTTGGAAGTATGCTTGGGGTCATTGTCCATTTGGAAGACCCATTTGCGACCAAGCTTTAACTTCCTGACTGATGTCTTGAGATGTTGCTTTAATTTATCCACATAATTTTCCTACCTCATGAAGCCATCTATTTTGTGTAGTTCACCAGTCCCTCCTGCAGCAAATCATCCTGTCACGTCCTGACCATAGAGAGTCCTTATTTTCTATGGTGGAGTAGGTCAGGGCGTGACTGGGGGGTTAGTCTAGTTTATTATTTCTATGTGGGGCTCTAGTTTTGTTTTTCTATGTGGTCATTTTGTATGATTCCCAATTAGAGGCAGCTGGTAATCGTTGTCTCTAATTGGGGATCATATTTAGGTAGCATTTTTTCCACCTGTGGGTTGTGGGATATTGTTTATGTGTAGTTGCATGTTAGCACTCCGTTGTCGTCATGTATCATTTATTCTTTATTGTTTTGTTGTGTGGTTCACTTACTTTAAAAGATGTGGAACCCAGATCACGCTGCACGTTGGTCCGAGTATGCTTCTAACGATCGTCACACATCCCCACAACATGATGCTGCCACCTCCGTGCTTCACGGTTGGGATGGTCTTCTTCAGCTTGCAAGCCTCCCCTTTTTCCTCCAAACATAACGATGGTCATTATGGCCAAACAGTTCTATTTTTGTTTTATCAGACCAGAGGTCATTTCTCCAAAAGGTATGATCTCCGTCCCCATGTGCAGTTGCAAACCATAGTCTGGCTTTTGTTATGTTGGTTTTGGAGCAGTGGCTTCTTCCGTGCTGAGCGGCCTTTCAGGTTATGTCGATATAGGACTCGTTTTACTGTGGATATAGATACTTTTGTACCTGTTTCCTCCAGCATCTTCACATCTTCACTGTTGTTCTGGGATTGATTTGCACTTTTCGCACCAAAGTACGTTCATCTCTAGGAGACAGAACGCGTCTCCTTCCTGATCGGTATGACGGCTGCGTGGTCCCATGGTGTTTATACTTGCGTACTATTGTTTGTACAGATGAACGTGGTACCTTCAGGCTTTTGGAAATTGCTCCCAAGGATGAACCAGACTTGTGGAGGTCTACAAAAAAATTTCTGAGGTCTTGGCTGATTTCTTTTGATTTTCCCATGATGTCAAGTAAAGAGGCACTGCGTTTGAAGGTAGGCCTTGAAATACATCCACAGGTACACCTCCAATTGACTCAAATGATGTCAATTAGCCTATCAGAAGCTTCTAAAGCCATGACATTTTCTGGAATTTTCCAAGCTGTTTAAAGGCACAGTCAACTTAGTGTATGTAAACTTCTGACCCGCTGGAATTGTGATACAGTGAAGTATAAGTGAAATAATCTGTCTGTAAACAATTGTTGGAAAAATTACTTGTGTCGTGCACAAAGTCGATGTCCTAACTGACTTGCCAAAACTATAGTATGTGAACAAGAAATTTGTGGAGTGGTTGAATGGAGTGGTTGAGTTTTAATGACTCCAACCTAAGTGTATGTAAACTTCCGACTTCAACTGTAGCACTCTCAGCAGTGTGGTTTAACTTACTCTAGGCTGTATCTTTATTTCTGTCCTATATAATGGCTGAATGTGCTGAGGTAGGCTTGTAAACATCAACTCAAAACCAGTCTGGAAAACCAGTCACAAACACAAATGACAACAGAACAGAGCAGAGTAGAGCACGAATTTCCACAAACAAAACACTATTTTCTGAGGTGCCATTTAAGCTTACAAAGCAATCTCCAACCCTCTCTCACGCTTTCTCTCCTCTTTCTCTCCCTGCATATAACCTCACCTTCATCTTGACAGGATATTGAATTCTACAAGCAGCAAAGTGTAAAAAACTGGCCAATTGTTAAAAACAAAAATAACAAATTGCTGTTCTCCTTCAGTTGAAGTGGAACAATCACTCACCTGTATTCTATCAGAGGAGTGGAACAGAACTCACCTGTATTCTATCAGAGGAGTGGAACAGAACTCACCTGTATTCTATCAGAGGAGTGGAACATAACTCACCTGTATTCTATCAGAGGAGTGGAACAGAACTCACCTGTATTCTATCAGAGGAGTGGAACAGAACTCACTTGTATTCTATCAGAGGAGTGGAACAGAACTCACTTGTATTCTATCAGAGGAGTGGAAAAGAACTCACACTAATACAAGCTGAGTTAGAACTTTGAAAGAAGGAGGTTAAGAAAGACAGAGAGGTAGGTTGTTCAGTGCTAGCTCTGCAAGGTAATTAGGAGTTTGGGGCTGCCCTGGTTAAGACCTAAGAGAGGGTTAATGCATTCACACATGCTGGAAGAAGAGAGGACACTCAAACTCGCAAAAACATACACACACACACACACCCCTCCCTCAGGCTCTGTGGCCTACCCTATCTGAGCCATTCATAACCACACACCCCTCCCTCAGGCTCTGTGGCCTACCCTATCTGAGCCATTCATAACCACACACCCCTCCCTCAGGCTCTGTGGCCTACCCTATCTGAGCCATTCATAACCACACCCCTCCCTCAGGCTCTGTGGCCTACCCTATCTGAGCCATTCATAACCACACACCCCTCCCTCAGGCTCTGTGGCCTACCCTATCTGAGCCATTCATAACCACACACCCCTCCCTCAGGCTCTGTGGCCTACCCTATCTGAGCCATTCATAACCACACACCCCTCCCTCAGGCTCTGTGGCCTACCCTATCTGAGCCATTCATAACCACACACCCCTCCCCCAGGCTCTGTGGCCTACCCTATCTGAGCCATTCATAACCACACACCCCTCCCTCAGGCTCTGTGTCCTACCCTATCTGAGACATTCATAACCACTCACCCCTCCCTCAGGCTCTGTGGCCTACCCTTTCTGAGCCATTCATAACCACACACCCCTCCCTCAGGCTCTGTGGCCTACCCTTTCTGAGCCATTCATAACCACTCAAACAGCGCTGGCTGTGGAGAGGATTCAGTAGTGTTGAGCAGAGCTGTATTGGCAGATTGGAGAATGATTAGTGTTTAGCTCTGAGTGGCCTGCTGCTGTTCAGGAGGACAGATAGCACCTGACATTGGGAGAAGGAGGGAGAGAGAGAGATGGGGAGAGGGGGGAGGGGTCAAATAAGAAATTTAGAGAAGGGGACAGAGAGAGAGAGAAAGATAGGGGCGAGAGGGAGAGGGACAAGACACCTAATTCCTATGTTCCCACAGACTAACTCAGATTAACTGTCATGTTTTAATGTCAGACTCAGTTTGAACCCTTTCTGTTTCAAGACAGTTCTCTAGGAATATCTTTCTATTTGAACTTTACACGTTCCATACTTTGATGAATGACAGAAGGCAGAGACAGTAGATAGAGAAAAAACATACATTCTCTTCTGTCAAAACTTCCGGCGCCGACAGAGATGGCCGCCTCGCTTCGCGTTCCTAGGAAACTATGCAGTTTTTTGTTTTTTTTACGTGTTATTTCTTACATTAGTACCCCAGGTCATCTTAGGTTTCATTACATACAGTCGAGAAGAACTACTGAATATAAGATCAGCGTCAACTCACCATCAGTACGACCAAGAATATGTTTTCCGCGACGCGGATCCTGTGTTCTGCCTTACAAACAGGACAACGGAATGGATCGCATGCAGCGACCCAAGAAAACGACTCCGAAAAAGAGGGAAACGTAGCGGTCTTCTGGTCAGACTCCGGACAAGGGCACATCGCGCACCACTCCCCAGCATTCTTCTTGCCAATGTCCAGTCTCTTGACAACAAGGTTGATGAAATCCGAGCAAGGGTAGCATTCCAGAGGGACATCAGAGACTGCAACGTTCTCTGCTTCACGGAAACATGGCTTACTGGGAAGACGCTATCCGATGCGGTGCAGCCAACGGGTTTCTCCACGCATCGCGCCGACAGAAACAAACATCTTTCTGGTAAGAAGAGTGGCGGGGGCGTATGCCTCATGACTAACGAGACATGGTGTGATGAAGGAAACATACAGGAACTCAAATCCTTCTGTTCACCTGATTTAGAATTCCTCACAATCAAATGTAGACCGCATTATCTTCCAAGAGAATTCACTTCGATTATAATCACAGCCGTATATATCTCCCCCCAAGCAGACACATCGATGGCTCTGAACGAACTTTATTTAACTCTTTGCAAACTGGAAACCATTTATCCGGAGGCTGCATTCATTGTAGCTGGGGATTTTAACAAAGCTAATCTGAAAACAAGACTCCCTAAATTTTATCAGCATATCGATTGCGCAACCAGGGGTGGTAAAACCTTGGATCATTGTTACTCTAACTTCCGCGACGCATATAAGGCCCTGCCCCGCCCCCCTTTCGGAAAAGCTGACCACGACTCCATTTTGTTGATCCCTGCCTACAGGCAGAAACTTAAACAAGAGGCTCCCACGCTGAGGTCTGTCCAACGCTGGTCAGACCAAGCTGACTCCACACTCCAAGACTGCTTCCATCACGTGGACTGGGACATGTTTCGTCCGTGCGTCAGATAAAAATATTGACGAATACGCTGATTCGGTGTGCGAGTTCATTAGAACGTGCGTTGAAGATGTCGTTCCCATAGCAACGATAAAAACATTCCCTAACCAGAAACCGTGGATTGATGGCAGCATTCGCGTGAAACTGAAAGCGCGAACCACTGCTTTTAATCAGGGCAAGGTGTCTGGCAACATGACCGAATACAAACAGTGCAGCTATTCCCTCCGCAAGGCTATTAAACAAGCTAAGCGTCAGTACAGAGACAAAGTAGAATCTCAATTCAACGGCTCAGACACACGAGGCATGTGGCAGGGTCTACAGTCAATCACGGACTACAAGAAGAAACCCAGCCCAGTCACGGACCAGGATGTCTTGCTCCCAGGCAGACTAAATAACTTTTGCCCGCTTTGAGGACAATACAGTGCCACTGACACGGCCTGCAATGAAAACATGCGGTCTCTCCTTCACTGCAGCCGAGGTGAGTAAGACATTTAAACGTGTTAACCCTCGCAAGGCTGCAGGCCCAGACGGCATCCCCAGCCGCGCCCTCAGAGCATGCGCAGACCAGCTGGCCGGTGTGTTTACGGACATATTCAATCAATCCCTATACCAGTCTGCTGTTCCCACATGCTTCAAGAGGGCCACCATTGTTCCTGTTCCCAAGAAAGCTAAGGTAACTGAGCTAAACAACTACCGCCCGTAGCACTCACTTCCGTCATCATGAAGTGCTTTGAGAGACTAGTCAAGGACCATATCACCTCCACCCTACCTGACACCCTAGACCCACTCCAATTTGCTTACCGCCCAAATAGGTCCACAGACGATGCAATCTCAACCACACTGCACACTGCCCTAACCCACCTGGACAAGAGGAATACCTATGTGAGAATGCTGTTCATCGACTACAGCTCGGCATTCAACACCATAGTACCCTCCAAGCTCGTCATCAAGCTCGAGACCCTGGGTCTCGACCCCGCCCTGTGCAACTGGGTACTGGACTTCCTGACGGGCCGCCCCCAGGTGGTGAGGGTAGGCAACAACACCTCCTCCCCGCTGATCCTCAACACGGGGCCCCACAAGGGTGCGTTCTGAGCCCTCTCCTGTACTCCCTGTTCACCCACGACTGCGTGGCCACGCACGCCTCCAACTCAATCATCAAGTTTGCGGACGACACAACAGTGGTAGGCTTGATTACCAACAACGACGAGACGGCCTACAGGGAGGAGGTGAGGGCCCTCGGAGTGTGGTGTCAGGAAAATAACCTCACACTCAACGTCAACAAAACTAAGGAGATGATTGTGGACTTCAGGAAACAGCAGAGGGAACACCCCCTATCCACATCGATGGAACAGTAGTGGAGAGGGTAGCAAGTTTTAAGTTCCTCGGCATACACATCACAGACAAACTGAATTGGTCCACTCACACTGACAGCGTCGTGAAGAAGGCGCAGCAGCGCCTCTTCAACCTCAGGAGGCTGAAGAAATTCGGCTTGTCACCAAAAGCACTCACAAACTTCTACAGATGCACAATCGAGAGCATCCTGGCGGGCTGTATCACCGCCTGGTACGGCAACTGCTCCGCCCTCAACCGTAAGGCTCTCCAGAGGGTAGTGAGGTCTGCACAACGCATCACCGGGGCAAACTACCTGCCCTCCAGGACACCTACACCACCCGATGTTACAGGAAGGCCATAAAGATCATCAAGGACATCAACCACCCGAACCACTGCCTGTTCACCCCGCTATCATCCAGAAGGCGAGGTCAGTACAGGTGCATCAAAGCTGGGACCGAGAGACTGAAAAACAGCTTCTATCTCAAGGCCATCAGACTGTTAAACAGCCACCACTAACATTGAGTGGCTGCTGCCAACACACTGTCATTGACACTGACCCAACTCCAGCCACTTTAATAATGGGAATTGATGGGAAATGATGTAAATATATCACTAGCCACTTTAAACAATGCTACCTTATATAATGTTACTTACCCTACATTATTCATCTCATATGCATACGTATATACTGTACTCTACATCATCAACTGCATCCTTATGTAATACATGTATCACTAGCCACTTTAACTATGCCACTTTGTTTACTTTGTCTACATACTCATCTCATATGTATATACTGTACTCGATACCATCTACTGTATGCTGCTCTGTACCATCACTCATTCATATATCCTTATGTACATATTCTTTATCCCCTTACACTGTGTATAAGACAGTAGTTTTGGAATTGTTAGTTAGATTACTTGTTGGTTATCACTGCATTGTCGGAACTAGAAGCACAAGCATTTCGCTACACTCGCATTAACATCTGCTAACCATGTGTATGTGACAAATAAAATTTGATTTGATTTGATTTGTGAGCTTACGAATGCTGCAGAAAACAACATGACCAATTCGCCTTCTACAACCTCTCATACACAAATCCTTTATCCATGCGACATCACACTCAACAGCCCACTGCTGTACCAACAGGGTTGTTTGGGCTTTATTATCTAGAGGCTCTACAAAACACCTCAATCTGACACGGGCAGAACCGAACCTAATAAATACCAAACAATTACTTTTTGAGTAGTGACCTATTTAATCTCTCTCCACATGCACTAGTGATCTCCACTTTGGAGCTGTGAGGTTAGCATTTAAATATGGGTCATCTTCGAGAGAAATTAAATTATATTGTGTTGTCTGACTTTATTTCTACAAATTGGAGAGTAGACTGACCCTGGATGATTATGTGAGGGTGGTGATAAGAGGATTATAACAGGGTGATAACATGATGATAACAGGGTGATAACATGATGATAACAGGGTGATAACAGGGTGATAACATGATGATAACAGGGTGATAACAAGATGATAACAGGGTGATAACATGATGATAACATGGTGATAACCGGGTGATAACAGGGTGATAACATGATGATAACAGGGTGATAACATGCTGATAACAGGGTGATAACATGATGATAACAGGGTGATAACATGATGATAACAGGGTGATAACATAATGATAACAGGGTGATAACATGATGATAACATGGTGATAACCGGGTGATAACAGGGTGATAACATGATGATAACGGGGTGAAACATGATGATAACAGGGTGATAACCGGGTGGTAACATGGTGATAACCGGGTGATAACAGGATGAAAACAGGGTGATAACATAATGATAACAGGGTGATAACAGGGTGGTAACAGGATGATAACAGGGCGATAACAGGATGAAAACAGGGTGATAACAGGATGAAAACAGGGTGATAACAGGCTGGTATCAGAGTGGGCCCTAGGACCATGCCCCAGGACTACCTGACATGATGACTCCTTGCTGTCCCCAGTCCACCTGGCCGTGCTGCTGCTCCAGTTTCAACTGTTCTGCCTTATTATTATTCGACCATGCTGGTCATTTATGAACATTTTAACATCTTGGCCATGTTCTGTTATAATCTCCACCCGGCACAGCCAGAAGAGGACTGGCCACCCCACATAGCCTGGTTCCTCTCTAGGTTTCTTCCTAGGTTTTGGCCTTTCTAGGGAGTTTTTCCTAGCCACCGTGCTTCTACACCTGCATTGCTTGCTGTTTGGGGTTTTAGGCTGGGTTTCTGTACAGCACTTTGAGATATCAGCTGATGTACAAAGGGCTATATAAAAATAAATTTGATTTGATTTATAACAGGGTGATAACATGATGATAACTGGGTGATGATAACACAGTGATAACAGGATCATAACAGGGTGATAATAAGGTGATAACAGGATGATAACGGGGTGACAACAGGATGATAAAGGGGTGGAGGTGAGAGAAAGAGTGCACAAGAAGATGAGAGAGAGATGTCTGTCCATTGGCAGGGATGACCAATAAAACCTCCCAGAGCTTAGCAACTGCTAATCAGCGAGTGAATAATGTCTTAGTTCCAAAACTTAGAGGAACAACCTTATTCCCACCCTCCATCCATCTAATATCCTGTCACCCTCTCCATCTCTCGCTACATCCTCTCCTCTAACCTTGCTGTGGTGGTAGCAGAGTGGCCACAGAAAGCTTTGAAGCTGCAATTAGCAGTAGCAGCAATAACAAAGTGTTCTCCCCACTCCTGTTTTGGTAAAAAGCTAAAGGATGGGGCTGGAGAAATGTAACCACTCCTAAATGCATAGACAGAGCTATGGATGTAAGGACTGACCATCCATGATACCAAAATTGTAGTTTTAACCATGTTTTTATGCTATATGGTTTGTTTACATTTACTTTATTGACAAACATTGGAGTAAAACAAGTTTATATTTTGGGTTATTATGGGTACGACAGTTGAACTAAACTCATGGGGCATTTCTAAGTTATATTCTTCAATAATCAATGGGGACATACAAAAGTTTGGACAAGTCACACCTGTTAATTGAAATGCATTCCAGGTGACTACCTCATGAAGCTGGATGAGAGAATGCCAAAAGTGTGCAAAGCTGCCATCAAGGCAAAGGATGGCTACTTTGAAGAATCTAAAATATAAGATATATTTTGATTTGTTTAACGCTTTTTTGATTACTACATGATTCCATATCTAATCAAAATTAAATCAAATTTGATTGGTCACTTGCACGTGTTTAGCAGATGTTTATTGTGGGAGTAGTGAAATGCTTGTGCTTCTAGTTCCAACAATGCAGCAATATCTAACCATTTCACAACATATACCTGATACACACAAATCTAAGTAAAGGAATGGAATTATGAATATATAAATATATGGACAAGCAATGTTAGAGCGGCATACAGTCGTGGCCAAAAGTTTTGAGAATGACACACATATTAATTTCCACAAAGATTGCTGCTTCAGTGTCTTTAGATATTTTTGTCAGATGTTACTATGGAATTCTGAAGTATAATTATGAGTATTTCACAAGTGTCAAAGGCTTTTATTGACAATTACATGAAGTTGATGCAAAGAGTCAATATTTGCAGTGTTGACCCTTCTTTTTCAATACCTCTGCAATCCTCCCTGGCATGCTGTCAATTAACTTCTGAGCCACATCCTGACTGATGGCAGCCCATTCGTGCATAATCTATGCTTGGAGTTTGTCAGTATTCGTGGGTTTTTGTTTTGTCCACCCGCCTCTTGAGGATTGACCACAAGTTCTCAATGGGATTAAGGTCTGGGGAGGTTCCTGGCCATGGACCCAAAATATCACTTTTGCCTTATAGCAAGGTGCTCCATCATGCTGGAAAAGTCATTGTTTGTCACCAAACTGTTCCTGGATGGTTGGGAGAAGTTGCTCTCGGGATGTGTTGGTACCATTCTTTATTCATGGCTGTGTTCTTAGGCAAAATTGTGAGTGAGCCCACTCCCTTGGCTGAGAAGCAACCCCACACATGAATGGTCTCAGGGTGCTTTGCTGTTGGCATGACACAGGACTGATTGTAGTGCTCACCTTGTTTTCTCCGGACAAGCTTTTTTCCAGATGCCCAAAACAATCGGAAAGGGGATTCATCAGAGAAAATGACTTTACCCCAGTCCTCTGCAGTCCAATCCCTGTACATTTTACAGAATATCAGTCTGTTCCTGATGTATTTCCTAGAGAGAAGTGGCTTCTTTGCTGCCCTTCTTGACACCAGGCCATCCTCCAAACATCTTCACCTCACTGTGCATGCAGATGCACTCACACCTGTCTGCTGCCATTCCTGAGCAAGCTCTGTACTGGTGGTGCCCCGATCCCGCAGCTGAATCAACTTTAGGAGACGGTCCTGGCGCTTGCTGGACTTTCTTGGGCCATGAAGCCTTCTTCACAACAATTGAACCGCACTCCTTGAAGGTCTTGATGATCCAATAAATGGTTGTTTTAGGTGCAATCTTACTGGCAGCAATATCCTTGCCTGTGAAGCCCTTTTTGCGCAAAGCAATGATGACGGCACATGTTTCCTTGCAGGTAACCATGTTCGACAGAGGAAGAACAATGATTCCAAGCACCACCCTCCTTTTGAATCTTCCAGTCTGTTATTCAAACTCAATCAGCATGACAGAGTGATCCTCGTCAACACTCACACCTGTGTTAACGAGAGAATCACTGACATGATGTCAGCTGGTCCTTTTGTGGCAGGGCTGAAATGCAGTGGAAATGTTTTTTTTCATTTGCATTTGCATGGCAAAGAGGGACTTTGCAATTTATTGCAATTCATCTGATCACTCTTCATAACATTCTGAAGTATATGCAAATTGCCATCATACAAACTGAGGCAGCAGACTTTGTGAAAATTAATATTTGTGTCATTCCCAAAACTTTTGGACATGACTGTAGACTAAGATGCAGTAAAATAGTGTAGAATACAGTATCTACATATGAGATGAGTAATGCAAGATATGTTAACCATATTAAAGTGACATTATTCAAGTGACTAGTGTTCCATTTATTAAAGTGGCCAATAATTAAAGTCTGTATATAGGCAGCAGCCTCACTGTGCTAATGGTGGCTATTTAACAGTCTGATTGCCTTGAAATAGAAGCTGTTTTTCAGTCTCTCGGTCCCTGCTTTGATGCACCTGTACTGACCTCGCCTTCTGGATGATAGTGGGATGAACAGGCAGTGGTTCGGGTGGTTGTTGTCCTTGATGATCTTTTTGGCTTCCTGTGACATTGGGTGCTGCAGGTGTCCTGGAGGGCAGGTAGTTTGCCCCCGGTGATGCGTTGTGCAGACCGCACCACCTCTGGAGAGCCCTGTGGTTGTGGGCAGTGCAGTTGCCGTAACAGGCGGTGATACAGCCAGACAGGATGCTCTCAATTGTGCATCTGTAAAAGTTTGTGAGGGTTTCAGGTGACAAGCCAAATTTGTGTTATTTCATAGTTTTAATGTCTTCACTATTATTCTATTCTACAATGTAGAAAATTGTAAAAAATAAAGAAAACCCCTTCAATGAGTAGGTGTGTCCAAACCTTTGACTGGCACTTTATATCATTAATTTATAACAAAATTAATGGATATAGCAATTGCTGATTGCCCCTTTAAACCTACTGTCACACTGAAGAAGGGCTTAACCAGCAGTTAGCGTTTAAAAAACATTGCCTGCCAAGCCAAGTGGAACTAGCCAAGGAGCTAAAACAATCTATATTCCACTTTCTGCTTTCTCACAGCAACTTAGTGAATCTTCTCCCTTCAGCAAACAACCTGAATACAGAGGAGTAAGTAGCATTGATCAACGATAAACAATTTGGTTGTTGTTTACTAAAGCGTGCAGCTGACTGATTCTCTTCTCCCCTAAACTGAAGCCTTCACTGAGTGGGGAAAGGGTGGATTTAAGGATAAAATGCAGATTCAGGAGGAGAGGAGTCATTGAATCATGATAGGAATGATGAGGATAGGAGTGATGAGGATAGGAGTGTTGAGGATAGGAATGGTGAGGATAGCAGTGATGAGGATAGGAGTGATGAGAATAGCAGTGATGATAATAGCAGTGATGAGGATAGGAGTGATGAAGATAGTAGTGATGAGGACAGTAGTGTTGAGGATAGGAGTGATGAAGATAGTAGTGATGAGGACAGTAGTGTTGAGGATAGGAGTGATGAGGATAGCAGTGATGAGGATAGGAGTGTTGAGGATAGGAGTGATGCGGATAGGAGTGTTGTGGATAGGAGTGATGAGGATAGCAGTGTTGAGGATAGCAGTGATGAGGATAGCAGTGATGAGGATAGCAGTGTTGAGGATAGCAGTGATGAGGATAGCAGTGTTGAGGATAGCAGTGTTGAGGATAGGAGTGATGCGGATAGGAGTGTTGTGGATAGGAGTGATGAGGATAGCAGTGTTGAGGATAGCAGTGATGAGGATAGCAGTGATGAGGATAGGAGTTATGAGGATAGGAGTGATGAGGATAGCAGTGATAAGGATAGCAGTGTTGAGGATAGCAGTGATGAGGATAGCAGTGTCGAGGATAGCAGTGATGAGGATAGCAGTGATGAGGATAGCAGTGATGAGGATAGGAGTGTTGAGGATAGCAGTGATGAGGATAGCAGTGATAAGGATAGCAGTGTTGAGGATAGCAGTGATGAGGATAGCAGTGTCGAGGATAGCAGTGATGAGGATAGCAGTGATGAGGATAGCAGTGATGAGGATAGGAGTGTTGAGGATAGCAGTGATGAGGATAGCAGTGTTGAGGATAGGAGTGTTGAGGATAGGAGTGTTGAGGATAGGAGTGTTGAGGATAGCAGTGTTGAGGATAGCAGTGATGAGGATAGCAGTGTTGAGGATAGGAGTGTTGAGGATAGGAGTGATGCGGAAAGGAGTGTTGTGGATAGGAGTGATGAGGATAGCAGTGTTGAGGATAGGAGTGTTGAGGATAGCAGTGTTGAGGATAGCAGTGTTGAGGATAGGAGTTATGAGGATAGGAGTTATGAGGATAGGAGTGTTGAGGATAGGAGTAATGAGGATAGGAGTAATGAGGATAGCAGTGATGAGGATAGCAGTGATGAGGATAGGAGTGTTGAGGATAGGAGTTATGAGGATAGGAGTGTTGAGGATAGCAGTGTTGAGGATAGCAGTGATGAGGATAGCAGTGTTGAGGATAGCAGTGTTGAGGATAGGAGTGATGCGGATAGGAGTGTTGTGGATAGGAGTGATGAGGATAGCAGTGTTGAGGATAGCAGTGATGAGGATAGCAGTGATGAGGATAGGAGTTATGAGGATAGGAGTGATGAGGATAGCAGTGATAAGGATAGCAGTGTTGAGGATAGCAGTGATGAGGATAGCAGTGTCGAGGATAGCAGTGATGAGGATAGCAGTGATGAGGATAGCAGTGATGAGGATAGGAGTGTTGAGGATAGCAGTGATGAGGATAGCAGTGATAAGGATAGCAGTGTTGAGGATAGCAGTGATGAGGATAGCAGTGTCGAGGATAGCAGTGATGAGGATAGCAGTGATGAGGATAGCAGTGATGAGATGAGTGTTGAGGATAGGAGTGTTGAGGATAGCAGTGTTGAGGATAGCAGTGTTGAGGATAGGAGTGTTGAGGATAGGAGTGTTGAGGATAGCAGTGTTGAGGATAGCAGTGATGAGGATAGCAGTGTTGAGGATAGGAGTGTTGAGGATAGGAGTGATGCGGAAAGGAGTGTTGTGGATAGGAGTGATGAGGATAGCAGTGTTGAGGATAGGAGTGTTGAGGATAGCAGTGTTGAGGATAGCAGTGTTGAGGATAGGAGTTATGAGGATAGGAGTTATGAGGATAGGAGTGTTGAGGATAGGAGTAATGAGGATAGGAGTAATGAGGATAGCAGTGATGAGGATAGCAGTGATGAGGATAGGAGTGTTGAGGATAGGAGTTATGAGGATAGGAGTGTTGAGGATAGGAGTAATGAGGATAGGAGTAATGATGCAGGATAGTGTGAATGAGTCACTAGGCATCTAGGTTTGGCTTGATGAAAGATAGTCTTCCTTTCTGTCTCTTCTGCCAGTTGGCTCAACCTCACCTTTTCCAGGCGCTTTACTTAGAGATACAAGGCTCCTGTCTCCCAGCTCCACAAAGATGGTACTTCTGACCATCAGCGGGTAGTTAGTTTCCCTTTCTCCATAAATATGGAAGCAGAGTGAATTACATTTGAATCTTTAATAGGATCAATCAGCCCCGTAATGTCACAACAAGAACACTATAGAAGATCCAATCAGAACCACCAGAGCAAAGACACAGGAAATGCTACAAATGCTCCTCGAAATGAGGGGAATGACCAGAACATTTTTTTCATGTTCATGTTTCATGGGATTAGAGGAGGAATGTGTGTGAGGTAATGTCCGTGTTCCATTCTCCACCCACCCCCCACACACACACACACACACAGATAAATCATCCCCGTGGCTCAGCGTAACAGTCTGTGCTGAAGAATTAATGGTGTAGGTGAGAGTACTGCATGTCTGAGTGTGTCAGTGATTCCATCACACCCATCTATTCTACCTCTCTGTGTCTGTGGGTCATGCAGTTCCTTTTAGCTGTCTCTCTCTCACTCCCTTCTGTCAAATCTCACCCCCATCTTTCCTTCTCTCTCTTTCTATTTTCTATATTGCCTCTATATTTTGTTTAAAACTGTCTCTTTGTTCCGCTCTCCTTTCATCTCGGACACAGACATCCTTATTCATAAGAGACTTAGATCTGTGTCTACTTGTAACGGCCGTCTGTGGTGGAAGAAGAGGAGGACCAATGAGCAGCGTGGTAAGTGTCCATATTTTTAATAAAGAAATTGAACACTGAACAAAAACAACAAAGTGAATGAACGAAACCGAAACAGTTCTGTCTGGTGCAGAATACAAACACTCAACAGAAAATAATCACCCACAAATCAAGGGTGAAAACAGGCTGCCTAAGTATGGTTCTCAATCAGGGACAACGATTGACAGCTGCCTCTGATTGACAACCACACCAGGCCAAATACAGAAATATCAACTCATAGAAAAAACAAACATAGACAACCCACCCAACTCACGCCCTGACCATACGAAAACAAAGACATAACAAAATAACTAAGGTCAGAACGTGACACTACTCTACCTCAATAACTACCTGCTACCTTTCTAAATCCTAACCTACTACCTCCTACCTATCTACATTCACAGTGTCACCAGCAAAGCACCCTCCAAGTGTTATTTCATAGTTTGGATCTGTTCACTATTATTCTACAATGTAGAAAATAGTAAAAAATAAAGAAAAACCCTGGAATGAGTAGGTGTGTCCAAACCTTTGACTGGTACTGTACCTGTACCATATGCTGATGAGGGAACAATGTCTTAGTTCCCCAAACGACCGTGGAACAGTTTGTTTTCCCTGAGTTAAAAGAGTTCCTGATCAGGGTTTTAAACACATTCTGGAACAGTAACTGTGGATAATGAGAGGTAGGATGAGAGTGAGCAGTTGTTTCTCATTAATACCCAGCCAGAGCAAGAATGATGAAAGCATCAGAAGTGGATCCATTCCAGTCCCAGTAAAACTAGGGCAAACTGCAGAGATGTTAGCGTTGTTATGGCTTTGCTGCTAACATTGTTATTGCCTGTTCTGTTGCGAGCCCCTGGGAGATAGAATAGAGAAGCAGAGTTGTGAGCAGTAGAGAGACCAGTACAAGCAGCTATGGGTGGATGGAAGTAAGATCTAGGCCTGTATTCACAAAGCGTCTCAGAGATCAGTTTTGCCAGTTTTGCCTTTTAGATCATAATGAAAAATATGATTAATTAGTGCTGTTGATCCAGTTTCTGCTGTTCTGCCTGCAGCTATGGAATCCTGACCTGTTCACCGGACATGCTGTTTCGACCCCCGAATGTTCGGCTATGAAAAGCCAACTGACATTTACACCTGAGGTACTGACCTCTTGCACCCTCTACAACCACTATGATTATTATTTCAACGCTGCTGGTCATCTATGAACGTTTGAACATTTTGAAGAACAATCGGGCCTTAATGGCCATGTACTCTTATAATCTTCACCTGGAACAGCCAGAAGAGGACTGGCCACCCCTCAGAGCCTGGTTCCTCTCTAGGTTTCTTCCTAGGTTCCTGATTTTCTTTTTTTTCTTTTACATTTTTTTACCCCCTTTTCTCCCCAATTTCATGGTATCCAATTGTTAGTAGTTACTATCTTGTCTCATCGCTACAACTCCACGTACGGGCTCGGGAGAGACGAAGGTCGAAAGTCATGCGTCCTCCACTGCGCCACCCGGGAGGCCCAGGTTCCTGCCTTTCTAGTGAGTTTTTCCTAGCCACTGTGCTTCTACATCTGCATTACTTGCTCTTAGGGGTTTTAGGCTGGATTTCTGTATAAGCACATTGTGACAACTGCTGATGTAAAAAGGGCTTTATGAATACATTTGATAGATGGTATATGAACAGACCCTAGATCAGCACTCCTACTCTGAGATGCTTTGCGGATACAGGCCCTGGCCTCAGAACCACCTTCAGGGTGGGTTTGACACAGAGATGTGACCTCCCATGTTGCAGTAGTTTGCTTATTTGTTCCCTTGATGGTTCCAGAATCAAAACTTCTCGCGTCCATTTTTACGCTTAATTTATTTAAATGATGCAGATCATTACTGGAAATCAGACGTTTTTGAATACTGAGGAGGATATGGACAGTGAAGGAGGGGTGAGGAGTGGGAGAGAGCTTGTCAGCGAGGCTAGTTTAGCGTTTATCAGATGAAGCCATTATCAGAGAGTTTTGGGCTGGCTGTTGCCATAGCTGCTGGCTGTTGACAAAACAATTGTTTCTTAATGATGGATTTTTGTTCAATAGGCATAGAGTTGATCAACACAGCTCAGGACACACACACACACACAGACAAGACATTACACACAGTAACTCATAAAGAAGAAGACATGATTAATGTCTTCTCATTTTGTTGCTGTATCACTTGGCACTGCACTGATTGTGTTTTTTAGCAAAATCAAATCTAATGGCTAAATTAATAAGCATTAGCGCTAGCTAGCTGAGGATAATTAGTTATAATTTTCCTCTACAGGCAATCATCAGACTAAATCACACTGTGTCTACACAGCTAACACACATCTTCACGCAATTCTCTGCCTGGCCAGCTGACACAAAGAAACACAACCTTTATGATTTATGATGGTAAGCAGGGGGGAGTGTGTGTTCAAAACAATCAGTTGTTGTGTCACTTTCTACTACTGATACACTGCAGACTGATACACTGCAATGCAGACTACTGATACTTTTTGGACTTTAAAAACAACAAACACGATGACAGTAGAATCCCAATGCCAACCCCTTGCCAACTAAATCAAGCCCCTAAAAGGCCACAAAACAGCTGACTCCACAGCTGTCCCAGTAGCAGTAACACATGAGCTCATATACAGATGTAGGACCTTCATTTGAGTCAGTTTGCTACAGCAGGAAAATAATCCTGCAGCAACAGGAAATCATCATTCATATGTAGATTATAATGAATGGACATTTTTATAGGGGTTGATACATTTTTCATTATGGCAAATCAAGTATGACATTTCATAATGACAAAAAGTTTTCTAAAGTTTAAAACTCATACAATACAAGTTGCATTTCCTGCTCTGCAGGAACATTCTCAGCAACAAAAGAGATATCAAATTAAGATCCTACATCTGTAGGCTACAATCTCTATGGCAGTAGCTATGACACTTAGTTCAGCCATAACGGGGAACCAATGACACACAGTAGAGGAAAAGGCTCTGGCAATCCCTCAAACGGTTGAATGGCATAGACAGGAAAGTACAAAATAGTCCCATTATTCTGTCAATTTTCAGTTATGGTAACATAAGAGAGAGCAAAAGAGCGAGAGAGAGAAGTTGATTTAAAAAAAGCCTTTGACTCAATTTGGCATGAGATTCTGCAATACAAATTGAAGGAAAGTGGTGTTGGGGGAAAAACATACAACATTATAAAATCCATGTACACAACCAACAAGTGTGCGGTTAAAATGGGCAAAAAACACACACATTTCATTCCACAGGGCCGCGGGGTGAGACAGGGATGCAGCTTAAGCCCCACCCACTTTAACATATATACCAACGAATTGGCGAGGGCACTAGAACAGTCTGCAGCACCCGGTCTCACCCTACTAGAATATAAAGTCAAATGTCTACTGTTTGCTGATGATCTGGTGCTTCTGTCCCCAACTAAGGAGGGCCTACAGCAGCACCTAGATCTTCTACACTGATTCTGCCAGACCTGGGCTCTGACAGTAAATCTCAGTAAGATAAAAATATATATACAAATTCCATCTAGACACTGTTGCCCTAGAGCAAACAATAAACTAAACATACCTCGGCCTAAACATCAGCGCCACAGGTAACTTCCACAAAGCTGTGAATGATCTGAGAAACAAGGCAAGAAGGGCCTTCTATGTCATCAAAAGAAACATAAAATTCGGCATACCAATTACGATCTGGCTAAAAATACTTGAATCATTTATAGAACCCATTGTCATTTATGGTTGTGAAGTCTGGGGTCCGCTCACCATCCAAGAATTCACAAAATGGGACAAAAACCAAATTAAGAATCTGCATGCAGAATTCAGCAAACATATCCTCTTTCTCCCTTTCTTTCTCTCTCTCGGAGGACCTGAGCCCTAGGACCATGCCTCAGGACTACCTGAAATGATGACTCCTTGCTGTCCCCAGTCCACCTGGCCGTGCTGCTGCTCCAGTTTCAACTGTTCTGCCTGTGATTATTATTATTTGACCATGCTGGTCATTTCTGAACATTTGAACATCTTGGCCATGTTCTGTTATAATCTCCACCCGGCACAGCCAAAAGAGGACTGGCCACCCCACATAGCCTGGTTCCTCTCTAGGTTTCTTCCTAGGTTTTGGCCTTTCTAGGGAGTTTTTCCTAGCCACCGTGCTTCTACACCTGCATTGCTTGCTGTTTGGGGTTTTAGGCTGGGTTTCTGTACAGCACTTTGAGATATCAGCTGATGTACGAAGGGCGAAATAAATACATTTGATTTGATTAGAAGTAATGATGATGGTAGTGATAGCAGTTTAGTGATGGTGGTGGTGGTAGTAGTAATGATGATGGTAGTGATAGCAGTTTAGTGAAGGTGGTGGTGGTAGTAGTAGTAATGATGATGGTAGTGATAGCAGTTTAGTGAAGGTGGTGGTGGTAGTAGTAATGATGATGGTAGTGATAGCAGTTTAGTGATGGTGGTGGTAGTAGTAATGATGATGATGGTAGTGATAGCAGTTTAGTGATGGTGGTGGTAGTAGTAATGATAATGGTATTGATAGCAGTTTAGTGAAGGTGGTGGTGGTAGTAATGATGATGGTAGTGATAGCAGTTTAGTGATGGTGGTGGTAGTAGTAATGATGATGATGGTAGTGATAGCAGTTTAGTGATGGTGGTGGTAGTAGTAATGATGATGGTAGTGATAGTAGTTTAGTGAAAGTGGTGGTTTAGTGAAGGTGGTGGTGGTAGTAGTGGTAATGATGATTGTAGTGATAGCAGTATAGTGAAGGTGGTGGTGGTAGTAGTAATGATGATGGTAGTGATAGCAGTTTAGTGAAGGTGGTGGTGGTGGTAGTGGTAGTAGTAATGATGATGGTAGTGATAGCAGTTTAGTGAAGGTGGTGGTAGTGGTAGTAGTAATGATGATGGTAGTGATAGCAGTTTAGTGATGGTGGTGGTAGTAGTAGTAATGATGATGGTAGTGATAGCAGTTTAGTGAAGGTGGTGGTAGTGGTAGTAGTAATGATGATGGTAGTGATAGCAGTTTAGTGAAGGTGGTGGTAGTGGTAGTAGTAATGATGATGGTAGTGATAGCAGTTTAGTGAAGGTGGTGGTAGTAGTAATAATGATGATGGTAGTGATAGCAGTTTAGTGATGGTGGTGGTAGTAGTAGTAATGATGATGGTAGTGATAGAAGTTTAGTGATGGTGGAGGTAGTAGTAATGATGATGATGGTAGTGATAGCAGTTTAGTGATGTTGGTGGTAGTAGTAATGATGATGGTAGTGATAGCAGTTTAGTGAAGGTGGTGGTGGTAGTAGTAATAATGATGATGGTAGTGATAGCAGTTTAGTGATGGTGATGGTGGTAGTAGTAATGATGATGGTAGTGATAGCAGTTTAATGATGGTGGTGGTAGTAGTAGTAATGATGATGGTAGTGATAGCAGTTTAGTGATGTTGGTGGTAGTAGTAATGATGATGGTAGTGATAGCAGTTTAGTGATGGTGATGGTGGTAGTAGTAATGATGATGGTAGTGATAGCAGTTTAGTGATGTTGGTGGTAGTAGTAATGATGATGGTAGTGATAGCAGTTTAGTGATGGTGATGGTGGTAGTAGTAATGATGATGGTAGTGATAGCAGTTTAGAGATGTTGGTGGTAGTAGTAATGATGATGGTAGTGATAGCAGTTTAGTGATGGTGGTAGTAGTAATGATGATGGTAGTGATAGCAGTTTAATGATGGTGGTGGTAGTAGTAGTAATGATGATGGTAGTGATATCAGTTTATGATGGTGATGGTGGTAGTAGTAATGATGATGGTAGTGATATCAGTTTAGTGATGGTGATGGTGGTAGTAGTAATGATGATGGTAGTGATAGCAGTTTAGTGATGGTGGTGGTGGTGGTAGTAATAATGATGATGGTAGTGATAGCAGTTTAGTGATGGTGGTGGTAGTGGTAGTAGTAGTAATGATGATGGTAGTGATAGCAGTTTAGTGATGGTGGTGGTAGTGGTAGTAGTACTAATGATGATGGTAGTGATAGCAGTTTAGTGATGGTGGTGGTGGTAGTAGTAGTAATGATGATGGTAGTGATAACAGTTTAGTGATGGTGGTGGTGGTAGTAGTAGTAATGATGATGGTAGTGATAGCAGTTTAGTGATGGTGGTGGTAGTGGTAGTAGTAGTAATGATGATGGTAGTGATAGCAGTTTAGTGATGGTGGTGGTAGTGGTAGTAGTAGTAATGATGATGGTAGTGATAGCAGTTTAGTGATGGTGGTGGTAGTGGTAGTAGTAGTAATGATGATGGTAGTGATAGCAGTTTAGTGATGGTGGTGGTAGTAATAATGATGATGGTAGTGAAAGCAGTTTAGTGATGGTGGTGGTAGTAGTAGTAATGATGATGGTAGTGATAGCAGTTTAGTGATGGTGGTGGTAGTAGTAGTAATGATGATGGTAGTGATAGCAGTTTAGTGATGGTGGTGGTAGTGGTAGTAATGATGATGGTAGTGATATCAGTTTAGTGATGGTGGTGGTAGTGGTAGTAGTAGTAATGATGATGGTAGTGATAGCAGTTTAGTGATGGTGGTGGTAGTAGTAGTAATGATGATGGTAGTGATAGCAGTTTAGTGATGGTGGTGGTAGTGGTAGTAATGATGATGGTAGTGATAGCAGTTTAGTGATGGTGGTGGTAGTGGTAGTAGTAGTAATGATGATGGTAGTGATAGCAGTTTAGTGATGGTGGTGGTGGTGGTAGTAATAATGATGATGGTAGTGAAAGCAGTTTAGTGATGGTAGTGGTGGTAGTAGTAATGATGATGATGGTAGTGAAAGCAGTTTAGTGATGGTAGTGGTGGTAGTAGTAATGGTGATGATGGTAGTGATAGCAGTTGGTAGTGGTGGTAGTAGTAATGATGATGGTAGTGATAGCAGTTTAGTGATGGTGGTGGTAGTAGTAGTAATGATGATGGTAGTGATAGCAGTTTAGTGATGGTGGTGGTGGTAGTAGTAGTAATGATGATGGTAGTGATAGCAGTTGGTAGTGGTGGTAGTAGTAATGATGATGGTAGTGATAGCAGTTGGTAGTGGTGGTAGTAGTAATGATGATGGTAGTGATAGCAGTTTAGTGATGGTGGTGGTGGTGGTAGTAATAATGATGATGGTAGTGAAAGCAGTTTAGTGATGGTAGTGGTGGTAGTAGTAATGGTGATGATGGTAGTGATAGCAGTTGGTAGTGGTGGTAGTAGTAATGATGATGGTAGTGATAGCAGTTTAGTGATGGTGGTGGTGGTGGTAGTAGTAGTAATGATGATGGTAGTGATAGCAGTTTAGTGATGGTGGTGGTGGTAGTAGTAGTAATGATGATGGTAGTGATAACAGTTTAGTGATGGTGGTGGTGGTGGTGGTAGTAGTAGTAATGATGATGGTAGTAGTTTAGTGGTGGTGGTGGTAGTAGTAATAATGATGATGGTAGTGATAGCAGTTTAGTGATGGTGGTGGTTGTAGTAATGATGATAATGGTAGTGATAGCAGTTTAGTGATGGTGGTGGTAGTAGTAATAATGATGATGGTAGTGATAGCAGTTTAGTGATGGTGGTAGTAGTAATAATGATGATGGTAGTGATAGCAGTTTAGTGATGGTGGTGGTTGTAGTAATGATGATAATGGTAGTGATAGCAGTTTAGTGATGGTGGTGGTGGTAGTAATAATGATGGAAGTGAAAGCAGTTTAGTGAAGGTGGTGGTAGTAGTAATAATGATGATGGTAGTGATAGCAGTTTAGTGATGGTAGTGGTGGTAGTAATGATGATGGAAGTGAAAGCAGTTTAGTGAAGGTGGTGGTGGTGGTAGTAGTAATGATGATGATGGTAGTGATAGCAGTTTAGTGATGGTAGTGGTAGTAGTAATGATGATGGTAGTGATAGCAGTTTAGTGATGGTGGTGGTAGTAGTAGTAATGATGATGGTAGTGATAGCAGTTTAGTGATGGTGGTGGTAGTAGTAGTAATGATGATGGTAGTGATAGCAGTTTAGTGATGGTGGTAGTAATGATGATGGAAGTGAAAGCAGTTTAGTGAAGGTGGTGGTAGTAGTAAGAATGATGATGGTAGTGATAGCAGTTTAGTGATGGTGGTGGTAGTGGTAGTAGTAGTAATGATGATGGAAGTGAAAGCAGTTTAGTGATGTTGGTGGTTGTAGTAATGATGATGATGGTAGTGATAGCAGTTTAGTGAAGGTGGTGGTGGTAGTAATGATGATGATGGTAGTGATAGCAGTTTAGTGAATGTGGTGGTGGTAGTAATGATGATGATGGTAGTGATATCAGTTTAGTGATTGTGGTGGTTGTAGTAATGATGATGATGGTAGTGATAGCAGTTTAGTGAAGGTGGTGGTGGTAGTAATGATGTTAATGGTAGTGATAGCAGTTTAGTGAAGGTGGTGGTAGTAGTAATGATGATGATGGTAGTGATAGCAGTTTAGTGATGGTGGTGGTGGTAGTAATGATGATGGAAGTGAAAGCAGTTTAGTGAAGGTGGTGGTGGTAGTAATGATGATGATGGTAGTGATAGCAGTTTAGTGAAGGTGGTGGTGGTAGTAATGATGATGATGGTAGTGATAGCAGTTTAGTGAAGGTGGTGGTAGTAGTAATGATGATGATGGTAGTGATAGCAGTTTAGTGAAGGTGGTGGTGGTAGTAATGATGATCATGGTAGTGATAGCAGTTTAGTGAAGGTGGTGGTGGTAGTAATGATGATGATGGTAGTGATAGCAGTTTAGTGAAGGTGGTGGTGGTAGTAATGATGATGATGGTAGTGATAGCAGTTTAGTGAAGGTGGTGGTGGTAGTAATGATGATGATGGTAGTGATAGCAGTTTAGTGAAGGTGGTGGTAGTAGTAATGATGATGATGGTAGTGATAGCAGTTTAGTGATGGTGGTGGTAGTAGTAATGATGATGATGGTAGTGAT
This sequence comes from Oncorhynchus nerka, assembly GCF_034236695.1. NCBI lineage: Eukaryota > Metazoa > Chordata > Actinopteri > Salmoniformes > Salmonidae > Oncorhynchus > Oncorhynchus nerka. The sequence goes on from NC_088399.1 coordinate 24,247,135, forward strand.
AGCAGTTTAGTGATGGTGGTGGTTGTAGTAATGATGATGATGGTAGTGATAGCAGTTTAGTGAAGGTGGTGGTAGTAGTAATGATGATGATGGTAGTGATAGCAGTTTAGTGATGGTGGTGGTGGTAGTAATGATGATGGAAGTGAAAGCAGTTTAGTGAAGGTGGTGGTAGTAGTAATAATGATGATGGTAGTGATAGCAGTTTAGTGATGGTGGTGGTAGTAGTAATGATGATGGAAGTGAAAGCAGTTTAGTGATGTTGGTGGTAGTAGTAATAATGATGATGGTAGTGATAGCAGTTTAGTGATGGTGGTGGTTGTAGTAATGATAATGGTAGTGATAGCAGTTTAGTGATGGTGGTGGTGGTAGTAATAATGATGGAAGTGAAAGCAGTTTAGTGAAGGTGGTGGTAGTAGTAATAATGATGATGGTAGTGATAGCAGTTTAGTGATGGTAGTGGTGGTAGTAATGATGATGGAAGTGAAAGCAGTTTAGTGAAGGTGGTGGTGGTGGTAGTAGTAATGATGATGATGGTAGTGATAGCAGTTTAGTGATGGTAGTGGTAGTAGTAATGATGATGGTAGTGATAGCAGTTTAGTGATGGTGGTGGTGGTGGTAGTAATAATGATGATGGTAGTGAAAGCAGTTTAGTGATGGTAGTGGTGGTAGTAGTAATGGTGATGATGGTAGTGATAGCAGTTGGTAGTGGTGGTAGTAGTAATGATGATGGTAGTGATAGCAGTTTAGTGATGGTGGTAGTGGTGGTAGTAGTAGTAATGATGATGGTAGTGATAGCAGTTTAGTGATGGTGGTGGTGGTAGTAGTAATGATGATGGTAGTAGTTTAGTGGTGGTGGTGGTAGTAGTAATAATGATGATGGTAGTGATAGCAGTTTAGTGATGGTGGTGGTTGTAGTAATGATGATAATGGTAGTGATAGCAGTTTAGTGATGGTGGTGGTAGTAGTAATAATGATGATGGTAGTGATAGCAGTTTAGTGATGGTGGTAGTAGTAATAATGATGATGGTAGTGATAGCAGTTTAGTGATGGTGGTGGTTGTAGTAATGATGATAATGGTAGTGATAGCAGTTTAGTGATGGTAGTGGTGGTAGTAATGATGATGGAAGTGAAAGCAGTTTAGTGAAGGTGGTGGTGGTGGTAGTAGTAATGATGATGATGGTAGTGATAGCAGTTTAGTGATGGTAGTGGTAGTAGTAATGATGATGGTAGTGATAGCAGTTTAGTGATGGTGGTGGTAGTAGTAGTAATGATGATGGTAGTGATAGCAGTTTAGTGATGGTGGTGGTAGTAGTAGTAATGATGATGGTAGTGATAGCAGTTTAGTGATGGTGGTAGTAATGATGATGGAAGTGAAAGCAGTTTAGTGAAGGTGGTGGTAGTAGTAAGAATGATGATGGTAGTGATAGCAGTTTAGTGATGGTGGTGGTAGTGGTAGTAGTAGTAATGATGATGGTAGTGATAGCAGTTTAGTGATGGTGGTGGTAGTAGTAATGATGATGGAAGTGAAAGCAGTTTAGTGATGTTGGTGGTTGTAGTAATGATGATGATGGTAGTGATAGCAGTTTAGTGAAGGTGGTGGTGGTAGTAATGATGATGATGGTAGTGATAGCAGTTTAGTGAAGGTGGTGGTGGTAGTAATGATGATGATGGTAGTGATATCAGTTTAGTGATTGTGGTGGTTGTAGTAATGATGATGATGGTAGTGATAGCAGTTTAGTGAAGGTGGTGGTGGTAGTAATGATGTTAATGGTAGTGATAGCAGTTTAGTGAAGGTGGTGGTAGTAGTAATGATGATGATGGTAGTGATAGCAGTTTAGTGAAGGTGGTGGTGGTAGTAATGATGATGGAAGTGAAAGCAGTTTAGTGAAGGTGGTGGTGGTAGTAATGATGATGATGGTAGTGATAGCAGTTTAGTGAAGGTGGTGGTGGTAGTAATGATGATGATGGTAGTGATAGCAGTTTAGTGAAGGTGGTGGTAGTAGTAATGATGATGATGGTAGTGATAGCAGTTTAGTGAAGGTGGTGGTGGTAGTAATGATGATGATGGTAGTGATAGCAGTTTAGTGAAGGTGGTGGTGGTAGTAATGATGATGATGGTAGTGATAGCAGTTTAGTGAAGGTGGTGGTGGTAGTAATGATGATAATGGTAGTGATAGCAGTTTAGTGAAGGTGGTGGTGGTAGTAATGATGATGATGGTAGTGATAGCAGTTTAGTGAAGGTGGTGGTAGTAGTAATGATGATGATGGTAGTGATAGCAGTTTAGTGATGGTGGTGGTAGTAGTAATGATGATGATGGTAGTGATAGCAGTTTAGTGATGGTGGTGGTTGTAGTAATGATGATGATGGTAGTGATAGCAGTTTAGTGAAGGTGGTGGTAGTAGTAATGATGATGATGGTAGTGATAGCAGTTTAGTGATGGTGGTGGTGGTAGTAATGATGATGGAAGTGAAAGCAGTTTAGTGAAGGTGGAGGTAGTAGTAATAATGATGATGGTAGTGATAGCAGTTTAGTGATGGTGGTGGTAGTAGTAATGATGATGGAAGTGAAAGCAGTTTAGTGATGTTGGTGGTAGTAGTAATAATGATGATGGTAGTGATAGCAGTTTAGTGATTGTGGTGGTAGTAGTAATAATGATGATGGTAGTGATAGCAGTTTAGTGATGGTGGTAGTAGTAATAATGATGATGGTAGTGATAGCAGTTTAGTGATGGTGGTGGTTGTAGTAATGATGATAATGGTAGTGATAGCAGTTTAGTGATGGTGGTGGTGGTAGTAATAATGATGGAAGTGAAAGCAGTTTAGTGAAGGTGGTGGTAGTAGTAATAATGATGATGGTAGTGATAGCAGTTTAGTGATGGTAGTGGTGGTAGTAATGATGATGGAAGTGAAAGCAGTTTAGTGAAGGTGGTGGTGGTGGTAGTAGTAATGATGATGATGGTAGTGATAGCAGTTTAGTGATGGTAGTGGTAGTAGTAATGATGATGGTAGTGATAGCAGTTTAGTGATGGTGGTGGTAGTAGTAGTAATGATGATGGTAGTGATAGCAGTTTAGTGATGGTGGTGGTAGTAGTAGTAATGATGATGGTAGTGATAGCAGTTTAGTGATGGTGGTAGTAATGATGATGGAAGTGAAAGCAGTTTAGTGAAGGTGGTGGTAGTAGTAATAATGATGATGGTAGTGATAGCAGTTTAGTGATGGTGGTGGTAGTGGTAGTAGTAGTAATGATGATGGTAGTGATAGCAGTTTAGTGATGGTGGTGGTAGTAGTAATGATGATGGAAGTGAAAGCAGTTTAGTGATGTTGGTGGTTGTAGTAATGATGATGATGGTAGTGATAGCAGTTTAGTGAAGGTGGTGGTGGTAGTAATGATGATGATGGTAGTGATAGCAGTTTAGTGAAGGTGGTGGTGGTGGTAGTTATGATGATGATGATAGTGATATCAGTTTAGTGATTGTGGTGGTTGTAGTAATGATGATGATGGTAGTGATAGCAGTTTAGTGAAGGTGGTGGTGGTAGTAATGATGTTAATGGTAGTGATAGCAGTTTAGTGAAGGTGGTGGTAGTAGTAATGATGATGATGGTAGTGATAGCAGTTTAGTGATGGTGGTGGTGGTAGTAATGATGATGGAAGTGAAAGCAGTTTAGTGAAGGTGGTGGTGGTAGTAATGATGATGATGGTAGTGATAGCAGTTTAGTGAAGGTGGTGGTAGTAGTAATGATGATGATGGTAGTGATAGCAGTTTAGTGAAGGTGGTGGTGGTAGTAATGATGATGATGGTAGTGATAGCAGTTTAGTGAAGGTGGTGGTGGTAGTAATGATGATGATGGTAGTGATAGCAGTTTAGTGAAGGTGGTGGTGGTAGTAATGATGATGATGGTAGTGATAGCAGTTTAGTGAAGGTGGTGGTGGTAGTAATGATGATGATGGTAGTGATAGCAGTTTAGTGAAGGTGGTGGTAGTAGTAATGATGATGATGGTAGTGATAGCAGTTTAGTGATGGTGGTGGTGGTAGTAATGATGATGGAAGTGAAAGCAGTTTAGTGAAGGTGGTGGTAGTAGTAATAATGATGATGGTAGTGATAGCAGTTTAGTGATGGTGGTGGTAGTAGTAATGATGATGGTAGTGATAGCAGTTTAGTGAAGGTGGTGGTGGTAGTTATGATGATGATGGTAGTGATATCAGTTTAGTGATTGTGGTGGTTGTAGTAATGATGATGATGGTAGTGATAGCAGTTTAGTGAAGGTGGTGGTGGTAGTAATGATGTTAATGGTAGTGATAGCAGTTTAGTGAAGGTGGTGGTAGTAGTAATGATGATGATGGTAGTGATAGCAGTTTAGTGAAGGTGGTGGTGGTAGTAATGATGATGATGGAAGTGAAAACAGTTTAGTGAAGGTGGTGGTGGTAGTAATGATGATGATGGTAGTGATAGCAGTTTAGTGAAGGTGGTGGTAGTAGTAATGATGATGATGGTAGTGATAGCAGTTTAGTGAAGGTGGTGGTGGTAGTAATGATGATGATGGTAGTGATAGCAGTTTAGTGAAGGTGGTGGTGGTAGTAATGATGATGATGGTAGTGATAGCAGTTTAGTGAAGGTGGTGGTGGTAGTAATGATGATGATGGTAGTGATAGCAGTTTAGTGAAGGTGGTGGTGGTAGTAATGATGATGATGGTAGTGATAGCAGTTTAGTGAAGGTGGTGGTAGTAGTAATGATGATGATGGTAGTGATAGCAGTTTAGTGATGGTGGTGGTAGTAGTAATGATGATGATGGTAGTGATAGCAGTTTAGTGATGGTGGTGGTAGTAGTAATGATGATGGTAGTGATAGCAGTTTAGTGATGGTGGTGGTGGTGGTAGTAATAATGATGATGGTAGTGAAAGCAGTTTAGTGATGGTAGTGGTGGTAGTAGTAATGGTGATGATGGTAGTGATAGCAGTTGGTAGTGGTGGTAGTAGTAATGATGATGGTAGTGATAGCAGTTTAGTGATGGTGGTAGTGGTGGTAGTAGTAGTAATGATGATGGTAGTGATAGCAGTTTAGTGATGGTGGTGGTGGTAGTAGTAATGATGATGGTAGTAGTTTAGTGGTGGTGGTGGTAGTAGTAATAATGATGATGGTAGTGATAGCAGTTTAGTGATGGTGGTGGTTGTAGTAATGATGATAATGGTAGTGATAGCAGTTTAGTGATGGTGGTGGTAGTAGTAATAATGATGATGGTAGTGATAGCAGTTTAGTGATGGTGGTAGTAGTAATAATGATGATGGTAGTGATAGCAGTTTAGTGATGGTGGTGGTTGTAGTAATGATGATAATGGTAGTGATAGCAGTTTAGTGATGGTAGTGGTGGTAGTAATGATGATGGAAGTGAAAGCAGTTTAGTGAAGGTGGTGGTGGTGGTAGTAGTAATGATGATGATGGTAGTGATAGCAGTTTAGTGATGGTAGTGGTAGTAGTAATGATGATGGTAGTGATAGCAGTTTAGTGATGGTGGTGGTAGTAGTAGTAATGATGATGGTAGTGATAGCAGTTTAGTGATGGTGGTGGTAGTAGTAGTAATGATGATGGTAGTGATAGCAGTTTAGTGATGGTGGTAGTAATGATGATGGAAGTGAAAGCAGTTTAGTGAAGGTGGTGGTAGTAGTAAGAATGATGATGGTAGTGATAGCAGTTTAGTGATGGTGGTGGTAGTGGTAGTAGTAGTAATGATGATGGTAGTGATAGCAGTTTAGTGATGGTGGTGGTAGTAGTAATGATGATGGAAGTGAAAGCAGTTTAGTGATGTTGGTGGTTGTAGTAATGATGATGATGGTAGTGATAGCAGTTTAGTGAAGGTGGTGGTGGTAGTAATGATGATGATGGTAGTGATAGCAGTTTAGTGAAGGTGGTGGTGGTAGTAATGATGATGATGGTAGTGATATCAGTTTAGTGATTGTGGTGGTTTAGTAATGATGATGATGGTAGTGATAGCAGTTTAGTGAAGGTGGTGGTGGTAGTAATGATGTTAATGGTAGTGATAGCAGTTTAGTGAAGGTGGTGGTAGTAGTAATGATGATGATGGTAGTGATAGCAGTTTAGTGAAGGTGGTGGTGGTAGTAATGATGATGGTAGTGATAGCAGTTTAGTGAAGGTGGTGGTGGTAGTAATGATGATGATGATGGTAGTGATGTTTAGTGAATAGCAGTTTAGTGGTGGTGGTGGTAGTAATGATGATGGTAGTGATAGCAGTTTAGTGAAGGTGGTGGTAGTAATGATGATTTAGTGAAGGTGGTGGTGGTAGTAATGATGATGATGGTAGTGATAGCAGTTTAGTGAAGGTGGTGGTGGTAGTAATGATGATGATGGTAGTGATAGCAGTTTAGTGAAGGTGGTGGTGGTAGTAATGATGATGATGGTAGTGATAGCAGTTTAGTGAAGGTGGTGGTGGTAGTAATGATGATGATGGTAGTGATAGCAGTTTAGTGAAGGTGGTGGTGGTAGTAATGATGATGATGGTAGTGATAGCAGTTTAGTGAAGGTGGTGGTGGTAGTAATGATGATGATGGTAGTGATAGCAGTTTGATGGTAGTGTGGTAGTAGTAATGATGATGATGGTAGTGATAGCAGTTTAGTGATGGTGTGGTGGTAGTAGTAATGATGATGATGGTAGTGATAGCAGTTTAGTGATGGTGGTGGTTGTAGTAATGATGATGATGGTAGTGATAGCAGTTTAGTGAAGGTGGTGGTAGTAGTAATGATGATGATGGTAGTGATAGCAGTTTAGTGATGGTGGTGGTGGTAGTAATGATGATGGAAGTGAAAGCAGTTTAGTGAAGGTGGAGGTAGTAGTAATAATGATGATGGTAGTGATAGCAGTTTAGTGATGGTGGTGGTAGTAGTAATGATGATGGAAGTGAAAGCAGTTTAGTGATGTTGGTGGTAGTAGTAATAATGATGATGGTAGTGATAGCAGTTTAGTGATTGTGGTGGTAGTAGTAATAATGATGATGGTAGTGATAGCAGTTTAGTGATGGTGGTAGTAGTAATAATGATGATGGTAGTGATAGCAGTTTAGTGATGGTGGTGGTTGTAGTAATGATGATAATGGTAGTGATAGCAGTTTAGTGATGGTGGTGGTGGTAGTAATAATGATGGAAGTGAAAGCAGTTTAGTGAAGGTGGTGGTAGTAGTAATAATGATGATGGTAGTGATAGCAGTTTAGTGATGGTAGTGGTGGTAGTAATGATGATGGAAGTGAAAGCAGTTTAGTGAAGGTGGTGGTGGTGGTAGTAGTAATGATGATGATGGTAGTGATAGCAGTTTAGTGATGGTAGTGGTAGTAGTAATGATGATGGTAGTGATAGCAGTTTAGTGATGGTGGTGGTAGTAGTAGTAATGATGATGGTAGTGATAGCAGTTTAGTGATGGTGGTGGTAGTAGTAGTAATGATGATGGTAGTGATAGCAGTTTAGTGATGGTGGTAGTAATGATGATGGAAGTGAAAGCAGTTTAGTGAAGGTGGTGGTAGTAGTAATAATGATGATGGTAGTGATAGCAGTTTAGTGATGGTGGTGGTAGTGGTAGTAGTAGTAATGATGATGGTAGTGATAGCAGTTTAGTGATGGTGGTGGTAGTAGTAATGATGATGGAAGTGAAAGCAGTTTAGTGATGTTGGTGGTTGTAGTAATGATGATGATGGTAGTGATAGCAGTTTAGTGAAGGTGGTGGTGGTAGTAATGATGATGATGGTAGTGATAGCAGTTTAGTGAAGGTGGTGGTGGTGGTAGTTATGATGATGATGATAGTGATATCAGTTTAGTGATTGTGGTGGTTGTAGTAATGATGATGATGGTAGTGATAGCAGTTTAGTGAAGGTGGTGGTGGTAGTAATGATGTTAATGGTAGTGATAGCAGTTTAGTGAAGGTGGTGGTAGTAGTAATGATGATGATGGTAGTGATAGCAGTTTAGTGATGGTGGTGGTGGTAGTAATGATGATGGAAGTGAAAGCAGTTTAGTGAAGGTGGTGGTGGTAGTAATGATGATGATGGTAGTGATAGCAGTTTAGTGAAGGTGGTGGTAGTAGTAATGATGATGATGGTAGTGATAGCAGTTTAGTGAAGGTGGTGGTGGTAGTAATGATGATGATGGTAGTGATAGCAGTTTAGTGAAGGTGGTGGTGGTAGTAATGATGATGATGGTAGTGATAGCAGTTTAGTGAAGGTGGTGGTGGTAGTAATGATGATGATGGTAGTGATAGCAGTTTAGTGAAGGTGGTGGTGGTAGTAATGATGATGATGGTAGTGATAGCAGTTTAGTGAAGGTGGTGGTAGTAGTAATGATGATGATGGTAGTGATAGCAGTTTAGTGATGGTGGTGGTGGTAGTAATGATGATGGAAGTGAAAGCAGTTTAGTGAAGGTGGTGGTAGTAGTAATAATGATGATGGTAGTGATAGCAGTTTAGTGATGGTGGTGGTAGTAGTAATGATGATGGTAGTGATAGCAGTTTAGTGAAGGTGGTGGTGGTAGTTATGATGATGATGGTAGTGATATCAGTTTAGTGATTGTGGTGGTTGTAGTAATGATGATGATGGTAGTGATAGCAGTTTAGTGAAGGTGGTGGTGGTAGTAATGATGTTAATGGTAGTGATAGCAGTTTAGTGAAGGTGGTGGTAGTAGTAATGATGATGATGGTAGTGATAGCAGTTTAGTGAAGGTGGTGGTGGTAGTAATGATGATGATGGAAGTGAAAACAGTTTAGTGAAGGTGGTGGTGGTAGTAATGATGATGATGGTAGTGATAGCAGTTTAGTGAAGGTGGTGGTAGTAGTAATGATGATGATGGTAGTGATAGCAGTTTAGTGAAGGTGGTGGTGGTAGTAATGATGATGATGGTAGTGATAGCAGTTTAGTGAAGGTGGTGGTGGTAGTAATGATGATGATGGTAGTGATAGCAGTTTAGTGAAGGTGGTGGTGGTAGTAATGATGATGATGGTAGTGATAGCAGTTTAGTGAAGGTGGTGGTGGTAGTAATGATGATGATGGTAGTGATAGCAGTTTAGTGAAGGTGGTGGTAGTAGTAATGATGATGATGGTAGTGATAGCAGTTTAGTGATGGTGGTGGTAGTAGTAATGATGATGATGTAGTAGTGATAGCAGTTTAGTGATGGTGGTGGTTGTAGTAATGATGATGATGGTAGTGATAGCAGTTTAGTGAAGGTGGTGGTAGTAGTAATGATGATGATGGTAGTGATAGCAGTTTAGTGATGGTGGTGGTGGTAGTAATGATGATGGAAGTGAAAGCAGTTTAGTGAAGGTGGTGGTAGTAGTAATAATGATGATGGTAGTGATAGCAGTTTAGTGATGGTGGTGGTAGTAGTAATGATGATGATGGTAGTGATAGCAGTTTAGTGAAGGTGGTGGTAGTAGTAATGATGATGATGGTAGTGATAGCAGTTTAGTGATGGTGGTGGTGGTAGTAATGATGATGGAAGTGAAAGCAGTTTAGTGAAGGTGGTGGTAGTAGTAATAATGATGATGGTAGTGATAGCAGTTTAGTGATGGTGGTGGTAGTAGTAATGATGATGGAAGTGAAAGCAGTTTAGTGATGGTGGTGGTAGTAGTAATAATGATGATGGTAGTGATAGCAGTTTAGTGATTGTGGTGGTAGTAGTAATAATGATGGTAGTGATAGCAGTTTAGTGATTGTGGTGGTTGTAGTAATGATGATGATGGTAAGAAAGTCAGAGAGACTGACAGATACAGAGGGAACAGAGAAAGACAGAGACTGACAGATACAGAGGGAACAGAGAAAGACAGAGAGAGACTGACAGATACAGAGGGAACAGAGAAAGTCAGAGAGACTGACAGATACAGAGGGAACAGAGAAAGTCAGAGAGACTGACAGATACAGAGGGAACAGAGAAAGTGAGAGACTGACAGATACAGAGGGAACAGGAACAAAGAAAGTCAGAGAGACTGACAGATACAGAGGGAACAGAGTAAGTCAGAGAGACTGACAGATACAGAGGGAACAGAGAAAGTCAGAGAGACTGACAGATACAGAGGGAACAGAGAAAGACAGAGACTGACAGATACAGAGGGAACAGAGAAAGACAGAGAGAGACTGACAGATACAGAGCGAACAGAGAAAGACAGATAGAGACTGACAGATACAGAGGGAACAGAGAAAGACAGAGAGAGACTGACAGATACAGAGGGAACAGAGAAAGACAGAGAGACTGACAGATACAGGGGGGACAGAGAAAGACAGAGAGAGACTGACAGATACAGAGGGAACAGAGAAAGACAGAGAGAGACTGACAGATACAGAGGGAACAGAGAAAGACAGAGAGACTGACAGATACAGAGGGAACAGAGAGAGACTGACAGATACAGAGGGAACAGAGAAAGACAGAGAGACTGACAGATACAGAGGGAACAGAGAAAGACAGAGAGAGACTGACAGATACAGAGGGAACAGAGAAACACTGAGAGACTGACAGATACAGAGGGAACAGAGAAAGACAGAGAGACTGACAGATACAGAGGGAACAGAGAAAGACAGAGAGACTGACAGATACAGAGGGAACAGAGACTGACAGATACAGAGGGAACAGAGAAGGACAGAGAGAGACTGACAGATACAGAGGGAACAGAGAAAGACAGAGAGACTGACAGATACAGAGGGAACAGAGAAAGACAGAGAGACTGACAGATACAGAGGGAACAGAGAAAGACAGAGAGACTGACAGATACAGAGGGAACAGAGAAAGACAGAGAGACTGACAGATACAGAGGGAGAGAGAATATACTGTTTGGTTCTAGGAAGTCTCTGGTATAACGGTAAGGGGAGGTTAGTGGTGGCCACCCCATGGGCCGTAGAGCGTAGAGCTGCCTGCCACACACACACACACACATACACACACGGCACAGTCTTGTGTGAAATTCCATCACCACTGGGCTGGAATTTAATGTTTCCCTTTAACAGGCTTATGGCGAGCTGTTAACTGGGGTGTTTTCTAAAGATGGCTGGCCAGAGAGATCAGAGTGAGAGACAGACAGGCTTTCCATATCAACAATCCCCAGGCCCAGTCCAGAGCTCAGACACACCGGCTGGCTAATACCACCATCACCACACACAAACACAGGATGAACCCTGCCAAGATGGAGAGAGGGAAGGAGAGAAAGAAAGAGAGACGTACTGAAATGACTGTTCGCTGACTCCTTCTATGGTCCTGGGGGTAATGAAGCAGCTTCTTGTCCACATCCTGGTTTAACACTAACACTAACCCTAGCTTCTTGTCCACATCCTGGTTTAACAATAACACTAACCCTAGCTTCATGTCCACATCCCGGTTCCACCCTAACCCTAGCTTCATGGCCACATCCCGGTTCCACCCTAACCCTAGCTTCTTATCCACATCCTGGTTCCACCCTAACCCTAGCTTCTTGTCCACATCCTGGTTTAACACTAACCCTAACCCTAGCTTCATGTCCACATCCCGGTTCCACACTAACCCTAGCTTCATGTCCACATCCTGGTTTAACATTAACCCTAGCATCTTGTCCACATCCTGGTTTAACACTAACCCTAGCTTTATGTCCACATCCTGGTTTAACACTAACCCTAACCCTAGCTTCATGTCCACATCCCGGTTCCACCCTTACCCTAGCTTCTCGTCCACATCCTGGTTTAACCCTAACCCTAGATTCATGTTCACATCCTGGTTTAACCCTAACCCTAGCTTCATGTCCACATCCTGGTTTAACACTAACCCTAACCCTAGCTTCATGTCCACATCCTGGTTTTAACACTAACCCTAACCCTAGCTTCTTGTCCACATCCTGGTTTAACACTAACCCTAACTTCATGTCCACATCCTGGTTTAACACTAACACTAACCCTAGCTTCTTGTCCACATCCTGGTTTAACACTAACCCTAACCCTAGCTTCATGTCCATATACCGGTTCCACCCTAACCCTAGCCTCTTGTCCACATCCTGGTTTAACACTAACCCTAGCTTCATGTCCACATCCTGGTTTAACACTAACCCTAACCCTAGCTTCATTTACATTTACATTACATTTAAGTCATTTAGCAGACGCTCTTATCCAGAGCGACTTACAAATTGGTGCTTTCACCTTATGACATCCAGTGGAACAGCCACTTTACAATAGTGCATCTAGGTCTTTTAAGGGGGGCGGGGGGGAGAAGGATTACTTTATCCTATCCTAGGTATTCCTTAAAGAGGTGGGGTTTCAGGTGTCTCCGGAAGGTGGTGATTGACTCCGCTGTCCTGGCGTCGTGAGGGAGTTTGTTCCACCATTGGGGGGCCAGAGCAGCGAACAGTTTTGACTGGGCTGAGCGGGAACTGTACTTCCTCAGTGGTAGGGAGGCGAGCAGGCCAGAGGTGGATGAACGCAGTGCCCTTGTTTGGGTGTAGGGCCTGATCAGAGCCTGGAGGTAGTGAGGTGCCGTTCCCCTCACAGCTCCGTAGGCAAGCACCATGGTCTTGTAGCGGATGCGAGCTTCAACTGGAAGCCAGTGGAGAGAGCGGAGGAGCGGGGTGACGTGAGAGAACTTGGGAAGGTTGAACACCAGACGGGCTGCGGCGTTCTGGATGAGTTGTAGGGTTTAATGGCACAGGCAGGGAGCCCAGCCAACAGCGAGTTGCAGTAATCCAGACGGGAGATGACAAGTGCCTGGATTAGGACCTGCGCCGCTTCCTGTGTGAGGCAGGGTCGTACTCTGCGGATGTTGTAGAGCATGAACCTACAGGAACGGGCCACCGCCTTGATGTTATTTGAGAACGACAGGGTGTTGTCCAGGATCACGCCAAGGTTCTTAGCGCTCTGGGACGAGGACACAATGGAGTTGTCAACCGTGATGGCGAGATCATGGAACGGGCAGTCCTTCCCGGGAGGAAGAGCAGCTCCGTCTTGCCGAGGTTCAGCTTGAGGTGATGATCTGTCATCCACACTGATATGTCTGCCAGACATGCAGAGATGCGATTCGCCACCTGGTCGTCAGAAGGGGGAAAGGAGAAGATTAATTGTGTGTCGTCTGCATAGCAATGATAGGAGAGACCATGTGAGGTTATGACAGAGCCAAGTGACTTGGTGTATAGCGAGAATAGGAGAGGGCCTAGAACAGAGCCCTGGGGACACCAATGGTGAGAGCACGTGGTGAGGAGACGGATTCTCGCCACGCCACCTGGTAGGAGCGACCTGTCAGGTAGGACGCAATCCAAGCGTGGGCCGCGCCGGAGATGCCCAACTCGGAGAGGGTGGAGAGGAGGATCTGATGGTTCACAGTATCGAAGGCAGCCGATAGGTCTAGAAGGATGAGAGCAGAGGAGAGAGAGTTAGCTTTAGCAGTGCGGAGCGCCTCCGTGATACAGAGAAGAGCAGTCTCAGTTGAATGACTAGTCTTGAAACCTGACTGATTTGGATCAAGAAGGTCATTCTGAGAGAGATAGCGGGAGAGCTGGCCAAGGACGGCACGTTCAAGAGTTTTGGAGAGAAAAGAAAGAAGGGATACTGGTCTGTAGTTGTTGACATCGGAGGGATCGAGTGTAGGTTTTTTCAGAAGGGGTGCAACTCTCGCTCTCTTGAAGACGGGAGGGACGTAGCCAGCGGTCAGGGATGAGTTGATGAGCGAGGTGAGGTAAGGGAGAAGGTCACCGGAGATGGTCTGGAGAAGAGAGGAGGGGATAGGGTCAAGCGGGCAGGTTGTTGGGCGGCCGGCCGTCACAAGACGTGAGATGTCATCTGGAGAGAGAGGGGAGAAAGAGGTCAGAGCACAGGGTAGGGCAGTGTGAGCAGAACCAGCGGTGTCGTTTGACTTAGCAAACGAGGATGTCCATATACCGGTTCCACCCTAACCCTAGCTTCTTGTCCACATCCTGGTTTAACACTAACACTAACCCTAGCCTCTTGTCCACATCCTGGTTTAACACTAACCCTAACCCTAACCCTAGCTTCATGTCCACATCCCGGTTCCACCCTAACCCTAGCTTCTTGTCCACATCCCGGTTCCACCCTAACCCTAGCTTCATGTCCACATCCCGGTTCCACCCTAACCCTAGCTTCATGTCCACATCCCGGTTCCACCCTAACCCTAGCTTCTTGTCCACATCCTGGTTTAACACTAACCCTAGCTTCTTGTCCACATCCTGGTTTAACACTAACCCTAGCTTTATGTCCACATCCTGGTTTAGTGTTAAACCAGGATGTGGAAAAGAAGCTAGGGTTAGGGTGGAACCGGGTTGTGGACATGAAGCTAGGGTTAGGGTTAGTGTCAAACCAGGATGTGGACATAAAGCTAGGGTTAGTGTTAAACCAGGATGTGGACAAGAAGCTAGGGTTAGTGTTAAACCAGGATGTGGACAAGAAGCTAGGGTTAGGGTGGAACCGGGATGTGGACTTGAAGCTAGGGTTAGTGTTAAACCAGGATGTGGACAAGAAGCTGGGGTTAGGGTGGAACCAGGATGTGGATAAGAAGCTAGGGTTAGGGTGGAAACAGGATGTGGACATGAAGCTAGGGTTAGGGTGGAACCAGGATGTGGACAAGAAGCTAGGGTTAGGGTGGAACCGGGATGTTGACATGAAGCTAGGGTTAGGGTGGAACCAGGATGTGGACAAGAAGCTAGGGTTAGGGTGGAACCGGGATGTTGACAAGAAGCTAGGGTTAGTGTTAAACCAGGATGTGGACAAGAAGCTAGGGTTAGGGTGGAACCAGGATGTGGACAAGAAGCTAGGGTTAGAGTGGAACCGGGATGTGGACATGAAGCTAGGGTTAGGGTGGAAACGGGATGTGGACATGAAGCTAGGGTTAGGGTTATGCGCCCATCAAACATCTCCAATCCAAAGTTAAATCTAGAATTGGCTTTCTATTTTGCAACAAAGCATCCTTCACTCATACTGCCAAACATACCCTTGTAAAACTGACCATCCTACCGATCCTCGACTTCGGCGAGGTCATTTACAAAATACCCTCCAATACCCTACTCAATAAATTGGATACAGTCTATCACAGTGCCATCTGTTTTGTCACCAAAGCCCCATATACTACCCACCACTGCGATCTGTACGCTCTCGTTGGCTGGCCCTCGCTTCAAACTCGTCGGCAAACCCACTGGCTCCATGTCATCTACAAGACCTTGCTTGGTAAAGTCCCCCCTTATCTCAGCTCGCTGGTCACCATAGCAGCACCCAGCTGTAGCACGCGCTCCAGCAGGTATATCTCTCTGGTCACCCCCAAAACCAATTCTTCCTTTGGCCGCCTCTCCTTCCAGTTCTCTGCTGCCAATGACTGGAACGAACTACAAAAATCTCTGAAACTGGAAACACTTATCTCCCTCACTAGCTTTAAGCACCAGCTGTCAGAGCACATCACAGATTACTGCACCTGCACATAGGCCATCTATAATTTAGCCCAAAAACATACCCATCCGCCTACTGTATTTATTTATTCTGCTCCTTTGCACCCCAATTATTTCTATCTCTACCTTGCACATTCTTCCACTGCAAATCTACCATTCCAGTGTTTTACTTGCTATATTGTATTTACTTCGACACCATGGCCTTTTTTTGCCTTTACCTCCCTTATCTCACCTAATTTGCTCACATTGTATATAGACTTATTTTTCTACAGTATTATTGACTGTATGTTTGTTTTACTCCATGTGTAACTCTGTGTTGTTGTATGTGCTGAACTTTTTGCTTTATCTTGGCCAGGTCGCAATTGTAAATGAGAACTTGTTCTGAACTTACCTACCTGGTTAAATAAAGGTGAAATAAATAAAAAATGGCCACGGCTGGTGTAGAGGACTGTGATTCCAGTCCTCCTGGTTGGTATGAGTGAAACACATGGAGCTGTAATGCAAAGATTAGTAAAAAGGGAACTGAGACTTAAGAGTCCAAATCAGCTCGATTGTAAAGGAGCCCCTCTGAGTTAGGGCTGGGCGATACAGTGGCTTGCGAAAGTATTCACCTCCATTGGCATTATTCCTATTTTGTTGCCTTACAACCTGGAATTAAAATGGATTTTGGGGGTAGGTTGTATCATTTGATTTACACAACATGCCTACCACTTTGAAGATGCAACATATTTTTTATTGTGAAACAAACAAGAAATAAGACAAAAGAACTAAACTTGAGCGTGTATAACTATTCACCCCCTGAAAGTCAATACTTTGTAGAGACACCTTTTGCATAAATTACAGCTCCAAGTCTCTTGGGGTATGTCTCTATCAGCTTGGCACATCTAGCCACTGGGATTTTTGCCCATTCTTCAAAACTTCAAAACTGCTCCAGCACCTTCAAGTTGGATGGGTTCCGCTGGTGTACAGCAATCTTTAAGTCCTACAACAAATTCTCAATTAGATTCCCCTTAAAGTGTTGCTTTAGCAGTATGCTTAGGGTCATTGTCCTGCTGGAAGGTGAACCTCCATCCCAGTCTCAAATATCTGGGAGACTGAAACAGGTTTCCCTCAAGAATTTCCTTGTATTTAGCGCCATCCATCATTCCTTCAATTCTGACCTGTTCCCTGTCGATAAAAAACATTTCCACAGCATGATGCTGCCACCACCATGCTTCACTTTGGGGATGGCGTTCTCAGGGTGATGTGAGGTGTTGGGTTTGCGCCAAACATAGGATTTTCCTTGATGGCCAAAAAGCTACATTTTAGTCTCATCTGACCAGAGTACCTTCTTCCATATGGTTGGGGAGTCTCCCACATGCCTTTTAGCAAACACCAAATGTGTTTGCTTGTTTTTTTCTTAAGCAATGGCTTTTTTCTGGCCACTCTTCTGTAAAGCCCAGCTCTGTGGAGTGTACGGCTTAAAGTGTTCCTGTGGACAAATACTCCAATTTCCGCTGTGGAGCTTTGCAGCTCCTTCAGGGATATCTTTGGTCTCTTTGTTGACTCTGATTAATGCCCTCCTTGCCTGGTCCGTGACTTTTGGTGGGCAGCCCTCTCTTGGCAGGTTTGTTGTGGTGCCATATTCTTTCAATTTTTTAATAATGGATTTAATGGTGCTCCGTGGGATGTTCAAAGTTTCTGATATTTTTGGGAATATAATGTCTATTCTAATTATATAGTTAGAATATAATAGAGGGCACTTTGAATACAGTCTTGTTTGACATGACAACGAATGAAAATTCCAGGGAGGAGTTATTGTGACAGGGTAGGAACTACATTTACATTACATTTAAGTCATTTAGCAGACGCTCTTATCCAGAGCGACTTACAAATTGGTGCTTTCACCTTGTGACATCCAGTGGAACAGCCACTTTACAATAGTGCATCTAGGTCTTTTAAGGGGGGGTGAGAAGGATTACTTTATCCTATCCTAGGTATTCCTTAAAGAGGTGGGGTTTCAGGTGTCTCCGGAAGGTGGTGATTGACTCCGCTGTCCTGGCGTCGTGAGGGAGTTTGTTCCACCATTGGGGGGCCAGAGCAGCGAACAGTTTTGACTGGGCTGAGCGGGAACTGTACTTCCTCAGTGGTAGGGAGGCGAGCAGGCCAGAGGTGGATGAACGCAGTGCCCTTGTTTGGGTGTAGGGCCTGATCAGAGCCTGGAGGTACTGAGGTGCCGTTCCCCTCACAGCTCCGTAGGCAAGCACCATGGTCTTGTAGCGGATGCAAGCTTCAACTGGAAGCCAGTGGAGAGAGCGGAGGAGCGGGGTGACGTGAGAGAACTTGGGAAGGTTGAACACCAGACGGGCTGCGGCGTTCTGGATGAGTTGTAGGGTTTAATGGCACAGGCAGGGAGCCCAGCCAACAGCGAGTTGCAGTAATCCAGACGGGAGATGACAAGTGCCTGGATTAGGACCTGCGCCGCTTCCTGTGTGAGGCAGGGTCGTACTCTGCGGATGTTGTAGAGCATGAACCTACAGGAACGGGCCACCGCCTTGATGTTGGTTGAGAACGACAGGGTGTTGTCCAGGATCACGCCAAGGTTCTTAGCGCTCTGGGAGGAGGACACGATGGAGTTGTCAACCGTGATGGCGAGATCATGGAACGGGCAGTCCTTCCCCGGGAGGAAGAGCAGCTCCGTCTTGCCGAGGTTCAGCTTGAGGTGGTGATCCGTCATCCACACTGATATGTCTGCCAGACATGCAGAGATGCGATTCGCCGCCTGGTCATCAGAGGGGGGAAAGGAGAAGATTAATTGTGTGTCGTCTGCATAGCAATGATAGGAGAGACCATGTGAGGTTATGACAGAGCCAAGTGACTTGGTGTATAGCGAGAATAGGAGAGGGCCTAGAACAGAGCCCTGGGGGACACCAGTGGTGAGAGCGCGTGGTGAGGAGACAGATTCTCGCCACGCCACCTGGTAGGAGCGACCTGTCAGGTAGGACGCAATCCAAGCATGGGCCGCGCCGGAGATGCCCAACTCGGAGAGGGTGGAGAGGAGGATCTGATGGTTCACAGTATCGAAGGCAGCCGATAGGTCTAGAAGGATGAGAGCAGAGGAGTGAGAGTTAGCTTTAGCAGTGCGGAGTGCCTCCGTGATACAGAGAAGAGCAGTCTCAGTTGAATGACTAGTCTTGAAACCTGACTGATTTGGATCAAGAAGGTCATTCTGAGAGAGATAGCGGGAGAGCTGGCCAAGGACGGCACGTTCAAGAGTTTTGGAGAGAAAAGAAAGAAGGGATACTGGTCTGTAGTTGTTGACATCGGAGGGATCGAGTGTAGGTTTTTTCAGAAGGGGTGCAACTCACGCTCTCTTGAAGACGGGAGGGACGTAGCCAGCGGTCAGGGATGAGTTGATGAGCGAGGTGAGGAGATGGTCTGGAGAAGAGAGGAGGGGATAGGGTCAAGCGGGCAGGTTGTTGGGCGGCCGGCCGTCACAAGACGCGAGATGTCATCTGGAGAGAGAGGGGAGAAAGAGGTCAGAGCACAGGGTAGGGCAGTGTGAGCAGAACCAGCGGTGTCGTTTGACATAGCAAACGAGGATCGGATGTCGTCGACCTTCTTTTCAAAATGGTTGACGAAGTCATCTGCAGAGAGGGAGGAGGGGGGGGGGGGGGAGGAGGATTCAAGAGGGAGGAGAAGGTGGCAAAGAGCTTCCTAGGGTTAGAGGCAGATGCTTGGAATTTAGAGTGGTAGAAAGTGGCTTTAGCAGCAGAGACAGAGGAGGAAAATGTAGAGAGGAGGGAGTGAAAGGATGCCAGGTCCGCAGGGAGGCGAGTTTTCCTCCATTTCCGCTCGGCTGCCCGGAGCCCTGTTGATAGGTGTTTCCTAGGGGACCCTATAATCTTTGGCTTCATGTAGCTAACAGAAGACACTGTTGCATAAACAACATGCTGATTTAGGTCTACACAATCATTGGTATTATCAGTATCAGCTGTATAGCTAATTACGCTTGCTCTTACTCAGTACATTTATTATCTAGCTAGCTAGCGATTAGCATTAGTGGCTAACAAGATTTAAAAACAACTTGCTAAGAAAAGACAAACAAGCTATTTGCAGATGTAAGAAACACAAGCTAATAGTGTAATTATAGAATGCTAGTAGATTTACATTAAGAAGCAGAGTAACAACTGCATCGTTGTCATCAACAGTGTTGCATATGCTGCATTGACCATGCAGACTGAACGCAAGTGTCTCGTAGTTGAGGAACATCTAATGCGCTCCTTGAGTGTCGGTGACATAGAGAGAGTGAAGAGAGATGACTCAAGTAGCGAAGTAAACTATAAAAAATGGACGTTATACACTGCGTATCACATTTAACAAACCAAACATTCAAATACCGGTAAAGAAGGTCAAGTAAAACCGGTCCGTGCATCAATACCGGTATATTACCAAATAAAACGGTTTACCGCCCAGCCCTACTCTGAGTCAAATCACAGTACATTAATTCTGATCTTTTTTCCAGTAATTTGACTTTTGACCAATCAGATCAGCTCTGAAAATGATCTGATGTGATCTGTCAAAATACCTAATAGTGGAAAGAATATCAGAATTGGGCTGCCTGTGTAAACGCAGCCTTAGTGCTGCAGTATGTGGTAGCGAACTACACTCTTAGAAAAAAGGGTTCCAAAAGGGTTCTTCGGCTGTCCCCATAGGATAACCCTTCTTGGTTCCATGTAGAACCCTCTGTGGAAAGGGTTCTACCTCAAACCATAAGGGTTCGACTATGGAAACAAAAAAAATCTTCAAAGGGTTGTCCTTTGGGGACAGCCAAAGAACCCTTTTAGGTTCTATAAGGCACTTTTCTTTCTAAGAGTGTACCTGTTATCACCTAATGTAACCTAAGTGACACAGTGATAGACTGACACAAGCTGAGTGATATTTAGCTACCCGCTTTGCCTAGACATTTCAAGTTTAAGTTTTATTAGTAGTCTGTACAGGATACACATGGTATACATCGTCCAACAAAATGCTTACTTTCTTATCTTACTCTTGTTCACTTTGTCATGAATGAACTTCAGTGTCTCGTCACTGCCCCTAGAGTATTTTCACCATTCAACACCACATCCCAAGGCGAAATATTGAGATCTGGGGCTTATATGTATCTACGGCAATTTCCTAGGTTGGGATTAATTAATTTTAACTACACACAATTTCCTTCCTAATCGTGGTCTACCTTGTTTAAGTAAGTAATTGAAACCAACTTAAATGTTAAGACTTAACTCCCTAAGCTCTGATAGTATCCTATGGCACAGCTCTATCAAGGTTAGTCTATGCCTGTAGACAACGTTCCCTCTAAACTGCGCGAGGCCGCGCACCTCCTCCATGACTGCAGCGCAGAAGAAATGCCAGCCAGCGCAGAGACGCACGAGATTAAACTTCACTGAGTTCGCTTCATTAGTTTGCATTATAGAGATCAACATTTTTCTCTAATGTCACCAAATCAACATTATATCAGCTCCTTTTTAATGCAACAAACAAAAACAAATCTAACTTGCAAGATTGAGTCTGGGATTTAGTTGTAGGCTGAGCCAGAGAGCATGGGAGTCGAATTCTATTGACCAGCCCATTCAATCAGCCTGAGTGGATGCGCTTTTCTGATCTGAGCTCAGAGCAAAGCTTGTTTCTTTAAGGGGCAATGTTGTATTTTGATACAGGCTTGATTATGCAAATAAGCCAATATGCAGTGGGGAGCCTACATTGCATAATTCTCTGCATGGTAATAATAACGCATTGAATACAATTTGATACAATGAAATATACACTACCGTTCAAAAGTTTGGGGTCACTTAGAAATGTCCTTGTTTTTTTGTGTGTTTTTTAACCTTTATTTAACCAGGTTGGCCAGTTGAGAACAAGTTCAAATCAAATCAAATTTTATTTGTCACATACACATGGTTAGCAGATGTTAATGCGAGTGTAGCGAAATGCTTGTGCTTCTAGTTCCGACAATGCAGTGATAACCAACAAGTAATCTAACTAACAATTCCAAAACTACTGTCTTATACACAGTGTAAGGGGATAAGGAATATGTACATAAGGATATATGAATGAGTGATGGTACAGAGCAGCATACAGTAGATGGTATCGAGTACAGTATATACATATGAGATGAGTATGTAGACAAAGTAAACAAAGTGGCATAGTTAAAGTGGCTAGTGACATAAGAATGCAGTCGATGATCTAGAGTACAGTATATACATATGCATATGAGATGAATAATGTAGGGTAAGTAACATTATATAAGGTAGCATTGTTTAAAGTGGCTAGTGATATATTTACATCATTTCCCATCAATTCCCATTATTAAAGTGGCTGGAGTTGGGTCAATGACAGTGTGTTGGCAGCAGCCACTCAATGTTAGTGGTGGCTGTTTAACAGTCTGATGGCCTTGAGATAGAAGCTGTTTTTCAGTCTCTCGGTCCCAGCTTTGATGCACCTGTACTGACCTCGCCTTCTGGATGATAGCGGGGTGAACAGGCAGTGGTTCGGGTGGTTGATGTCCTTGATGATCTTTATGGCCTTCCTGTAACATCGGGTGGTGTAGGTGTCCTGGAGGGCAGGTAGTTTGCCCCGGTGATGCGTTGTGCAGACCTCACTACCCTCTGGAGAGCCTTACGGTTGAGGGCGGAGCAGTTGCCGTACCAGGCGGTGATACAGCCCGCCAGGATGCTCTCGATTGTGCATCTGTAGAAGTTTGTGAGTGCTTTTGGTGACAAGCCGAATTTCTTCAGCCTCCTGAGGTTGAAGAGGCGCTGCTGCGCCTTCTTCACGACGCTGTCAGTGTGAGTGGACCAATTCAGTTTGTCTGTGATGTGTATGCCGAGGAACTTAAAACTTGCTACCCTCTCCACTACTGATCCATCGATGTGGATAGGGGTGTTCCCTCTGCTGTTTCCTGAAGTCCACAATCATCTCCTTAGTTTTGTTGACGTTGAGTGTGAGGTTATTTTCCTGACACCACACTCCGAGGGCCCTCACCTCCTCCCTGTAGGCCGTCTCGTCGTTGTTGGTAATCAAGCCTACCACTGTTGTGTCGTCCGCAAACTTGATGATTGAGTTGGAGGCGTGCATGGCCACGCAGTCGTGGGTGAACAGGGAGTACAGGAGAGGGCTCAGAACGCACCCTTGTGGGGCCCCCGTGTTGAGGATCAGCGGGGAGGAGATGTTGTTGCCTACCCTCACCACCTGGGGGCGGCCCGTCAGGAAGTCCAGAACCCAGTTGCACAGGGCGGGGTCGAGACCCAGGGTCTCGAGCTTGATGACGAGCTTGGAGGGTACTATGGTGTTGAATGCCGAGCTGTAGTCGATGAACAGCATTCTCACATAGGTATTCCTCTTGTCCAGGTGGGTTAGGGCAGTGTGCAGTGTGGTTGAGATTGCATCGTCTGTGGACCTATTTGGGCGGTAAGCAAATTGGAGTGGGTCTAGGGTGTCAGGTAGGGTGGAGGTGATATGGTCCTTGACTAGTCTCTCAAAGCACTTCATGATGACGGAAGTGAGTGCTACGGGCGGTAGTCGTTTAGCTCAGTTACCTTAGCTTTCTTGGGAACAGGAACAATGGTGGCCCTCTTGAAGCATGTGGGAACAGCAGACTGGTATAGGGATTGATTGAATATGTCCGTAAACACACCGGCCAGCTGGTCTGCGCATGCTCTGAGGGCGCGGCTGGGGATGCCGTCTGGGCCTGCAGCCTTGCGAGGGTTAACACGTTTAAATGTCTTACTCACCTCGGCTGCAGTGAAGGAGAGACCGCATGTTTTCGTTGCAGGCCGTGTCAGTGGCAATGTATTGTCCTCAAAGCGGGCAAAAAAGTTATTTAGTCTGCCTGGGAGCAAGACATCCTGGTCCGTGACTGGGCTGGGTTTCTTCTTGTAGTCCGTGATTGACTGTAGACCCTGCCACATGCCTCTTGTGTCTGAGCCATTGAATTGAGATTCCACTTTGTCTCTGTACTGACGCTTAGCTTGTTTAATAGCCTTGCGGAGGAATAGCTGCATTGTTTATATTCGGACATATTACCAGACACCTTGCCCTGATTAAAAGCAGTGGTTCGCGCTTTCAGTTTCACGCGAATGCTGCCATCAATCCACGGTTTCTGGTTTGGGAATGTTTTTATCGTTGCTATGGGAACGACATCTTCGACGCACGTTCTAATGAACTCGCACACCGAATCAGCGTATTCGTCAATATTTCCATCTGACGCAATATGAAACATGTCCCAGTCCACGTGATGGAAGCAGTCTTGGAGTGTGGAGTCAGCTTGGTCTGACCAGCGTTGGACAGACCTCAGCGTGGGAGCCTCTTGTTTTAGTTTCTGCCTGTAGGCAGGGATCAGCAAAATGGAGTCGTGGTCAGCTTTTCCGAAAGGGGGCGGGGCAGGGCCTTATATGCGTCGCGGAAGTTA
Source organism: Oncorhynchus nerka (assembly GCF_034236695.1). NCBI lineage: Eukaryota > Metazoa > Chordata > Actinopteri > Salmoniformes > Salmonidae > Oncorhynchus > Oncorhynchus nerka. Next base: position 24,270,964 of record NC_088399.1, read on the forward strand.
GAGTAACAATGATCCAAGGTTTTACCACCCCTGGTTGCGCAATCGATATGCTGGTAAAATTTAGGGAGTCTTGTTTTCAGATTAGCTTTGTTAAAATCCCCAGCTACAATGAATGCAGCCTCCGGATAAATGGTTTCCAGTTTGCAAAGAGTTAAATAAAGTTCGTTCAGAGCCATCGATGTGTCTGCTTGGGGGGGATATATACGGCTGTGATTATAATCGAGGAGAATTCTCTTGGAAGATAATGCGGTCTACATTTGATTGTGAGGAATTCTAAATCAGGTGAACAGAAGGATTTGAGTTCCTGTATGTTTCCTTCATCACACCATGTCTCGTTAGTCATGAGGCATACGCCCCCGCCACTCTTCTTACAAGAAAGATGTTTGTTTCTGTCGGCGCGATGCGTGGAGAAACCCGTTGGCTGCACCGCGTCGGATAGCGTCTTCCCAGTAAGCCATGTTTCTGTGAAGCAGAGAACGTTGCAGTCTCTGATGTCCCTCTGGAATGCTACTCTTGCTCGGATTTCGTCAACCTTGTTGTCAAGAGACCGGACATTGGCAAGAAGAATGCTGGGGAGTGGTGCGCGATGTGCCCTTTTTCGGAGTCTGACCAGAACACCGCCTCGTTTCCCTCTTTTTCGGAGTCGTTTCCTTGGGTCGCTGCATGCGATCCATTCCGTTGTCCTGTTTGTAAGGCAGAACACCGGATCCGCGTCGCGGAAAACATATTCTTGGTCGTACTGATGGTGAGTTGGCGCTGATCTTATATTCAGTAGTTCTTCTCGACTGTATGTAATGAAACCTAAGATGACCTGGGGTACTAATGTAAGAAATAACACGTAAAAAAACAAAAAACTGCATAGTTTCCTAGGAACGCGAAGCGAGGCGGCCATCTCAGTCGGCGCCGGAAGTTCTCATTTACAACTGTGACCTGGCCAAGATAAAGCAAAGCAGTGCGACACAAACAACAACACAGAGTTACACATGGAATAAACAAACATACCGTCAATAACACAAGTCTATATACAGTGTGTGAAAATGAGGTAAGATAAGGGAGGTAAGGCAATAAATAGGCCATAGAGGTGAAATAATTACAATTTAGCAATTAAACACTGGAGTGATTGATGTGCAGAAGATGAATGTGCAAGTAGAGATACTGGGGTGCAAAGGAGCAACAAAAAAAATAACAGTATGGGGATAGGGTAGTTGGATGGGCTATTTACAGATGGGCTATGTACAAGTGTAGTGATCGGTGAGCTGCTCTGACAGCTGTTAGTGAGGGAGATATGAGTCTGCAGTTTTTGAAAGAAAAGCCATTTTTTGTCCATTAAAATACAATTAAAATGGTCAGAAACGCCTCACAAGTCCGCAACTGGCAGCTTCATTAAATAGTACACGCAAAACACCAGTCTCAACGTCAACAGTGAAGAGGCTGGCCTCCTAGGCCTTCTAGGCAGAGTTGCAAAACAATTGCCGTATCTCAGACTGGCCAATAAAAATAAAAGATTAAGATGGTCAAAAGCACAAAGACACTGGACAGAGAAATGGCTTTTTCTTTGCAACTCTGCCTAGAAGGCCAGCATCCCAGAGTCGCCTCTTCACTGTTGACGTTGAGACTGGTGTCTTGCAGGTACTATTTAATAAAGCTGCTTGTTAAGGACTTGTGAGGCGTCTGTTTCTCAAACTAGATACTCTAATGTACTTGTCCTCTTGCTCAGGGCCTCCCACTCCTCTTTCTATTTTGGTTAGAGACAGTTTGCGCTGTTCTGTGAAGAGAGTAGTACACAGCTTTGTACGAGATCTTCAGTTTCTTGGCAATTTCTCGCATGGAATAGCCTTCATTTCTCAGAACAAGAATAGACTGACGAGTTTCAGAAGAAAGTGCTTTGTTTCTGGCCATTTTGAGCCTGTAATCGAACCAAAAAATGCGATGCTCCAGATACTCAACTAGTCTAAAGGCCATTTTTATTGCTTCTTTAATCAAAACAACAGTTTTCATGTGCGAACATAATTGCAAAAGGGTTTTCTAATTATAAATTAGCCTTTTATAATGATAAACTTGGATTAGATAACAAAACGTGCCATTGGAACACAGGAGTGATGGTTGCTGATAATGGGCCTATCTAGATATTCCATTAAAAATCAGCCGTTTCCAGCTCCAATAGTCATTTACAACATTAACAATGTCTACACTGTATTTCGGATCAATTTGATATTATTTTAATGGACAAAAAATGTGCTTTTCTATCAAAAACAAGGACATTTCTAAGTGACCCCAAATGTTTGAACGGTAGTGTACAGTCACCTATTCGGCCCATGGTAGAGACCAAGTAAAAAATCATTAATTCATGTCAAACCCTGCATAATGTTAAAAAGTTTGTAAAGGTCTCATGGAATGTACTGTAGGCCTGCATTGAACACCGCATTGTAGACTATATTGTAGACTATATCATTGAAATCAAAAGCTATTTCCATGTGAAAATGTTATGGGATTTGATCCATTGATTTTGTTGCTAGGCCACTCTAATATGCTCAAATAGCCACAATAGCCTATTGGCTACTGTCTAAAACTGTAAGTTAAAGCGCGTACAGCCTCAGTTTTCACTGTAATCACGTGCCGGAAGTTGCACAAAATTCTCACAATGTTCAAGTTTCTGCTTACAAGCCCAGAAATTTGCTCAGTGCCCAAAAACATTAGAGGGAACATTGCCTGTAGCCTGTCTGTGGTTAAGATGCAGAGACTTTTAAAGGGGCTCTAGTGCCCCCCTCTGTTTGACTAGCTGAGCTGTATCTCAGGCAATGACGTAAGTTCATTCACAAAGCCAGTTAAACCCCGCCTCCACCATCCATACATCCCTTTGCCAGGCAGGGAGGCTGTCTGAGGACACACCCTCTCAAAGTCACTGTGACCTCTGAACGTCAAACACCATTAAAACTTATGAGCTTGACCTCTGACCTTTCCCTCTAGCCATTCTGAATTAATCATGCGTGCCAACGGTTCACTAAGGGATGAGTAGAGGGAAGGGGGTGGACAGGGGTTTGAGAGTGGTGTGTGTGTGTGTGTGTGTGTGTGTGTGTGTGTGTGTGTGTGTGTAGGTGTGTGTGTGTGTGTGTGTGGGTGTGTAGGTGCGTGTGTGTGTAGGTGTGTGTGTGTGTGTAGGTGCGTGTAGGTGTGTAGGTGTGTAGGAGTGTGTGTGTGTGTGTGTGTGTGTGTGTGTGTGTGTGTGTGTGTGTGTGGTGTGACACAGCTGTTCGTGTGGTTTGTGTGTGGTTTCCTATTAGAGAGCATGTCATTCACTATTGCACAAAGGGTAGTGAACTACTAGTTTGTATGAAATCATTAAAGGAAAACTGTTCCTCGTGAGTCATGCTCCCGAGTGGTGAAGCGGTCTAAGGCACTGCATCTCAGTGCTAGAGGCGTCACTACAGAGTCTGGTTCGATCGCGGGCTGTATCACAACCGGCCGTGATCGGGAGTCCCATTGGGCGGCGCACAATTGGCCCAGCGTTGTCCGGATTAGGGGAGGGTTTGGCCCGGGTAGGCCATCATTGTAAAATAATAATTTGTTCTTAACTGACTTGCCTAGTTAAATAAATACATACTTTTTAGATGACCATTTACGACAGATGTACACTTGATGGGTTAGTGGTACATCTCCAAACCGTGCAAAGGAAAGTTAGTAATACCTCATCATTGACTCAGAGGAGTCAGAGAGGGCTTGCACTGTTTGACAACATCCAATTGAGGACAAGCGCTCAGCCTTTTGACTGGATGCCATGGGGAGTGAATGGCCTTGTTCCACTATGGAGGACAGTTTTCTCTGTTGTTATGGGGAAGTAGAGTCTTACAGCGCAGCTGAAAACAGTGGTGGGGAGAGTGACAGAGGCTGCATTTAAACAGGCATCCCTATTCTGATCTTTTGCCCAACTATTGGCAAAATATCTGATCTGACTGGTCAAAAGACCAATAATTTGGCAAAATATCAGAATTGGGCTGCCTGTGTAAATGTAGATGGGGTGATGAGAGAGCTCTGATAATGGTTGGTTCGAGGCTGAGTGATCAATGTGGCTGAGTGATTAATGTGTCCTGCGCTGTACTACATAACATTAGGAATTGAATAGGACTGAATGGTGCGCTGTGCCTGGGTATAGTGACTAAAATTGTGTCCTACATTGAGTGGCTGTACCCGGATGTCATGAGTGACAAAACGTGTGTTCTGAACTAAGAGGATTACCTATGTGTAATCAATCAATCACTCAAATGATCAAACAATTGTGTGGAGATTAAACTAGAGTTCTGTTTCTTTAGCTGTGTGCTGTACCTGTGTAGAGAAAAGATGGTACTCCTCAGGCAGGATGCAGGAGTGGGGGTAGAAGTTGTACTCCCCAGGCAGGATGCAGGAGCGGGGGTAGAAGTTGTACTCCCCAGGCAGGATGCAGGAGCGGGGGTAGAAGTTGTAATCCCCAGGCAGGATGCAGGAGTGGGGGTAGAAGTTGTACTCCCCAGGCAGGATGCAGGAGTGGGGGTAGAAGTTGTACTCCCCAGGCAGGTTGCAGGAGTGGAGGTAGAAGTTGTACTCCCCAGGCAGGATGCAGGAGTGGGGATAGAAGTTGTACTCCCCAGGTAGGATCCAGGAGTGGGGGTAGAAGTTGTACTCCCCAGGCAGGATGCAGGAGTGGGGGTAGAAGTTGTACTCCCCAGGCAGGATGCAGGAGTGGGGTTAGAAGTTGTACACCTCAGGTAGGATCCAGGAGCGGGGATAGAAGTTGTACTCCCCAGGCAGGATGCAGGAGTGGGGGTAGAAGTTGTACTCCCCAGGCAGGATGCAGGAGCGGGGGTAGAAGTTGTACACCTCAGGTAGGCTCCAGGAGCGGTGGTACTCCCCAGGTAGGCTCCAGGAGCGGTGGTACTCCTCAGGTAGGATCCAGGAGCGGTGGTACTCCTCAGGTAGGATCCATGAGCGGTGGTAGAAGTTGTACACCTCAGGTAGGCTCCAGGAGCGGTGGTACTCCCCAGGTAGGCTCCAGGAGCGGTGGTACTCCTCAGGTAGGATCCAGGAGCGGTGGTACTCCCCAGGTAGGCTCCAGGAGCGGTGGTACTCCTCAGGTAGGATCCAGGAGCGGTGGTACTCCTCAGGTAGGATCCATGAGCGGTGGTAGAAGTTGTACACCTCAGGTAGGCTCCAGGAGCGGTGGTACTCCCCAGGTAGGCTCCAGGAGCGGTGGTACTCCTCAGGTAGGATCCAGGAGCGGTGGTACTCCTCAGGTAGGATCCAGGAGCGGTGGTACTCCTCAGGTAGGATCCAGGAGCGGTGGTACTCCTCAGGTAGGATCCAGGAGCGGTGGTACTCCTCAGGTAGGATCCAGGAGCGGGGGTAGAAGTTGTACACCTCAGGTAGGATCCAGGAGCGGTGGTACACCTCAGGTAGGATCCAGGAGCGGTGGTACTCCTCAGGTAGGATCCAGGAGCGGGGGTAGAAGTTGTACTCCTCAGGTAGGATTCAGGAGCGGTGGTACTCCTCAGGTAGGATCCAGGAGCGGGGGTAGAAGTTTTACTCCTCAGGGAACAGCTCCTGCATGGTCCTCACCGCTCGGGTCAGGTTGATCTTCCTCAGCATCTCTATCATACCTACAGACCACACCACAGACGGACAGACAGACAGACATATTAGAGAGAGGTAAGGGATATGTGAGAGACAGACAGTTGTAACGCTGGTGGTTTGGTAACCCACCCTGGTGTGGTTGTGAGTGTTATGGGGTGAGTGATGAGTGGTATATCAAATCAAATCAAATTTTATTAGTCACATGCGCCGAATTCAACAGGTGTAAGCCTTACAGTGAAATGCTTACTTACGAGCCCCTGACCAACAGTGCAGTTTAAAAAAAATACGGATAAGAATAAGAGATAAAAGTAACAAGTAATTAAAGAGCAGCAGTAAAAAATAACAATATATAAAGGGGGGTGCCAGTATAGAGTCAATGTGCAGGGGCACCGGTTAGTTGAGGTAGTATGTACATGTAGGTAGAGTAATTAAAGTGACTATGCATAGATGACAACAGAGATTGGCAGTGGTGTGGAGAGGGGGTTGGCAATGCAAATAGTCTGGGTAGCCATTTGACTAGATGTTCAGGAGTCTTATGGCTTGGGGGTAGAAGCTGTTTAGAAGCCTCTTGGACCTAGACTTGGCACTCCAGTACCGCTTGCCATGGTGTAGCAGACAGAACAGTCTATGACTAGGGTGGCTGGAGTCTTTGACCATTTTTAGGGCCTTCCTCTGACACTGCCTGGTATAGAGGTGTTGTCTTGTTGTTGTCTGTGGTCTGTGATCAGGCCAACCACTGTTGTCATCGGCAAATTTAATGATGGTGTTGGAGTCGTGCCTAGCCGTGCAGTCATGAGTGAACAGCGAGTACAGGAGGGGGCTGAGCACGCACCCCTGAGGGGCCCCAGTGTTGAGGATCAGCGTGGCGGATGTGTTGTTACCTACCCTTACCATCTGGGGGTGGCCCGTCAGGAAGTCCACTATCCAGTTGCAGAGGGAGGTGTTTAGTCCCAGGGTCCTTAGCTTATTGATGAGCTTTGAGGGCACCATGGTGTTGAACGCTGAGCTGTAGTCAATGAATAGCATTCTCACAATGGTATTTATTTTGTTCAGGTGGGAAAGGGCAGTGTGGAGTGCAATAGGGATTGCATCATCTGTGGATCTGTTGGGGAGGTATGCAAATTGGAGTGGGTCTAGGGTTTCTGGGATGATGGTGTTGATGTGAGTCATGACCAGCCTTTCAAAGCACTTCGTGGCTACAGACGTGAGTGCTGCGGGTCGGTAGACATTTAGGGAGCTTACCTTAGTGTTCTTGGGCACAGGCACTATGGTGGTCTGCTTAAAACATGTTGGTATTACAGACTCGGACAGGGAGAGGTTGAACATGTCAGTGAAGACATTTGCTTTTTGGTCAACGCATGCTCGCAGTACACGTCCTGGTAATCTGTCTGGCCCTGTGGCCTTGTGAATGTTGACCTGTCTAAAGGTCTTACTCACATCGGCTGCGGAGAGCATGATCACACAGTCTTCCGGTACAGCTGGTGCTCTCATGCATGTTTCAGTGTTATTTGCCTCCAAGCGATTATAGAATTAGTTTGGCTCGTGTCACTGGGGAGCTCTCGACTGTGCTTCCCTTTGTAGTCTGTAATGGTTTGCAAGCCCTGCCACATATATGGGGTGATGGCCAGGTGTAGCATGCTCCAGCTTCCTCACACAATATAATAATCCTCCTCGCTCCTAATGCTGGGTTTATTATCGTGGCATGACAAAGCATTAACACAGCTGTGCTTAGGGCTCACACAATAGCATAACAGGATCCATAGACCCTACATACACGAAACCTGACTGACAACAGTGTTTCCCTCTGTACCATTGTAAAGGCTATAATTTACTGGCTAATCAATTGATATTTTTTGTTAAAGGATGTTGATTTTGGGACCTGGAAAACAATCTATGGGAAACACTGTGAACACATACAGTGTAGCTTTTTTCAGTCGGATCAGCATACCTGGGAACTTGTTGACCTGTCCAGAGAGGATGTTATCGTTGTCATGGAAGGACACTCCATGCCAGTAGATGTCACAGGCTGACCATCTATCCACAGGGAACTGCAGTAAGAAGGAGAGAGATGTTTGAGGGAGGGGTTCTAATTGAGATCTACATGGTTAGGGTTGAGGTAGTCTCACAATGTCACTTATTTCAAAGTCTTGTCTCATCTAGTTCTGACTGAGGAGAGGAAGACTGTATATCAAGTCTTGGGTTGAGGTGTTGTTGAGGGAAACACTGTTACACAAACTAAATGCACTAAATGCATTGAATCTTTTACTCAGTATTGTGGTTCCATTATATAAATATAAATTATTTTTCCATACACTAACAAGGCCATTTGTTGTTACAGGCAGTTAGGTAATCTCAGGCCAGGCGTGCAGGTTCCTTCCAGTGACAATACGTTCTTCGGCTGTCCCCATAGGAGAACTCTTTGAAGAACCCTTTTTGGTTCCAGATAGAACCTTTTGGTTCTACATGTAACCCAGATAGAACCTTTCCACATCGGATTCTACATGTAACCCAAAAGAGTTCTACCTGGAACCAAAAAGGGTTCTACCTGGAACCAAAAAGGGTTCTCCTATGGGGACAGCCGAAGGACCCTTTTGAAACCCTTTTTTCTAAAAGTGTAGGAGGCATGGCGTATCAGTTGTCTTTGTGAATGAGACTGCAGTTCTGTGTTAGCTAATCATATAAGTCTATGGTTAGGAGGAGCCCTGGCAGGGGGAGGACATGATATTCTGACAGGATTATAAGAACCAATTTCTGGGGCCTGGCCCACCGACACCTTACTGCTAATGACACACATAGAAACCCACCCACCCCACACACACAAACACATCACCTTCTCCCGTCCCGACCCCTCGTCCTGACCAGGGGCTTACTCATGGGGTCACTGGCAGTGGCATCAGATAGAAACGAAAGATATTATATAGAATAGACCTTAAAACTTCTTAGGGATCAAATCCTGTTAACGGGATCGATTTGACAACATCCGGTGAAATGGCAGAGCGCCAAATTCAAATTAAATTATTAGAAATATTTAACTTTCATACAATCACAAGTGCAATACACCACATTAAAGCTTTACTTCTTGTTAATCCAGCCACCGTGTCAGATTTTTAAAAGGCTTTACGGCGAAAGCAAACCATGCTATTATCTGAGGACAGCACCCCATCAAACAAACACAGACAATCATATTTCATCCCGCCAGGCGCAACACAAAACTCAGAAATAACGATATAATTCATGCCTTACCTTTGACGAGCTTCTTCTGTTGGCACTCCAAAATGTCCCATAAACATCACAAATGGTCCTTTTGTTCGATTGATTCCATCGTTATAGCCCAGAAATGTCCATTTATTTGGCGCGTTTGATCCAGAAAAACACTGGTTCCAACTAGTGCAACATGACTACAAAATATCGAATAAATTACCTGTAATCTTTGTCCAAACATTTCAAACAACTTTCCTAATACAACTTTAGGTATTTTTTTACGTAAATAATCGACCAAATTTAAGACAGGATAAACTGCGTTCAATAGCGGATAAAGACAAAGTGGAGCGAGCTTTCAGGCCGTGCGCCCCTAACAAACAGTACACTAAACTCGACCCTCGTTCTGAGCAGCCCTACTTCTTCATTACACAAAGGAAAAACATCAACCAATTTTTGACTGTTGACATCCAGTGGAAGCGATAGGAACTGCAAGCAAGTACCTTAGAAATCTAGATCCACATAGAAAACCCATTAAAAAGAGAGTGACCTCAAAAATAAAATTCCTGGAGGGTTTGTCCTCGGGGTTTCACCTGCCAAATAAGTTCTATTATACTCACAGACATTATTCAAACAGTTTTAGAAACTTCAGAGTGTTTTCTATCCAAATCTACTATTATATTATGCATATCCTAGCTTCTGGTCCTGAGTAGCAGGCAGTTTACTTTGGGCACGCTTTTCATCCGGACGTGAAAATACCGGCCCCTAGCCTAGAGGTTATTAATTAATGATGGGTAAAATAGCGAATTTACAGATTGTATTTTTATCTCCAACATTCTAAATGTTGTCATTGCCACCTCAGTGAACAGGCCCAAGGCGAGCAACGCAACAGTGAGCATCCCAAAGAAACAGTTGGGTAAATAATTGGGGCGGCAGGTAGCCTAGTGGTTAGCGTGTTGGACTAGTAACGGAGAGGTTGCAAGATCGAATCCCCAAGCTGACAAGGTGAAAATCTGTCGTTCTGCCCCTGAACAAGGCATTGCACTCCCCAGCCTTTTCCTAGGCTGTCATTGAAAATAAGAACTTGTTCTTGCCCAGTTAAATAAAGGTTTAAAAAAAAGGAGGGTGAAAGAAAACTTGCAATGACAGCCAAGGCCTGCTATAGTTACGATCTCATAGATTTCAATGTTTAACCACCCCTTAATCTCATCAGCCAATTGGGTCACATTAATTTGGGAAGTATCTAGGGGAGGAACAGAGAAGAGAGATGGCAATAGCTCCATCTGTGAGTGCATTCCAGAACTTCATCTTACAAACACAAAGGCTCACTTGTGGACATGAATAATGAACCATTCTAGTTTTTCTGGCTCCATCGCAGTTTAGAACAGGATATGAGCTCATCTCCCTAACATCCAATCAAAATTGTCCGAAAGACATTGGCATGAATTTGCAGACTTGTCTTGGCAGGTCTGGTCATTCCTTCTGATCCTGCCAGATGAGGTTGCCTGGCAGCGGGCATGTAACAGTTTATAACAAGATCTGTACTGCCTGTCATCCCACTGAACCCACTGCCTGGCCTGCATTATTCTTTCACATCATACTAATGTTTCACCTGTCTTTGTGATTGTTTCCACCCTCCTCCAGGTGTCGCCCATCGTCCCCATTATACCGTGTATTTATACCTGTGTTCTGTTTGTCTGTTGCCAGTTTGTTTTGTTCGTAGAACCTACCAGCGGTTTCCCCCTTGCTCCTCTCTTGTCTACAGTGCCTGTTTTCTAGTTTTTACCATTCTGCCTGCACTGAGCCTGCCTGCAGTCCTGTACCTTTGCCTTTCAGTGGAAAACTGAAAGGTAATCTGTCAGATCCAAATTAGATCCAACACTATCCTCCCTCTTTTTACATGTGACAGTGTGACTCTCTCTCCCTCTCAAGCTGCTCTTGCCTGCGCCGCTCCCCGAGGGTAATATGACTTTATTGGATTATCAGAGATTAGGTCTAATCATTTCCCACCGTTAAGAGAAGGCCATATGCTGAAAGTTAGCTGGCAGATGCCTTGCAGGCTTCAAAACTGCTGTGCCATGAACTGCCTGGTTACACACAGGTGAAGGTGTTAGACCTAGATTGCTGACACATTACGGCCTTATAGGCTACACTAACTCACCGAGTAAACCATTATTAGTACCCTGCCTAGTACCTATTATAGTACTATAGCCTAATTAACAAATACGCTTAAGTGACTGTTAATGATACAGAGGGCTCACTCTCCAACAGCGTTGTGGGACTTCAGACAGTTTCTCTCACGCAGGCTGAGGAAGCTACTTCAATCCCCGTTAGGCTACAAGTGGGAATATCTTAACACAAAACAGTGAGGATTTGGTGTCATACCTCCTTAATAAAAAAAGTCTTAGATGAAATAGATTCCAGAGTAATGAATGTAGTGAGTGAGCGACTAAGGGGAATGTCTAATGGCAGATACTGTAGGCTGGGTCCTCTGCAGTGAAGCATGGATCAATAATAACCATAGAGTGCAGAGTAGTGTAGGAAATGAGAGGAGAGATTTGTATTTATTTTTTACCTTTATTTAACTAGGCAAGTCAGTTAAGAACAAATTCATATTTTCAATGACAGACTAGGAGCAGTGGGTTAACTGCCTGTTCAGGGGCAGAACAACAGATTTGTACCTTGTCAGCTCGGGGATTTGAACTTGCAACCTTTCGGATACTAGTCCAACGCTCTAGGCTACCCTCACCCATCGATCAAACATTTAGGCTTAGCAGCAATCACTCCTTTTTGAGGTACAGTGCCTTCAGAAAGAATTCATATCCCTTGACTTATTCCACATGTTGTTGTGTTACAGCCTGAATTCAAAATGGATTCAATTGAAAACAATACATTTTTTCAAATGTATTGAAAACATAATACAGAAATATCTCATTTACATAAGTATTTATACCTCTGAATCAATACTTTGTAGAAGTACCTTTGGCAGTGATTACAGATGTGAGTCTTTCTGGGTAAGTCTCTAAGAGCTTCCCACACCTGGATTGTGCAACATTTGACCATTATTATTTTCAAAATCCTTCAAGCTCTGTCAAATTGGTTGTTGATCATCGCTAGACAACCATTTTCATTGTTAGACAACCAATAGATTAAGTTAACTGTAACTCAGCAACTCCGGTACATTCACTGTCTTTCTTGGTAAGCAACTCCAGTGTAGATTTGGCCTTGTGTTTTAAGTTATTATTCTGCTAAAAGGTGGATTAATTTCCCAGTGTCTGGTGGAAAGCAGACTGAACCAGGTTTTCCTCTAGGATTTTGCCTGTGCTTAGCTCTATTGTTTATTTTTATCCTGTAAAACTCCCCAGTCCTTAACGATTACAAGCATACCAATAACATGATGCAGCCACCACTATGGGTAAAAATATGCAGAGTGGTACTCAGTAATGTATTGGATTTGCCCCAAACATAACGCTTTGTATTGAGAACAAAAAAGTGAATTGCTTTGCCACATTTTTAGCAGTACTACTTTAGTGCCTTGTTGCAAACAGGATGCATGTTTTAGAATATTTGTATTCTGTACAGGCTTCCTTCTTTTCACTCTGAATTTAGGTTAGTATTGTGGAGTAACTACAATGATGTTGATCCATCCTCAGTTATCTCCTATCACAGCCATTAAACTCTAAATGTTTTACAGTCACCATTGACCTCATGGTGTAATCCTTGAGTGGTTTCCTTCCTCTCTGGCAACTGAGTCAGGAAGGATGCCTGCATCTTTGTAGTGACTGGGTGTATTGATACACCATCCAAAGTGTAACTAGTAACTTCAGCATCCTCAAAGGGATATTCAGTGTCTGCTTTTTGTTTTACCACTCTACCAATAGGTGCCCTTCTTTAGAGGCATTGGAAAACCTCCCTGGTCTTTGTGGTTGAATCAGTGTTTGAAATGTACTGCTCGACTGAGGGTCCTTACAGATAATTGTATGTGTGGGGTACAGAGATGAGGTAGTCATTTATATATACTATTAAACACTATTATTGCACACAGAGTGAGTCCATGCAACTTATGTGAGTTGTTAAGCACATTTTTACTCCTGAATCTATTTAGGCTTGCCATAACAAAGGGGTTGAATACTTACTGGCTCAAGACATTTTAGATTTAGATTTAATATTAATTTGTAAACATTTAGAAAAACATCATTCAACTTTGACATTATGATGTATTGTGTGAAAAAAAAAACTATAATCTAAAATCAAGGTACATATTTTCTATAGGCACACAAATACACAGTCATACAGAGAAATACACAGTATTTATTGAGGCAATGCACAGCAAGCAGATCCAATGACATGCTAGGCTACTGAAAAAACGTATACTGCATGTCCCCTACTGGTTATCAGTGAACATCTGAGTTGAGAACCAGAGTCATACTGTAAATGACTCTGGAATCAACTAAGCCTGCTCCTGCCATAGGAATTAAATGCAATTACTGTCATAATTGGGTTTTCATATGGGTCAACATCTTCAAAAACTCATGCAGAGCGCATTACATAGATTAGATATCAATCAATTGCTCAAGTTCCTCTTCTCCATGCACTAGGCTAAAGCCTACTAGGGTCAAAAAGCCCCCACAACAAGTTAAGATGATTGTTAGGCCTATCTCCTGCCACTGAAAGGTGGGTGTGCCTTAATATACGTAGGTCAATGGGCTTTCCAACTTACACTATACCTCAGCACCGCACGTCAAAGCTCTTTTGAAACTGACAGAGGATCAGTTAGGTCCTTGACTTTGTAGAAGATGTATCTGTCAGGACAAAGGGTAATGTAATAAGGCCTCTGTCTACAAAGTTTTGAAACCTGATCGGATCTGCTGTGCCATACTTGGGAGGGATTACATTTCGACGCCTGATGGTCATCCATGGTGGTAGTGAGGAGAATTTTACCTCCAACTGTCTGATGGCTTCACCCTCCATTGCTCCTCGTGTATAATGAACTACACTGTTGATAATGGCCAATAGCAGGTATTAATTGCGCCACATTCAACGCCTGTAGGGCCGAACAGATGGAGCTCGCCTGCCGAAGTGAGGGGACCCGTATCAATTAGCTATCTAATAAGTGTATTAAAGATATCGCTTTCCATTTAGGACAACTTTTCAGCTACCACAGTCCAAGGTTAAGGCTGTGTAGCTGTTTATACTGGGCCATAGAGCCGTCACATTGGAGTGACAGGGTTAACAGAGATAGTGTCCCCTCATCAATGTGTTGTAGGCCTACTATGCTATTCTTTATCAAGGCCTGGAGGGAAAAAAAAGATTATGAACAGGTTTAAACTGTTATTACTGTTGAAAGATGGGGTGTGTTGTGGTGGCACAATACACAAGTTGCTCTTATACCTGTGTAGTACTATTGTATTACTATTGTTACAATATTATTGTTACCTTTATACAGTCATTGGTTTCTGTATAGTAATTTAGTATTTTCACAATAACAGTATTTGTTATTACACAAGTGGAATAGGTATCAGCCCCCAGGTAAACTGTGCACCCCTGATATGTGTACTAAACTCAGCAGCATAGAAACCAATTTTGTAAATTAATGAGTCAGTATGGACATACATACCTCTTTCCATTTGAGCTGCCTGATGCTGAGCTTCAGTGCCACCAGAGGAGACAGATGAGAGCAGGGATGCCACCCACACCTCATCATCAATAATATATGCCCCCTCCTCCGCGCCAACACCTGATGATTTCATTTGTTCGAGTTGAACCTTCACTTTTACATAATGATCACTCATTATACGAATCAACACCACATGGCAGGGATCCACAATAACGCTCAGGCCGAAAAGAATGCGACAGCAAGTGATAAACATCATTTTGCATAGCTAGCCAGTCACCACGCTTTCTATAATGTAACGTTATTGTAACCACTCCCAGACTAACTCAATGCCTACAACCGTACCGTTCAGCTAGATTGCATAATTATGTTTCCTCCGTGAAAATAGTCAAAAGACTATAACATATGGGTAGCTAATTTGTTCCTCCCCATTATAACGGATAGAGAAATGTTTGCATAGGTTACGTTAAATGGCTACCATTATCCAATCACTGTAGCTGAGTGCAGGACATGCTAGCAGTCAAGCTAACCTTAGCTAACACCGGTTGATATCGTTGGTTTGACAGCATCCCTCTGCAGCTAGCTATAGTGCCATAAAATAATTGTTGTTTGTGTCATCCACATAATAAAATGTCGCTATTTAATTAACATATTGTATCGAGTTACCTCATAAATATAGCGCTAGAAAGTGAATATCGTCAGAGCAGCGGTCAACGGCATCCGGACAAGACTGTCGTGCTACGGCCTGACTGTCACTGTCTGTGCCAACTAGGAGAAGACTAATTTGGCTGGTGGTGAACGTACTGTGTTTTGATCCGTTGTCACTAGTTACCACAGCCACAAAGTAATAAACCCCGCGCATTTCTACAATTTATCTTCTTAAAAATGTATTTCAACCCTAACCTTAAACACACTGCTAACATTATCCCTAACCTTACATTAAGACCAAAAAGCTACACTGCTCAAATAAAGGGAACACTTAAACAACACAAAGTCAATCACACTTCTGTGAAATCAAACTGTCCACTTAGGAAGCAACACTGGTGGTATGAGGGCCCGACGTCCACAGGTGGGGGTTGTGCTTACAGCCCAACACTGTGCAGGACGTTTGGCATTTGCCAGAGAACATCAAGATTGGCAAATTCGCCACTGGCGCCCTGTGCTCTTCACAGATGAAAGCAGGTTCACACTGAGCACATGTGACAGTCTGGAGACGCTGTGGAGAACGTTCTGCTGCCTGCAACATCCTCCAGCATGACCGGTTTGGCGGTGGGTCAGTCATGGTGTGGGGTGGCATTTCTTTGGGGGGGGCCGCACAGCCCTCCATGTGCTCGACAGAGGTAGCCTGACTGCCATTAGGTACCGAGATGAGATCCTCAGACCCCTTGTGAGACCATATGCTGGTGTGGTTGGCCCTGGGTTCCTCCTAATGCAAGACAATGCTAGACCTCATGTGGCTGGAGTGTGTCAGCAGTTCCTGCAAGAGGAAGGCATTGATGCTATGGACTGGCCCGCCCGTTCCCCAGACCTGAATCCAATTGAGCACATCTGGGACATCATGTCTCGCTCCATCCACCAACGCCACGTTGCACCACAGACTGTCCAGGAGTTGGCGGATGCTTTAGTCCAGGTCTGGGAGGAGATCCCTCAGGAGACCATCCGTCACCTCATCAAGGAGCATGCCCAGGCGTTGTAGGGAGGTCATACAGGCACGTGGATGCCACACACACTACTGAGCCTCATTTTGACTTGTTTTAAGGACATTACATCAAAGTTGGATCAGCCTGTAGTGTGGTTTTCCACTTTAATTTTGAGTGTAACTCCAAATCCAGACCTCCATGGGTTGATACATTTGATTTCCATTGATAATTTTTGTGTGATTTTGTTGTCAGCACATTCAACTATGAAAAGAAAAAAGTATTTAATAAGAATATTTAATTCATTCAGATCTAGGATGTGTTATTTTAGTGTTCCCTTTATTTTTTTGAGCAGTGTATTTTTTTTCATTAATTTCTACTATAGCCAATAGTGACTTTGTGGCTGTGCTATCTAGTGGGAAACCAATGATCCTGTTTGTATTCGTATTTATTATGGATCCCCATGAGCTGCTTCCAAGGCAGCAACTACTCTTCCTTGGGGTCCAGTAAAATTAAGACAGTTATACAATTTCAAAAACATTACAATACATTCACAACAGATTTCACAACACGTCAAGTGTGTGCCCTCTGGCCGCTACTCTACTACTACCACATATCTACAACACAAAATAAATGTGTAGGTGTGTAAAGTATACACCTCTACTCAGACTACACCATTCTGTATACTTCTGGCCCTTCTTTGGACACTGTGTTAACTAACCTCCAGACGAGCTTCAATGCCAAACAACTCTCCTTCCGTGGCCTCCAACTGCTCTTAAATGCAAGCAAAACTACTGTAAGTAAAGAAATAAAAACAATATTAAAAAGACTGTGAAAAATAACAGTAGCGGGGCTATAAAAGCAGCGAGGCTTCATACAGACACTGGTTAGTCAGGCTGATTGAGGTAGTATGTACATGTAGATATGGTTAAAGTGACTATGCATATATGATAAACAGAGAGTAGCAGTAGCGTAAAAGAGGTGTTGGTGGGTGGTGGGTGGCGGGACACAATGCAGATAGCCCGGTTATCCATTGTGCGGGAGCACTGGTTGGTCGGCCCAGTTGAGGTAGTATGTACATGAATATATAGTTAAAGTGAGTATGCATATATGATAAACAGAGAGTAACAGCAGCGTAAAAGAGGGGTGGGGGGCACACAAAGCAAATAGTCCGGGTAACCATTTGATTACCTGTTCAGGAGTCTTATGGCTTCGGGGTAAAAATTGTTGAGAAGCCTATTTGTCCTAGACTTGGCACTCCGGTACCGCTTGCCATGCAGTAGTAGAGAGAACAGTCTATGACTGGGGTTGCTGGGGTCTTTGACAATTTTTAGGGCCTTCCTCTGACACCGCCTGGTGTAGAGGTCCTGGATGGCAGACAGCTTTTCCCCCAGTGATGTACTGGGCCGTACACACTACCCTCTGTAGTGCCTTGCGGTCGGAGGCCGAGCAATTGCCGTACCAGGCAGTGATGCAACCAGTCAGGATGCTCTCGATGTTGCAGTTGTAGAACCTTTTGAGGATCTCAAGACCCGTGCCAAATCGTTTTAGTTTCCTGAGGGGAATAGGCTTTGTCGTGCCCTCTTCACGACTGTCTTGGTGTGTTTGGACCATTCTAGTTTGTTGGTGATGTGGACACGAAGGGACTTGAAGCTCTCAACCTGCTCCACTACAGCTCCGTCGATGAGAATGGGGGCGTGCGCGGTCCTCCGTTTCCAGGAGTTCACAATCATCTACCTAATTTCTTGGTTACGTTGAGGGATAGGTTGTTATTCTGGCACCACCCAGCCAGGTCTCTGACCGCCTCCCTATAGGCTGTCTCGTCGTTGTCGGTGATCAGGCCTACCACTGTTGTGTCGTCTGCAAACTTAATGATGGTGTTGGAGTCGTGCCTGGCCATGCAGTCGTGGGTGAACCCTGAGTACAGGAGGGGACTAAGCACGCACCCCTGGGGGGCCCCAGTGTTGAGGATCAGGGTGGCAGATGTGTTGCTACCTACCCTCACCACCTGGTGGTGGCCCGTCAAGAAGTCCAGGATCCAGTTGCAGAGGGAGGTGTTTAGTCCCACGATCCTTAGCTTGGTGATGAGCTTTGAGGGTACTATGGTGTTGAACACTGAGCTGTAGTCAATGAATAGCATTCTCACATAAGTGTTCCTTTTGTCCAGGTGGGAAATGGCAGTGTGGAGTGCAATAGAGATTTCATCATCTGTGGATCTGTTTGGGCGGTATGCACATTTTAGTGGGTCTAGGGTTTCTGGGATAACGGTGTTGATGTGAGCCATGACCAGACTTTCAAAGCACTTCATGGCTATGGACGTGAGCACTACGGGTCTGTAGTCATTTAGGCAGGTTGCCTTTGTGTTCTTGGGCACAGGGACTATGGTGGTCAACTTGAAACATGTTGGTATTACAGACTCAATCAGGGACATGTTGAAAATGTCAGTGAAGACACCTGCCAGTTGGTCAGCACATGCCCAGAGCACACGTCCTGGTAATCCATCTGGCCCCGCAGACTTGTGTATGTTGACCTGTTTAAAAGTCTTACTCACATCGGCTACGGAGAGTGTGATCACACAGTGACCGGAACAGCTGATGCTCTCATGCATGCCTCAGTGTTGCTTGCCTCGAAGCGAGCATAGAAGTGATTTAGCTCGTCTGGTAGGCTCGTGTCACTGGGCAGCTCGCGGCTGTGCTTCCCTTTGTAGTCTGTAGTAGTTTGCAAGCCCTGCCACATAAGACGAGCGTCGGAGCCGGTGTAGTATGATTCAATCTTAGCCCTGTATTGACGCTTTGCCTGTTTGATGGTTCGTTGCAGGGCATAGCAGGATTTCTTGTAAGCTTCCAGGTTAGAGTCCCGCACCTTGAAAGCAGCAGCTCTACCGTTTAGCTCAGTGTGAATGTTGCCTGTAATCCATGGCTTCTGGTTGGGATATGTATGTACAGTCACTGTGGGGACGATGTCCTCGATGCACTTATTGATAAAGCCAGTGACTGATGTGGTGTACTCCTCAATGCCATCGGAAGAATCCCAGAACATGTTCCAGTCTGTGATAGCAAAACAGTCCTGTAGTTTAGCATCTGCTTCATCTGACCACTTTTTTATAGACCGAGTCACTGGTGCTTCCTACTTTAATTGTTGCTTGTAAGCAGGAATCAGGAGGATAGAGTTGTGGTCGGATTTACCAAATGGAGGGCGAGGGAGAGCTTGTGGGGTATGCATGGGTTTCTGAGCTGTGTGCCAGTAGTTCAAACAGACAGCTCGGTGCATTCAACATGTCAATGCCTTTCACACAATTTTCACACAAGTCCCTCTTTGTGGCACGTGACCATACAACTGAACAGTAGTTAGGTCCTGTAGGACCTGCCTTGTGTGTTGTTAATAAAATAAATAACAATAAATAAATAAAAACCTGCCTTGTTGATAGTGCTGTTAAGAAGCCAGAGCAAAGCTTTATTATGGAAAAACTTCTCCCCATTTTAGCCACTGTATCAATATGTTTTGACCATGACAATCCAGGGTTACTCAAGTAGTTTAGTCACCTCAACTTTTTTTTTTTCACATTATTCATTACAATATTTAGTTGAGGTTTAGGGTTTAGTGAATGATTTGTCCCAAATACAATGCTTTTAGTTTGGAAATATTTAGGACTAACTTGCCACCCACTCTGAAACTAACCTTAACTCTTAAGTGTTGCGGTCATTTCAGTCGCTGAGATAGCTGACGTGTACAGCGTTGAGTCATCCGGTGACAACGAAACTGACGGAAAACTTCAAGGGACACGCTGACAGTGCTGTCGTTTTATATATCACCAGCAGAGGACGTGCTTGTTCTATTTTACACAATGACTGTATATGAAGATTTTAGATAAGCATCACTACGCCTACTCAGTTTTTCAGTTTAGTGTAGACAAATATGTTGCCAATAACATTCCGTTTCCAACACTCCCTCTCGGCAGATTAGTGACGCAAACTTTATCGCACTTTTTAAACGAGTAGGCTACATCGTTTTTACATGTTCAGTATTTTGTTCACTAACACTTTCATTTATATATGGAATCTATCTTGGCTTGAGAAAGAGAACCAGACTGTACATCTTCTGGGGGATGATTAAACCTGTCTTTGAAGACGGATTGTTTGAATAAGGAAAAGGAGAGAAAAACGAAAGTTGTTCCAGTTGTGATGTTTTGTTGTTGTTCTATGGTCCACATCCCTCTGCAGCAATGGAGATAGATAGTATGGTGGCGAACAGCGCACTCATCAGAGCCAGAGGAGGTAAGAAAGACACCTATATAGGTGCAGTAAAAATCAACGCTGCAGTAAATACTAGCCTACTACTTCATATTTCACCATACAATACTTTTTTTTAGCAAGCACACACATTTTCTGTTTGTCACTTGTCATCATGTCTGTCTTTATTTATTAGTTGTATCTTTAACCAGGGAAGTCAGTAATGATTGATGTCTCTTATAGTTAGTTGAAGAAGTTTAGAGAAACATAAAAAGACAAGTTAGAGGTAGCCTGTTTGCACCTTGATTGAGTAGTGGTGTGTTCAGAGCTCAATATTATTCCAGTTTGTGTTGCCCTCTGTTACAGTGCTGTGGTGTCACAGGTGAGTAGGGTGGGTTGCAGTAGGCTACATTTTATGGGTGAGATTGCAGTGCACCCTTGTAATTCTTAACCGTATTGCCATTCTTATGAATGTGTTGCTCCCTTCTGAGGAACAATGTGTGTGGTGAAGGAATGAGGAAAGGATGTATGATGAAAGAGGACTGGTTGATTGGGGAGTTGGGGATGGAGGCTCCCTTCTTTTTTGGGGTTCTTTTTTCTTTACATACTGAATGTATTGTTACTTTTTGGCTCTGTGATGCAAACAAACTATTAAATGATATGAATGTGTGTGTTGTGCATGTGCCCCCCAAAAAGAAAAAAATGTATAAAGATTTGATCACAAACAAGTGGACTGATTGACACTTAGAATTAACTAGCAGGGATTTTATACAGTACTACTTCCTCAAGTTTCTTTTTCCCACATACACACACACACACACACACACACACACACACACACACTTCATTACTTGAAATATTCACTTATCTAGCCATCTAAATGATGTCAGATCAGTGATTACCTTAATGACGTGGTAGGGGATGCATCACATCACATTCTTTAGAAGCAGGATGTAATAAATGAGCTTTCTGTCCTTGTTAAACAACCCCAATCTCTCTCGAAAGCAGGTAGAAAGTCAGATGTCTCTACTAATAGATATCCTGTTTGTATTTTATGGGTCATGGGTGAAACCTTGCTAAATGACAAAGTAGTAGCCACACACACCGTATATTAAGATGCAACACATTTTGCTACAGGCTAATCAATCCTTTGGGTGGATGATGTGGAGCAGTTGCCCAAGTACACTCATATTGTATGTGTCACAGGAAAACACACACTATGTGTTTTGGTGAGCTGAACAAATGTCTGGTGGCAGGCTCAATACAGCTGTGTGAAAGGTAGCAGGGTGACAGGCTCAATACAGCTGTGTGAAAGGTAGCAGGGTGACAGGCTCAATACAGCTGTGTGAAAGGTAGCAGGGTGACAGGCTCAATACAGCTGTGTGAAAGGTAGCAGGGTGACAGGCTCAATACAGCTGTGTGAAAGGTAGCAGGGTGACAGGCTCAATACAGCTGTGTGAAAGGTAACAGGGTGGCAGGCTCAATACAGCTGTGTGAAAGGTAGCAGGGTGACAGGCTCAATACAGCTGTGTGAAAGGTAGCAGGGTGACAGGCTCAATACAGCTGTGTGAAAGGTAGCAGGGTGACAGGCTCAATACAGCTGTGTGAAAGGTAACAGGGTGGCAGGCTCAATACAGCTGTGTGAAAGGTAGCAGGGTGACAGGCTCAGGGTTGTGTGTGTGGGAAGAGTGAGGTCACAAACATAACCAACAGGTTGGATTCCTTCATAGGATCTGTGAATATCATCATCAGTAGGTGACACAGGTTGGCAGGATCAGCAATTTTATCACAATGTGTGTGTGTGTGTGTCTGTGTCTGTATCTGTGTGTGTGTGGTTTGCAGTGCTCTGTGGTCCAACAGGTTTGTTCCTGCTCCATACCTATTTATAGATTTCTCTTTGGAGTGGATGGATGCCAGGGCTGGAACCTGACTGACGAGGAACTACTACACACACACACACACACACACACACACACACACACACACACACACACACAGGACCAAAGGTTGTTGTTGACAGACTGATTGTAGTCTTTTTTTCGGTATGTTGAGGTGAACAGGTAAACAGGAAAGACCTTTAGGTTATAAGGTTGTAACTATACAACTACAAGGATGAATCGGTCCAGTTGGATATGTTTGGTCTTACTGCTGATAGTTTTTATTTCTTTGTTTTCTTTCTGAGGCCCCATTTTAACATATTACATACAACACATAACCAAAGAGTTGAATGAGCTCACATGCTTTTGGGTATGAAAAACAATAAATGAATGACAGGTCAACTGTAATATCAAATTTCTCATACTATTTTTCCTTCCCTATTTTAGCAGATGCTCTTAACAGAAGAATTAGGGTTAAGTGCGTTGCACACGTGTACGTCAACAGACTCTTCACCTTGTTGTCTTGTGGATTCGAACCAGCGTCTTTTCAGTTACTGGCCTAATGCTCTTCACCGCTAGGCTATCTGCCACCATTTCTTACCTCCTTCTTTCACCCTTCTCTGTCCTGTTCCATCTCTCTCTAGGTGGAGGGGGAAAAGGCAGGAGTTGGAAATGGAAAGACATGCTGCGCTTCCCTCACATCAGCCAGTGTATGGAGCTGGCAAAAACCCTCGGTCAGTGTGTGTGTGTGTGTTTGTGTGCGTTAGTTTGTGTTTGTATGTCTGTGCATGCATGTTTTATATGTGTAATGTGTGTGTTTCAGAGCGAGACTACTACAGTCTGTGTGTGAAGCAGCCTATCGGCAGACAACTATTCCGTCTCTTCTGTCAGAGCAAACCTGAGCTGCGGCACTGCAACTCCCTATTGGACAAAATGGTATGATCCACTATAGGCCTTATTCACTATGGAAGAGGTGGTATGGTCCACATTGTGGGAAATGATCAGATATAATTCTGCAAGCAGGTTTTACAGTACGCTCTGCTGACAAACCGGTGTCACAGCAAAGTGATGTCATATATCTGAACTGTGTGTGTGTTTTTGGGCACACAGCCAGGAAATAATTCTAGTATGATAACATTCTTAGAAATGGTATGTTACTGTAATAAAAAAATAAGTTATGTCTGCTGGGTTAAAAATAACTCTGTTTATTCATAACTCTCTGCTTTTCCTCATTGGCCTGGGCCTTGCTGAAGGTTAGTGACCTGGGTCATTCATGAAGAATGATCCAGCAATCCGAATAAAATACAAAAAATACCAATCAGTGTCAGATAATAGACAGGGACAGGGACCATAAAAATGTAATTATTCATGTTGACAAAACAAGAATTACAGGTCCAGAAATTTTGGGATTTCTACAGGGGGAGTATGAGGTGAAGTCAGATGAGGAGAAGAGGAGTTTTGGCATGCAAATCATTAACAAGTTCCTCAGTAGACAGGTACCGTCTTTAAACACTCTCTCTCGCACACACACATACACACACACACATACACACACTAAAGGTTGATTTCTCACTTGAGATTTTTGTAAGTTAATTGTATATGTGTATGTTTTCTTGCCAGTCATCTGAGTGTGTACAGGTAGTAGAGCGCTATGGTGAGAGGTGTAGGGAGAGTCTGGAGGAGCAGCACAGTAGAGAAGTCTTCATTGACTGCACAGAGTGAGTCTCTCTGACCTTTACCCCAATGTCCTCTATCTTGCTCTCACTCTTCCCTCCCCTATCTGTGAGGGGCTGTGTGTTCTGGGAATTCACCTCCGCTTACTGTGTTTTTACAGTGACCTCCATGAGTACCTGAGCGGTGCCCCCTTCCTTCAGTACCAGCAGAGCATGTACTTTGACCGTTTCCTGCAGTGGAAGATGGTAGAGAGGTCAGTGCATATGGACATGTGTGCGTTTGACTGAATAATCAAACTAAGTGAGACATGACCACAAATGCTTGACACCAGTCACTCTGTGTATTTCTCTCCCCCCAGACAGCCTGTTACCAAACACATCTTCAGACAGTACAGGTTGCTTGGCAAGGGAGGCTTCGGGGAGGTAAGGCTGCTTTCACTACACTCTTAGAAAAAAGGGTTCCAAAAGGATTCTTCGGCTATCCCCATAATCGGCTGTCCCTATAGGAGGTCCCTTTTTTGTTCGAGGTAGAAACCTTTTTGGTTTCATGTAGAACCCTTTTGGGTTCCATGTAGAACCCTCTGTGGAAACGGTTCCTCATTTAACCCAAAAAGGTTTTACCTGGAGCCAAAAAGGTTTCTTTGAAGGGTTATCCTATAGGGACAGCCGATGAGGCAATTTAGGTTCTAGATAGCACCTTTTTCCTCAGAGTGAACAGACGAACATGTTTTCACAATTTTTCTGAGAAAAATCCCAAATCAGAAAACATTGACCCAACTCTAACTTCAGATGCACATGTGTAACAACAAATTTGATAGAGAGGATTCATCTCATACAATCTCCCCCTCTCTCTATCCTTTTCTCCCTTCCTTCCTCCCTCCCCTCTCCCCCAGGTGTGGGCATTCCAGGCACGTGCCTCTGGGAAGATGTATGCATGTAAGAAGCTGGAGAAGACTCATGTGAAGAAGGGGAAAGGAGAGGCCATGGCCCTCAATGAAAAACAGATACTAGAGACACTTAACAGCAGATTTGTGGTAGGACTCTTTCTCCATCCTCTTCTCTCTCTTTCTATCCTCTTCTCTCCATCCTCTTCTCCCTCTTCTCTCTCTCTCCATCCTCTTCTCCCTCTCTCCATCCTCTTCTCCCTCTCTCCATCCTCTTCTCTTTCTCTCCTTCCTCTTCTCTCTTTCTTCATCCTCTTCTCACTCTCCATTCTTCTTTCTCTCCGTCTTTTTGTGTCCTTTCTCTCCGTCTCTCTGTGTCCTCTAACGCTCTGTCTTTATTTCTCTCTCTAGGTCAGTCTGGCGTATGCATATGAAACCAAACAGTCTCTCTGTCTGGTGCTGACCATAATGAACGGAGGAGACCTGCGGTTCCACATCTATAACATGGGTACTTCAGGCCTGGAGCAGGACAGGGTTCAGTTCTATGCTGCTGAGGTCTGCTGTGGTCTCCACCACCTCCACCAGATGAACATTGTCTACAGGTCAGTAGACACTGGCTCCATCCTGATTCTACATCCTTTTTAAAAGCATAAGATCGGTGTAAGCATTGGCTGGAGGGAGTTTCCATCATTGTTAAATCCATGCGAGAAAGTGTTTGCGCACATTTTGCACACTTCTGGAAAAGGGTGGAGAAGTCTCAGTATGCTAAAATGGATTAATGTGACATTGAAAAGGCATTGTACTGATTTCTGTTCTTTGTTTTTTGTTTCAGGGATCTAAAACCAGAGAACATCCTTCTGGATGACAACGGTAGGCACACTTGAATGATATCACAATCAATACATGTGCTTCAGACCCAAATAATTCTTCCTTATTCTTCACATTCTAGCCATGTAGGATCTACCTTTAGAAAGTATTCACACCCCTTGATGTTTTCCACATTTTGTTGCGTTACAAAGTTTTTTGTCAACAATCCACATAAAATACTTTCTGAGGGCACTGTAGTTTCCCTAAGCAGGATATCCTGGTGATGAAATTTAAGATGAGATTTTCTCACAATCACGGGCGGTTGGTCTATCTGGAAGTGAATATACACTGTGTGACAACCAGTTCTAGTCTATTTTTAGATAATCTTATTGTTACCTGTTCCAAGCTTGGCAGTGTGTTTGGTAACTTGGAAGCACATATAGACAATACCAAGCATACCACTGTAACTAGTAACTATCTCACATGATACACACATACACCAGTGGCGGTCGGTGCCATTTAAGATGAGGAAGATATTTTTTCCCCCCTATATACACACATGAGTTTGCTACGACCTAGCCTATGAATGAAAGTTTACAATGTAGGTGCGGTCAGATCGAGAGAAATTTGAGGTGACAGACGGTGACAGATTCAATACTGCCTTGCACACTCTTGCCTGCATCTAGCTGATCTAGAGTGTAATCATTAGTCCAACAGCTGCAAACAAGAGTTTTTATTGGACAGATTTAGTCATGTTTATCCCTGTTTCGTTCCATTTGCTCCTGTTTAAGAATCAAATACAGACAATGAATACATCCCTGATCACACGTAAAAACAGTTCACTTTCATAGCAGCCACGTTGTATTCCTTCTCACATCTATGCACTCTACTCCTCTCACCTTTTCCCTTCGCTTGTGGAATTCAATGCACAACACATCAGCTGTATGTTACCAGGCGAAAAAACCTTTCCAAGCCAAACCATATCATAATCGCTACACACAGCCTGCATTGTTGTCACCATATTAGCTAAAGTAATGTCATAGTCAACATAGCTAATAGAACGAAGGTCTTAGTAAACCCGCTACAATCATGTAGTAACGTTAGTGTACAGTCAGTAAGCAGTTTAGCAGTTACACTGGCGGGCCTGGTGGCAATAAACTAGTCAAGCCAAAAGCTTACCTTGAATTGGAAGAGTTCCAGTGTTGTGTTGGATATTCATAGCCAGCTAGCCAACAGCATCCCTCTGTTCGAGCCAGGTGTTTGAGTAGGCTAAACTAGCTAGCTAGCTGCATTTGTTAGCTAAATAGCTAAGTGAAAGTGAAAAATTACGAAATATAGCTCTCTCGATTTCTCTCCTGCTTCTCCTTCATTTTTGAAGAAATTAATTGTCTTTCTCTTTGAGTCAACTACTCACCACATTTTATGCACTGCAGTGCTAGCTAGCTGTAGCTTATGCTTTCACTGCTAGATTAATTCTCTGATCCTTTAATTGGGTAGACATGTCAGTTCATGCTGCAAGAGCTCTGATAGGCTGGAGAACGTCCTCCAGAAGATGTCATAATTGCTGTGTAAGTCTATAGAAGGGGGTGAGAACCATGAGCCTCCTAAGTTTTGTATTGAAATCAATGTACCCATAAGAGGACGGAAGCTAGCTGTCCAGCTACACTGCAGTGTTGTTGAGGCTACTGTAGACCTTCATTGCAAATCAGTTTTAATTATTTGGTGACGTGAATATATTTAGTATAGTTTTATCTAAAAAAAGGATACCTTTTTTAATGTTTTACTATTTTTATGAAATTCACTGAGGATGGTCCTCCCCTTCATCCTCTGAGGAGCCTCCACTGACACACACACCAGTACACACTGCCACGTCACATGCCAGAACCATCCTTCTCCTTCCCCTCATGTACTTTGTGTTCCGTGAGAGGTTTTCCATGACAGGGATTTTCATCAAATCTATTACGTGACATTTTCCACGAGTGAAAATCTCTTGAAAATGTGTGGCTACCCTTTGCTGTATGAATAATGGTCCACTGATCTCCCACCCCTCTCAGGGCACATCCGTATCTCAGACCTGGGCCTGGCGGTGACACTATCTGAGGGGAATCTGGTACGAGGCAGGGTGGGCACCCTGGGCTACATGGGTACGTGGCTCTAACCTACTGTACACTTTCAGGTGGTCTACTCATATCTAGCAGAATACACAGATACAGGGTGTATGAAAGATTATGAGAATACGTGCACACTTTTTAGATGCCAAATATCCCCATGGTGGTCAAAATGT
Source organism: Oncorhynchus nerka (assembly GCF_034236695.1). Lineage (NCBI taxonomy): Eukaryota > Metazoa > Chordata > Actinopteri > Salmoniformes > Salmonidae > Oncorhynchus > Oncorhynchus nerka. Next base: position 24,298,768 of record NC_088399.1, read on the forward strand.
TGCAACGTGTTTGCTATCATGATACATTTTTTTACATCACAGTTTACCTCCAGATGTTGTACTATCACTGAGCCTCATTGGATATATAATTTGGGAGCAACAACAGTGAACCAACATTTCCAAACCCCTCCTTCTTCCCCTCAGCTCCAGAGGTGATTGGCAACGACTACTACGGGTTGAGCCCTGATTGGTGGGGCCTGGGCTGCCTTGTGTACGAAATGACGGCAGGACGATCCCCATTCAAGAGAAAGGGGGAGCGATTGATAGGAAAGGAGATGGAGAGAAGGATACAGGAGGAGGAGGAGGAGTACGGAAAGATATTTAGCAACGAGACGAAAGACTTCTGTCGCTTGGTAAGATTACAGTTTTACTCTGATTTTACATGAAACGTGTCAACGAGCAAATTCTGTTCTACATTGTAACTGCATGGATGTTCTCTCGTCTCCCCCTTTCTCTCTTCTTCTCTCTTTCCTTCACTCTCTCTCTTATCCTTTTTCCATCTCTCGCGCTCTCAGCTGTTGACTAAAGACCCGAGAGATAGGCTGGGGTGTCAGGGGAGTGGGGTGTATGGGATTAAGTCCCATCCCTTCTTCAGAAACATCAACTTCAGGAGGCTGGAGGCCGGAGTCATTGAGCCACCCTTCAAACCGGATGTAAATACCCTAACTCAAATCAAATGTTATTTTTCACATACTTTGAAAACAGGTGTAGACTAACAGTGAAATGCTTACTTACGGGCCCTTCCCAAAAATGCAGAGAGAAAAAAATAAAATAATAATAACAAGGAATAAATACACAATAAGTAACGATAACTTGGCTATATAGACACGAGGTACCAGTACCGAGTTGATGTACAGGGGTACGAGGTAGAAATGTACATATAGGTAGGGGTAAAGTGACTAGGCAGCAGGATAGATAATAAGCAGTAGCCACAGTGTATGTGATGAGTCAAAAGAGTTAGTGCAAATATGGATAGTCCGGTTAGCTATTTGTTGAACGATTTAGCAGTCTAATGTCTTGGGGGTAGAAGATATTCAGGGTCCTGTTGGTTCCAGATTTGGTGCATCGGCACCGCTTGCTAACTTTAACCGCTATAGTATGTGGTAGACAGACTAAATCATCTGTAAAACTGCAATTAAAATGATATAATATGGGATGCTAGATGTTGTAGTAAGTAAGAATACTTATCCCTCCCTCTGTCCTCTCCATCTTTCCACCCCCCTTCACTCTCTCCAGCCCAGAGCAGTGTACTGCCAGGATGTTCAGGACATTGATGAGTTCTCCACAGTAAAAGGAGTCATTTTGGAGAGGGCAGACAACGACTTCTACATCAAGTTTAACACAGGCTCAGTGGCCATACCCTGGCAGACAGAGGTCAACACAACATTAGTTTTGTTAAATTCAATTACATTAAACCTATTTCAATTAAATGTAATCATATTGGTAGCAATTTGAGGTTAGGTATGGTTTGGTCATAGGCTAATTGAGATGACTAACGACTTACTCTCCTATCCTCTCATAGATGATAGAGATGGGTTGTTTCAAGGAGCTGAATGTGTTCGGGCCTCAGGGTTCCAGACCCCCTGACCTGGACTGGACCCAGACCCCTGCCCCAGTGAGCCCCAAACGCAGCCTGCTGGACCGCTTATTCCGCAGACATGTAGGACACACACCTGTTGGTTGGGCTTCCTAATGGCTCACTCAACCCCTCTCTCCACTGCAACTGTCGTTGTAAATGAGAACATTCTCTCACTCAGTTTACCTGGTGTAGAGTAAAATTAATAGATACTGATTGTCTATGTTGTTGTGCTTGCAGCATTCAGAGGAGTCAGGCAGCAGAAGACACAAGTCAGACAGCAGCACCATGGACTCAGCTAGCCTGCTCAGCACTACAATCTAGTGGTGGAGGCACAGCACTGCAGCCAATGGACTAAAGCCAAAGCTGCAACAGACGTTAGAGTGCCTGGGCCATTCCATCTATCGTTCACCAGCTCAGGCCAAAGAGACCACCCCCGTACATCATCCAGGAGGTGGTCATCTTATTTCTGCATGAGTCAGATCAGAGAGAACCTCAGCTAAGATTGTTCTGATTTTGTACCCGTGTGTTTATGTAACCTTAGTATAAAAACCTTGAAAACAAATCTTTCCAAATCTTTACTTTATTAAAACCAGTATGAAAGTAAAACAAAAGTAAATTGTTAAAACAAGACCAAACCTTAATATTTCACATCTGTCCAACCTTTTTATGCTCGTAAGTATGCTGGGTAAAAAATGTCACATCAGACCTGATGGAAACAGCAAATTTGTTGGTAAAACTTTACAAATATCGACAAAACAAAACACATTAGACAAGGTGGGATATTTTTTGTGTCTGAACTATGCGAGTAATGGCAGTGGAAATGCTTTCATGGGCAAATATTGATATAATAACCATCATATCGAAGTAAATTTGAGAGTCACGTGATGACGTGTGTGGTCCTCACACTACGACTAGGGAAAGAATGTTTATTAGGCTACAAATGAAATAAATTATGGTAAACTTCACAGCGTGGTGAAAGTGGAAGGTGATAAGCTTGGTGCTCCTTTCCAATACATATCGAGGGTCTTATTCTGGTGACATGAAGATTGAGGCATGCCATTTGACAAAATAAAAATAATCTTGCACTTTTGTTCATAATAATCTCACATATAGACTATACCCACACTGTATGTGCGAGCTGCTGACTGGACCGCACATGCCAATACTTGAATGGGCACATTCACTACATAACACAATTTGTTCTGTGACAAAACCATCAGTAGAGTTGAAAATGCAATGAAAACCCATTACCTGGAGAGTTACGATTGCCCGTTTTTTATTCGGTACATAGGAATTTAACCACAAAAGTTATTTTTATGTGCACTACGTCGTCACGCAGACTAATTCGCAACCAGTCAGATTTTTATCATATTTGCATGAAGATCTGTGGCCAATAGTATGGAACCCTAGCTTGAGACCAGCTGGCAGGTAATGAACAAAAACAGAATATGTTCATATGCTTGAAGAAATAATATCTGGAACTAAGAATATCTGGGGTGTTTGACAAAAATGGATAATGAATTTGAAACTTGTCCATACATACATTATTTTATAGTGCTGGAACACCTAAAGTGCTTCATACACCAAAAAGAGTTGTTCAGACAAGCAAGTCTCATTTTAGATCACACACATCTTGTTCAATAGAAGGGTACAGCTGATTTAAGTTACCAATGACAATGTTTAAGGGACACCGCAGAGAGACTGCAAAGTGTTCATGTTCCGGCTGACATCAACCCACCTATAAATGATGGAATGGACTCCTCCATGCCTTTCCAAACACAACTGGCCATCTGTGTGTGTTGATCTATGGAGGTGTGTGTTTATCCTTCCCAGGGAGGGCTACGCCGTCCGTCCACGTCCGTCTCTACGTGATACAACATGTCAGCCAGTGTATGTTCGATCACCGCTCCCCAGCCCATATCACTCATCTGAGGACACAAACACACAAATCAATCAAACCTACAACCTCAGTGACATCAAAACTACAAGTATCTATATTTCTTGTCTAATCAAATACGAATAAAGTATATGTACAGTGCTTTCAGGAAATATTCATAGACCTAGACTTATTACATCCTGAATTCAAATTGGATTTGTTTGTTTTTCTCTAACCCATCTAAACACAATACCCCAAAATGACAAAGTGAAAACATGTTCTTAGAAATGTTTACAACTGTATTTTAAATTAAATACAGAATCCATTTACATAAGTATTCACAACCCTGAGTCAATACTTTGTAGAAGCACCTTTGGCATCGATTACAGCTGTGTCTCTTTCTGGGTAAGTCTCTAAGAGCTTTCCACACCTAGATTGAGCAACATTTGTCCATTATTATTTCAAAAATGCTTCAAGCTCTGTCAAATTGGTTGTTGATCATTGCTAGACAACAATTTCTCAGGTTTTAAGTCAAAACTAACTTTGCCACTCAGGAACATTCTTCTTGTCTTCTTGGTAAGCAACTCCAGTCTATATTTGGCCTTGTGTTTTAGGTTATTGTCCTGCTGAAAGGTGAATTAATTTCCAAGTGTCTGATAGAAAGCAGACTGAACCAGGTTTTCCCTGTGCTTAATAATGTTGTTGATCCACCCTCAGTTATCTCCTATCACAGCCATTAAACTCTAAATGTTTTACAGTCACCATTGACCTCATGGTGTAATCTTTGAGTGGTTTCCTTCCTCTCTGGCAACTGAGTCAGGAAGGATTCCTGTATCTTTGTAGTGACTGGGTGTATTGACACACCATCCAAAGTGTAACTAATAACTTCAGCATCCTCAAAGGGATATTCAGTGTCTGCTTTTTGTTTTACCACTCTACCAATAGGTGCCCATCTTTAGAGGCATTGGAAAACCTCCCTGGTCTTAGTGGTTGAATCTGCGTTTGAAATGTACTGCTCGACTGAGGTTCCTTACAGATAATTCCATATGTGGGGTACAGAGATGAGGTTAAACACCATTAAAACATAATTTAACATTATCATGTTAAACACCATTATAAGTCCATGCAATTTATTATGCTAATTTTTAAGCATGTATGTAAGCACATTTTTACTCCTGAAGTTATTTAGGCTTGCCATTTCACTTTAACACTATGGGGTATTGTGTGTAGGCAAGTGACAAAAATGTGGGAAAAGTCAAGGACTTCTGAATGCATTGTGTATGTGTTTGTGCACTCACTGGCTGGTACTTGATGTCTTTTGGAGGGTGTTTGAAAAGTGGTCCAAAGTTAACTGAAACCTGGGAGAAAAGAGGGATAATCATTACAACGTGATTAAAAAGGAAGTGGGCATCCTTGGAGTAGATAGTGCTACGTATCACAACACCATAAACCTCTGGGACATAGTATTACTTACAGTTCTGTGGAGGGAGATGGAAGGAAAATATAACCCTTCTAATAGTCACACACGCACACACTACTAACCGTGCAGCCCCGGTAGAGAGAGATGGCAGGGAAGTAGAGCCCCTCAAACAGGTTTTCATAGGCCAGACCGAGGTTAACCCCATTCTTATAGAACAGCATCTGGAGAGGAGAACAGAAGTATCAACAAATGGAAATGCCAATCCTATACATATTATGTTAATGTATTTGATAAGGACAACCAATAGGAATCATAAAAATTGGCAGTGCATTCTGAGATAATCGCCATTGCTTTGAACGTGAATGTCTGATCTATTGGTTGTAGTTCTATGCTGGAGCCTCACCCTGCTGGGGGTAACAGTCTTCAGGCTCTTCTCTGCCTTGTCCACATAGTCCTTCTCCTCAAAGTACAGGTAGCTCTTAAACTTAATCAGCGCCTGAAAGAGCACACACACAGGGATGAGATGACAAGTCTCATAACTACAACAGAGACTACAACTGCTATTCACAGTTAATCATTAATGAAAAATAGAAAACGTACCTTGTCCTTGTAAGTGTCCGGCAGTGCCTTGGCTGTCTCAGTGCCGTCTGGTAGTTCTATGAAGAAGCCCAGCGTGTCTCCCTGCCCGTAGCCTGAGGAGTAGTGTTTCCCTACAGACTGGTGGAACCGTGTCCCCTTCTTACTACGCCATGAGTAGCTGAACTTATCATAGCCCAGGGGGGCTTGCAGGTTACCTACAACACACACAGGTTACTACATATCCTGTCTCCATGTGTGTATGCTCGTTTGCGTGTGTGTGTGTGTGTGTGTGGTACTAACCCAGAGGCTGAGACCAGCCCAGTCTGGCTGCGGTGTCCGGGGGCATCTCATCGATGGAGACCTCAAAATACCAAGATCCTTTCCTGACACCGTGGGAGGCTCTGACCATGGAGTAACCCTTCTCCCCTGTCACTGTCAGACGGTCATCTGAGATCTTCAGCTGTGGGGCTGCAGACATATATACACACACACGCACAAAGACACCCCACTCACAAACAGAATTCTCAGAGAATGTGACAATAGACATTACTGAGTAAGGCTCACGAGAAGCCCATATCCACTACAGGATTTCCTGTGTGTACCTCTGTCGTGCAGGGCTAGCAGTACTCTCTCGTAGAGACAGGCTCTGTAGAGGTCTCCGGGGATGGGTTTCCCAGCCCAGCAGTCCAGCTCTAGTTTCTCTGGGTCGGGGGCGTGGGGGTCCGGCTCTGCTAGGATGTAGCGGTAGCCATCTTTGTTGAAGGGGTGCTCCAGAGGGTAGCCATGGGGAGGAAGACGCTGGGCCGAGAACAGAGGGTCACTACAGAGGGAGAGAAAGGAAAAATGGAGTGAGTTAGTGCGCATTATGGACAGAAAGGGTGAGGGAAGGAGAAGTAGAGGATAGAGAGAGTCACATTGATGGCATATTATCATACATCCGATAAGTCTTGTAAGAATGTTTCAGATGAACTACATGTACACTCATTAGATGATTCTCCAATATAACGTGTTCCTGCATATAAATACTTAGGCAAACAAATTGTGCTTTTCTCTAAACAATGGGAAGCAGATTATTCAATTAACCTTTTTATCTGTTCTTGAATACGGTGAAAATATTTATCAAAGTGTAGATGCCATCTACCATAGTGCCCTTCATTTGTTACAGGTGACAGTTCTGAGACTAATCACTGCATCCTGTATCAAAAGGTTGGCTGGACTTCGCTAAAGACCCATAGAGCTCTACATCACTCCCTTTTTGTTTACAAGGCCCCAGATACTCAACTAGTCTAAATAAGGCTAGTTTTATTGCTTCTTTAATCAGAACAACAGTTTTCAGCTGTGCTAAAATAATTGCAAAAGTTTTTTTTAATGATCAATTAGCCTTTTAAAATGATAAACTTGGATTAACTAACACAACGTGCCATTGGAACACAGGAGTGATGGTTGCTGATAAATGTAGATATTCCGTAAAATCAGCAGGTTTTTTTAACGGTAGTGTGAGTGTGTATATATTAGTTTGGGTATAATGTGTATATTTACATTGTATATAAAGGGCGCATTTGTAAAAGAGACCTTGGTCTCAATATGTCTTCACTGTTAAAATAAAGGTTACAAAAAAAAGTTCAGACCTATGAGAACACTAAGGACATCTGTGTTGTACCTGCGTGTTCTCTTAGCTGCTCCAGCTGTGGCGCCCTCCTGTTGTTGCTGCTGCTGCTTACGCTTGGCTCCTCTACCTTTACCTGGGCCAGGGGCCAGACCACCTTCACACCACACACACAGGTTACACTATAGAACACACACACTTTCAGCACCATCAAAAAGTCACCCAGGAGGTACAAGCGTGGATTGAGCAGGGAGGGACACCACATATTAAAGGAGAAATGCAGACACACGGAGGAAGCAAAGGGATTAATTCACACCATGGCTGTGTCCCAACAATAACAGCCTCCTTCTGTCTTTCCTTTACCACTCACCACTGGGCAAGAAAAGGAAGGAGGAGGCTGTTCCAGAGTATTGGAATGAAGCCCGGGAACTCAGGAGCAGAAAGCCAGAGGAAATTATATCATTCAATCAGTCCACCAATCAAAAGCCAGATCAAAAGGGTAAACGCTTCAGGGCACCAACATAAGCGGTGAGCAGGTGAGGGATGGGGTTACAATTGGAGCAGGATGAGGTTGCCTGAATATGCTGATCAAAAGGTCAGACTGCATTTTGCCCCTAAATTGTTTGGGTAAGGAATGGGGAGACTAAGCTGATCCTAGATCTGTGCCTTTGGGCAAATTCTACCTTCAGAGTTACGATTGCATGAAACACAGGGCTCAGAGGCAGATACCAAAACACCACATCATATTCACCTGAGAAAGAAGGTCCACCTGGAACGCAACACAGCATGTATATAGCATTTATAACAGGAGAACTTTTTAGGGCTTCTTCAGTGTGGTATTATGCACTGTGACACATTGATAACTAATTCCATGAAAAACAATGTGTGTGTGTGTGACATGTGTTGTGTGTTTAGTGAGAATGTGTTGATGTGCGATAGTGTGTGTTGATGTGTTTAGAGTTACCGTTGAGCCCTCCAGGAGTGGGAGCAGCGGTGGTCTGTTTCTGGTTGTCGTAAGACGGTCCAATGTTGCCCAGATCCTGAGATGAAAAATCAACCAACTGTCAGCATCACTGTTTGTGTGGGCGTATGTCTGATGTGTTTTCCTACCTGGTCCAGCAGGCCAAACTTGGGGTAGTCCTCCTCTGGGTCCTTACTGCCTGGGTCTGGGTGCTCCTTCACCAAGAACACATCCCGCTCTTTACTCTGAAACCCCAAAAAAGTCAAATAAAGACTGGATCTGTTTCTAAATTAAACATACATACTTTTTCCAGTGGTGTAATAGTGAAGGTTTAGTGTGATGTGTGTCGTTTGGTGCATCTGTGTAAGTCAATGGTTGCTCTCATACTCACCATGGTCTTGACTAGGTTGTTGGGCCATGTAAGTTTTCCAGGTCTCTGTCGGGTGGTCATACACTCCCAGTACTTATCAATGAACGGGATGATGTCCTGCAAGGAAAGAGAGTGTGTACCGGAAAATATTACATTAACATATCCAGTGTTTTAAGCATATGAAAAACATATGCAAACTGTGTGTAATATCTTGACATGACATGTAAAATCAAGCATTTCCAAAGATCACAAATTTGCTTCTCAAAGTGTATCGCTGTGGGTTCTATGTTGGGACTGTTGAGAGGACTGACCTTGTCTTTGGAGAACATAGTCTTGGGGTGCTCCTCCTGAGTCCTGGAGCTCCATGTGAGGTTAGCCAGAGCAGTCAGACACATCTCCTTCAGGTCTGAAACACACCATGACACCCAATCAGTACATCAATCAATAACAGACCATCAATAATCACCAAACTCTCACACACACAGAAGTGTATCAGCTGAATGAGAACACCCACTGGCTTGTTTCCGGAGGAAGTAGGTGTTGCCACTGTGATGACACACGTTACAATGGAAAACATAGTTGGTCATGAAAGGCAGACACGTCCTGGAGAGAGAGAGAGGGAGAGAGAGAGAGAAAGACTAATCAAAAACCTTGATCCTGAAATGTTTTATTTCAACCAGTAGCTACCTGGTTATTCAAGCTCAATGGGGCTAATTCAAGGTCTAACAAGCTTAGTCTTAGAATCAATTAGCCAAATGCCTCTATAGTTTGAGTTACAAAGTGAGCTAGACATACGCGGTGTCAATGCTGAAGGTGTCGGCGGTGAACCACTTCATACAGAGAGCACACTGCAGCTCCACCTCTCCCTGGTGCCTGCCGCTCTCCTCGTCCCCAGAACCTGTCTGGGTGTCAGCTGCGTCCAAACCCTCACTACCCGGATCCTGAGGAGGGGAACACAGGAAAAAGTGTTCATTATTGCTCCTGTCGGTGAAAAGAAATGCCCTGAGAACTGCTACATTAGAGGTGTAGTACCATGGCCTCTTTGCCATTCGATGACTCAGTCTCCAGGTTGCCTGTCAAGTCCCCAAATCCAGCATCACTGAAAGTAAACAAAGATATGACATGAACATTAACTGGTTAGCTACACGCTATTGTGACAGCTGGGATAACTGATCTGCCATTAACCTTAATATTCTTATATTTAAGATTAGCTGTGGACCATCAGCATGCGTCGGGACTACGCTTATATGGACCAGAGCTAGTCTGCCGGTAAACAAAGTGCTCAAAGGTCATTTTTTTCATATTTTGGATACATGACCGTTTATGTACACAGAGAAAAGTTTGTCAGCACTCAGGGAGATTTTTCCTTTTGTAAGTAACAATGGAGAAAGATGTGTAGGGTTGAAGAAGATTCCGCCATTAATGACGCAATCAGCAGTTGTTACATCCATTTTTGGACGTATAACTTAATATGTACTCATTGATTTTTGAAGAATAACTCAAATGCCTCATGAGCTTAGCTCAATTGTTGTACCCCTTCAGAATCAAAATCACAGGCTTTTTTACTCAAATGTTTGTTGACAAAGTAAATGTAAACAAACACTATGACTATAACGTTATAGCATCAAGACATGGTTAAAATTATAATCTTGATATCATGGAGTGTCAGGGGTTGCATCCATAGTTCGGTCTATGAATTTCGGTGGTTACATTTCTCAGCTTTTTACCTAACAGGGGCGGCGAGTCGCTTTGTTATTGTTTCTACTGCTTAACTAAGCACCCATCTGCCCGCCGCACGTAACATCTCGGACCAGAGCTAAATAAGGTAGCTATTTTCCCTTGGTTTCATAGCTATGTTCTGCAGGATTCATGCTAGAAGTGTATTTAGAAGCAGATATTGAACAAGATCAACCTGTACCTTGATACTTTAACTAGTCGATTACAAGTTAGCTTACAAGTTGGGAAGGCATTTGAATGAGACATCTAAGTTAGCTTGCTAACCAGCTAACGTTGGCTAACGCCAGCGGGCTAGTTTGTTGAGGGAAAGCTAGCTAGCTGTAATTGCAATATTTATGAATATTGATCTGGTTGTCTACCAACAAACATATATTATGAACCAAAACCCTAGTCTTTCACCGTTTTAACGGAGACTTACCCGTCCCCGGTCTCTGGTTCAACAACAGAAGCATTGGCCGCTTCTCCTTCCGACGCCATGTTTCAAATCAATAAAATATGACATCTCGCGAGACGTTTTGGTGTTAGACGCAGAGTACTGATCTAGGGTCAGTTTATTTTCGGATGTAAGCATTGTACATGTATTGAGGTAGGTGAAATATGAGCCTAGATCAGTCACAATTACTTGTAAACTTCTGTGAAGTTGTGTCACGCTCTGGGCTGGTATTTTCTAAGTGTGATCATTGGGACGTCCCTACCACTGCTACGATGGTCCTCATAAATAAATAACCAACACTATTGCATTATTGTAGTACATATATTTTGAGTCAAAATCTGCATCTATAAATTAAATATAAATTTTTTGTTTGAACACAAATAGGCTTACATTTATGACCACAGACAACCCACCTCCTAATGTGTGGTTAAACATGTCTACAACACCTCTATTACCACCATCACTGGAGTCCCTCGGGGGTGCGTGCTCAGTCCCCTCCTGTATTCCCTGTTCACCCATGACTGCATGGCCAGGCACGACTCCAACACCGTCATTAAGTTTACAGACGACACAACAGTGCCTGATCACCAACAACGAGACAGCCTATGGAGAGGAGGTCAGAGACCTGGCCGGGTGGTGCCAGAATAACTACCTATCCCTCAATGCAACCAAGACTAAGGAGATGATTTTGGACTACAGGAAAAGGAGGACCGAGCACGCCCCCATTCTCATCGATGGGGCTGTAGTGGAGCAGTTTGAGAGCTTCAAGTTCCTTGGTGTCCACATCACCAACAAACTGGAATGGTCCAAACACACCAAGACAGTCGTGAAGAGGGCACGACAAAGCCTATTCCCCTCGGGAAACTAAAAAGATTTGGAATGGGTCCTGAAATCCTCAAAAGGTTCTACAGCTGCAACATCGAGAGCATCCTGACTGGTTGCATCAATGCCTTGTACGGCACCGGCTCGGCCTCCGACCGCAAAGCACTACAGAGGGTAGTGTGTACGGCCCAGTACATCACAGGGGCTAAGCTGCCTGCCATCCAGGACCTCTACACCAGGTGGTGTCAGAGGAAGGCCCTAAAAATTGTAAAAGACCCCACCCCAGTCATAGACTGTTCTCTCTACTACCGCATGGCAAGCTGTACCGGAGTGCCAAGTCTAGGACAAAAAGGCTTCTCAACAGTTTTTACCCAAAAGCCATAAGACTCCTGAACAGGTAATCAAATAGCTACCCAGACTATTTAAAAAATATATATATTTCACCAGGTAGGCTAGTGTAACAGTTTAACTTTAGTTCATCCCCTCGCCAGGCTTGAACCAGGGACCTGCTGCACACACCGACAACAGTCACCCACGAAGCATCGTTACCCATCGCTCCACCAAAGCCACTGCCCTTGCAGAGCAAGGGGAACAACTACTTCAGGTCTCAGAGAGAGTGACATCACCGATTGAACCGCTATTAGCGCGCACCACCGCTAACTAACTAGCCAATTAACATCGGTTACACTAGTTGAGAACAAGTTTTCATTTACAACTGCGACCTGGCCAAGAATAAAGCAAAGCAGTTTGACACATACAACAACACAGAGTTACACATGGAATAAACAAACATACAGTCAATAATAGAGTAGAAAAAAATCCATATGCAGTGTGGGCAAATGAGGTAAGATAAGGGAGGTAAGGCAATACATAGGGCATGGTGGCGAAGTAATTACAATATAGCAATTAAAGTGATTGATGTGCAGAAGATGAATGTGCAAGTAGAGATACTGGGGGTGCAAAGCAGCAAGATAAATAAATAAATACAGTATGGGGATGAGGTAGCTGGATGGGCTATATTATTTGCATTGTGTGCCTCCCCCAACCCCTCTTTTATGCTGCTGCTACTCTCTGTTTATCATATATGCATAGTCACTTTAACTATACATTCATGTACATACTACCTCAATTAGCCCGACCAATCAGTGCCCCCGCACATTGGCTAACTGGGCTATCTGCATTGTGTCCCGCCACCCACCAACCACCAACCCCTCTTTTACGCTACTGCTACTGTCTGTTTATCATATATGCATAGACACTTTAACCATATCTACATGTACATACTACCTCAATCAGCCCGACTAACCGGTGTCTGTATATAGCCTCACTACTGTTATTACTCACTGTCTCTTTACTGTTGTTTTTATTTCTTTACTTACCTATTGTTCACCTAATACCTTTTTTTTATTTATTGCATTGTTGGTTTGAGCCTGTAAGTAAGAATTTCACTGTAAGGTCTACACCTGTTGTATTCCACATACGTGACAAATACACTTTGAGTTGATTTGACCAACAATGTAACGCCATTCAGATATTCATGGCCAGTTTCCTCCATTCTAACCCTGAGGACAGCAGAGGTACACAGGGCACCATTATACCACATAGGCGTGTGGCTAAAAGTGTGGCAGACAGATAGACCATAATGGAATCCTATTGCTGTGGATTGCTAAGATCTCCCCTGAGTATGGTTAGAAATGCTTTTAACTGTTGTTAAGTAAATTATATAGTTATAGATTCTCTTCCTTCTCTCTCTCTCTCTTGTAGTGGAGCCCATCTGTGAGGTGGAGTGGTAAGAGGCGGGGTCGTGGGGGCTAAGGAGGAGAGGGAAGGGTGAGGGGTTAATTGAGAATTGAACAGTACCCCCTGTATGCCCATTCAATTCTCAAATTACACCATGACCGTCAGGACACATACATTTCCCTAAAGAAGAGGGATGCGGGTGGATACTAGTTGATTATTTCAGCATAGCCCCCTAGACCCTTCTATCGGTATAGTTAATATTATCTAACCACAATGCATGATGGCTATTCTGACACAATGTTGATGGATGAATGAAACCTTTAATTAAGCTTATGGAGACAAAATATAGACCTGGGCCTGGCTAAAGTAAAATAAATACACAGTTTAATCGACAGAATCGCTCCCTTCTATTGTCCCTTCTATTGTCTTCTTCCCGCCCTCCTCACCCCCCTCCTCTTCCTCAGCTCCTCTCACCGCTCAGTCAGATTCTGATACAAGTTTTATTTCATTTTTAACAACATGGAAGGTCAATAAAATATGCAAGGTAAATACATTACATTTTCAGTCAAGAATATAGAATAAAGTTCAGAACAATTTGATGCACTAGTCCTTAATGCTCTTTCTTTGACCCTGGACAAGTTTGGTGTGGGTTGAGTGCTTGGTGTGGGTTGAGTGCTTGGTTTGGGTTGAGTGCTTGGTGTGGGTTGAGTGCTTGATGTGGGATGAGTGCTTGGTGTGGGTTGAGTGTTTGGTGTGGGTTGAGTGCTTGGTGTGGGTTGAGTGCTTGGTGTGGGTTGAGTGCTTGGTGTGGGTTGAGTGCTTGGTGTGGGTTGAGTGCTTGATGTGGGTTGAGTGCTTGGTGTGGGTTGAGTGCTTGATGTGGGATGAGTGCTTGGTGTGGGTTGAGTGCTTGGTGTGGGTTGAGTGCTTGGTGTGGGTTGAGTGCTTGATGTGGGATGAGTGCTTGGTGTGGGTTGAGTGCTTGGTGTGGGTTGAGTGCTTAGTGTGGGTTGAGTGCTTGATGTGGGATGAGTGCTTGATGTGGGTTGAGTGCTTGGAGTGGGTTGAGAAGTGTGAAGCGCTTCACCACACATATTATATACGCTCCCCCTGGTCTTCTCTGGTCCTGCTGGACAAAGGCCTGGGTCAGGGAGGGTCAGGCCTACTGGTGACATCTGCTAATTGTCCCAGTGGGACGGCCACTCTTCTCCCCTCAATGCCAACCGCTCTGCAGGGGGTCACTGCTTGGATGACGCTGGGATCCCACCTTTACGATCTGGCCTGCTCCACAGGGGGCATTTATACCCCTCATGTACCCCCCCAGAACGACTCTTCATGTTGGACCTTCTCATCCCCCATTTACTCACTCGCTGGAGACTACAGATTAGTAGAAGTCATATTACTAATGTATGGCTAAGGACAAGACTATTAATAAGGCTTTATAGTGCTTTTATAGAGCTGATAGACGATTCAGATATCTGGCATGTAGGCTGCAAAGAATGTACAGTACATTTATTTGGAAGAGGACTGATAGACTGTCCTGCGCTGCACCACCTAAACAGCACTTGGGTCATTCCACCAATTCGGTGCCTTTTGAAAACAACGTTTGATTTCACCTAATTTTAACATTCCTTCATAAAGAGCACATGTTAATCTTCATTAAAAAAACGTTTTTAAACAGTTCTCCTCATCTTAAGAGGTTAAATTTAAAAAATGACTATAGTAGGTGCCTATTAAGAGCCAGATAAAGTAACAGGGTTGACCATAACAGGGTTTACGATTTAATCTTGAATCAGCCATGAATCCCCTCGTGAACATGGGAATAGAAGCTTGATGTGTGAAACAGGGTGTGGCAATTGAATGCAAGCTTCATAATTGTTACATTTCTAGCCTGTCTATAGATATATGGGTAGCACAGGGTTGACGTGTTAGGCTCAATCCACTCAGTTTTCCACCACAGCTCACCTGCTTTTACACTAGGATTTTACTATTAGATGTTCAATGTTTATTTAAAAATATGTATTTAAAAATAATAGTTTCGCCATATTAAAGTGAGGGACAGACTTGTGGTCAATATGAATTATTTTGAGTCTAAGACATTGGGGGAGAAGGGGGTGCTAAACTGACAGAATGGAATTGTTTTAAGATGGTCATACTATGGATTATTTAGGTATCTGATTTAGAATTTTAGGACCCTTTGGGTATCACAAAAATATAGATATATTTTCTTGGGTAAAATATAGATTTTGGCCTTTACTACTAAAGTCCATAGAAACGCATTGAATAAAACATTCAGAAATTGCAAAAAGGACAGTCCAAAAATAAAATTAAAAAACAAGGTTTTGAAGTGTCTATCCTAAATCTAGGAGATATTTATTTTAAACTCTGGAAATATATATATTTTTTTTACACATATTTAACCCATTCTTTTGGTAGGAACAAAACTACCTTCATACTTCCATTTTTCCCCAATTTTTTTCAGACCAGTCCCGTAACACTTGTTGAGGTCAGAGAGCAAAACAGAGAACACCACCATGTTAGTGAAAATCTCCCCTTTCCAAAACAGTTCGGACGCTACCAAACAGAAGTTGGCACATCAACTGTACCGAGTTCAGACTAGTTTCCTGAAAACTTGTGGGGTTCGTAGAGCAAAACAGAACATCATCGTCTGTTTGTGAGAATCTCCCCTTTCCATAGAGTGGTCAAAACTGTTTGGACGCTACAGATGTTTTCGTGAGAAGACTGATTTTCGGATGTCTCATGCTCTGTCAAACACCTCTCTAGCTCTACCACCGATCACCACAGATGTAGAAGTGAGACACTGACAGATGCTGTCGATTGAGATGCATCCAATGCAAAAAACATATCTATAGCTTAAATGTATGGATTTTGTTGGCAATTTTTTGTTATGTAACTAGATTACAGAGTAGGGGGTAAATTAGAGGGCACTTAATTTAATATAACAGGCTTTTACATTTTTATTGCTGCACAATTTCTACTTGAAATATCAAAAGGACGCAAAAGGCACTAATTTCGAGGAACAACCCACTTATCCAATGTGCACATATCAGTGGGATTTATTATTATACAAACTTCCCCGTGGATCTCTCTGTGGTCATATTATGCTATGTGGTTGATGTTGCTTCTATGGTTTGTTTGAGAGATGAAAGATACTAAGAGATGTTACATTAAAGTATGTGGATTGGTTTGAAATCGAGCCTACAGTCCACAATAGGATAGTAATAGGTTCCCACTTCGAGCCTACCAGGTATACTTGGAAACAGTGGAGAGAAACTGATACACCAATGAAGAACACATTTGGAGAAACATTATCAAGGGATTCTGAAACTATGTGTTCTAACAGTAGGCTACAACAGCACAAATTACGACAGGAAAATAAGCTCCAAGTTAACTAATAGGCACAAAATGCTTTAGTTAGGTCTTAAGTTTCATACTGTTGAGCAGACAGATGGGCTATTGCACTCACAATCGTGTTAGTTGTAAATGTGTGGACCTCTAATCATAGCTAAGTGTTTGTGTGATTAGACTCACTACAAAGCTATACATTTTAACCACATCCAATAAAAAACACAAATGTTTCTATTGATATTCGTGCACAAGTGAAGCCGCATCACTTTCACTCTGAGAGGAGTCGATTACTTAGAATGACAACCAGAGTTCACGTGTCCTACCAGCGTAAAATCACACAATTGCAAATAATGACAAGCCAAACGACAAAAAGGAACACGGTTGTAAAGAAAACGGCACATTTTAACCAGATGCTCTGCAATAAATAACCCAGACATCTGAGAGTGCTCATTAGCATTTTAAAGTGCCCGCGCAGGGGTTCCTTCTTCCACGCACTCCGCCAGTGTTGTTTGTTCGTGTGTGTGTCCGTGCGTGTTGCGCGCGCCAAATTACGCACGCAGGAAGGAGCACGTGTTTTTTCTTGCAGAGCGCAGCCGTGCACTTGTAATTGTGGAAATGTTAATCTTATGCGGGGAGCGGCGTGTGCTTGACCTGTATAAATTGAGGGGCGCCAGGGCAACAAGATTCAGACACGGGGATGTAAGGTGGCGCGCGCAGTGGTACTCGAGTTATCTACCACCTCCTTCACTGACAAACGTGCGCATTTTCGTCCAAATTTACACAACAGATAATTAAAATGCAGCCAGAAAAGTTGTCACAGGTTAGCAGAACCTCTTTCTCTGTAGCAGACATCATGGATCCGTCTAAATTCACTGGGAGTCTAAGCAGTACCCATCGGAGCCATGGTTCAACTGCTGAGAGTGATGCTGCAAGACAGACCACAGGTAGGAGTGTTCAGTTATTATAACTATTTCTTTCGAAAACGTAAAGGGTTTAAAAGCCATTTACTCACTAGTTATATTTTATAAATAAATATTATCCTTAGATTGAGATATAGGGTTGATGCAGAAGTTTAGTTTATAGGCATGGCCTAGTACTGCTACAGTTGATACAGTAGTATTAGTTATTTCCCAGAAGGCAGTGTTGAGTTATTTATTTTTGGCCCAGCCCTCAACAATGAACTTTTAACATTATTCTTTATCAGCATTCAACCCATATCATCATAACTGCAGATTAGAATGGTTGAGGTCCTTCTCTAAACTCACTATTTTAATATTCAGGTGGGGCAGCCATTCCAGAAAGCCATTCCAAGAGAGTAGAATTCCCAAGTGGTCCAGCAGCCAGTAAATGCTCCACCACAGTGGACTCAGTGGAAAGGGAGTCTCACCCTGCATCTGTGTGCCGTAGCCTGGAGAGGTCAAAGGGCAAGTCACGGCGGGTTCGGACAGCGTTCACCTTGGATCAACTACACATTCTAGAACATAGTTTCCACAGCAGCCACTACCTGTCTGTGTTCGAGCGCTATGCCATCGCCTTGATGCTCTGTCTCACAGAGACCCAGGTTAAGATCTGGTTCCAGAACCGACGCACCAAGTGGAAGAAAGAGTGTGAGGGGAAAGGGCTGCCTGAGCAGCAGCTCCAGTGTGGGGTCAGATACCCCTCACCTCCTCCTATCTATCCTACAACCTTTCCACTGTACAACAAAATGCATTTTCACCAGGGACCACAGATTCAAATGTTCACGCCACCAACCTTCCTAACTCCACAATACAACCATCATCAATTTTAGATGAGAACATTTTCAATCAGATTGAGCTCACAGTTTAGACACTATAACCTGCTATGTCATAAAGGTATTTGTGCAATGTAATAGGCCACTGTAAATTAATATCAGTATTTATGAGTTACTATTTATGTGTTGTTTAAAAGCCAGTGGAAAACTATGTCAATCTATTCCATATGCCGAAGGATTATTGCTGTGAAATGTTAAATGATAGGGTTATTTTCTTATTGTTAAAAGGTGTTAACTTATTTGGATGTAATGTACATACACAAAGGTTAAATATTTTTGTACTGAACCAATAGTGTTCTCCTTCACAATTTTAAAGAAGTTAAAAAAAGAATCAATCTTGAATGATTTATTATGCAAAAAAGACACAAACACAAGTAAAACACACACACACACACACACAGAGACACACACACACACACACAAACACACACACACACACAGACAGAGGAGACGAAGGAAGACAGATGTGGAATGGATATGATAGTAATATCTGTCAATTCTAGCAGTTTCCTGGTCTCTGAGATGAGAAACAGCAGCATGAGGATGATGAGAAAGCATACAATCAGACCAGCAGGAGCACGCACACAAACACACACACACACTGGATTCGTCCAGCCGAGGCACATCTGTTTGCAATCCATCATATGCTCTCTGTTAGCCGCAGATGTCAGAGAGCCATCAGTTATCTCTAGATTAAACAGTGTATGTTTTTACATTTAAAAAATATATAGAGCTATATAAAAAAAATATTACAAAAATTCTGTAATACTACTAGCCACCTAGCAATTTTATGAAGTAGGCTTTAGCCCATATATATTCCCAATCTCCCAACCTCATAACTAGCTACCAAGAAGCCATTTCAGGCTATCAATCAAGTTAGAGTAGCTAGCTTGTCTAACAATCTTAGCTGACATGCTTGCTGGCAAGGTTGGTAGACTTTAGAAAAGCAAGCAATAACTAAAGGTGCTGAATAAGACTCACATTCCTTCCAATCTGTTACCCAGATTTTAGCAGCCATGCAGAGAAGCATGTTTTGTTTCTTTAAAAAAAGAAGCACAAGTCAGGAGGATACAGACAGCTCAAGATATGCCTACATACGCAGAAAAAAAAATAATATATTTTTTAAACAGAGAATTAGACATAAAGATTATGGCACAAGATTGCAGGAAAAAGCACAGTACTTTGTGCCCTTTTAGAGTTTTGGGGAGCATGACACCCCTGGACTCTATCACCCTCATTCTCTGTATCACATTCACTGACAGAAATCTTTAAAAAAACCGCTGAGCACTCTCAGCGGTCCTACCTCCCACGGTTATGGACGAGACACAGATATAGATGATACAGTACAGAAAACAGTATGACTGATCGGCCTGGGTGACTGGTCACATGCTACAGTAATTAAGGAGGTTTTTCCATCCTTGAGGCTTCGACATTAACATATCTTCCAAATCATAAACTATACAGGAATGCACAAGTGTAACTTTAATACATTATCATATTAACAACAATTGAGAATAAGGTACGTAGAGCTAAGTACATAGACTGCTGGATTGCCTTCC
Source organism: Oncorhynchus nerka (assembly GCF_034236695.1). NCBI lineage: Eukaryota > Metazoa > Chordata > Actinopteri > Salmoniformes > Salmonidae > Oncorhynchus > Oncorhynchus nerka. Next base: position 24,318,611 of record NC_088399.1, read on the forward strand.
AGAGCTCATAGCATTAATGTTCACTGACTTTTGATGATCTATGAATAGCAGCTTTCTATCTTCTGTTTGTACATCATATCAGATGTGTGTTCATTGATGCATGGCCTTGATGAAGTCAAGCTGACCCTCCTGCTAACACTGCAGGCTGACTCAGTGCTCCAGACTAGAAATAAGGAAAGTAGATATCCCAGCACATCTGGTGTAGAAGTAGAATGCTTAGATATCACAGCACATCTGACTCATAACTACAATATCATAGGAGAAATAACTCTGGAACTTAGTGGCCACCAGACTCAGTAGTCTCCAGCATGAGTTGTCAGTGTGATTACTGTAGGGGGCATACTTAATCTGTTAAATAGAAGATAAAGTCTCTGAGGAATAAATAGCAATAAACACATTAATTTGTTATTACTGTTTATTGTCATATTTTATCACATATATCAACTTAAACCTCTGGGGCCATTCTCATTCAATGTTTCTAGCCTGAACCCAGTCTTAAGCAAAGACCTCACAAGGAATCAGATGCAACCCACCACTAGGTCCCGACCCACCATTGGTAACCAGTGTAAAGTCTTGTTTTTTTTTTAGCAAATTCACTTCCAGTTCGCACCCTTCTTTCACACTCTTATCTCTCTTTTTCTCTCTTTATCTTGTTTTCCACTTGAGAGCAGAGTAGGAGACAGGGACAGGTCCTGACATCTCTGTATGACCTGGAGGCATGTGGAGCTGAGCTGGGTTGTTTGGGTCAGTGTGTGTGTGTGTGTGTGTGTGTGTGTGTGTGTGTGTGTGTGTGTGTGTGTGTTTTAACAGGTCTGCTAAAACACTTATTCCCAACCACATGATTTGGGCACATTTTTAAACATGGAATGAGTTTTCCTCTCCAATAAAATGTTTTCCTTTTTTCTGAACTCATTGAAAAATGGGTCCTGGGTGGATTCAGTAGACTGACTCACATTTGTCTTTTTGTTGCAAGAATATAGTACTTACTCTGGAAATTAATTATTGTCAACCTCTGCATTTAACTGTTTTTCTAAATTATTCTCTCTCTCTCTCTCTCTCTCTCTCTCTCTCTCTCTCTGTCCCCTCTCCCCTGCAACGTGACATGTGGAAGACCCCCTCCCCTATGTTGAGTGGAGAGAGGGAGAGGGGGTGCCTGCAGAGGAGTGAGAGGGCGAGGAAAGACGGGAGCCAGGAGGTGTGCTGTGTTACTGCTGCTGAGACTCCAGACTCCTGCATGCGTCTGTGTTTCCTTTCTTCGTTCTCTGCCAGGAGACTGCTTTAAAGCCCTGAGCAGCTCTTTCCTGCTCCACCACCAAACAGGCCTGCGCTCTGTACACATCTGCACACCAAACCTTTCACCGCAGCTTTCTACAAACCAAAGCATTCTACACACCAAAGTTTTATACACATTTTTTTTCAGACTCCACGGCTACTGGAAGGAACCAACCAGAACTAATTTCTTTAAGCTCTCAGAGACTCTACAAGACAGACTGACTCCAACTGAGACTTCTTCTACACCTGAGGACTGTTGTTGGATGTTCTGTGTTGTTGCCCGTCTAGCAAATGCAAGTCATCTGTTAGCTGACGGTTCTGACTGGTCTGTGTGAGAGACTGGGGGTGGCCTGGGGCCTTTTGTGCTTCACTGAAACAGGAGTTGGGCCATTTGGCCTGCAACCTTTTCCTTGTTTTGTTGGTGCAAGCAGAGTAACTGAGGAAGCTTCTCTTGCCTTCCTAGAGCTGGGGTCAGGTTCCACTGCCAGTGCTGGTCTTGGTATATCTGGTTCAAGTCTGGTTTAAGCTGTAGGCTGATTTAGTCCGGTCCTGCTTCTGAGTGTAGTAAGACGATGAGGGGGGCATTGTTGGGTTTGTTGGTGTCTCTGGCCCTCTGTTGCTGTGTTCTAGGCTGGGATGGAGGTGTAGAGGGACAGGACACCACAGGTGTCCAGACACAGGTGAGACAGGCTGGACCTGTGGAACATGGGAGAGAGTGGGAGGAAGAGAGAGAGGACGTTATGATGGACGACCCTGGTACGGAGGTGGAGGAGATCAAACCAAAGAAGAAGAAATCCATAGAGGAGGTGGAGGCAGGTAAGAGGTGACTCCTTTAGTTCTTGTTCTCCTCCTCTTCTTCTTCTTCTTTGTCCTTTATCCTTTTCTTGTCCTCATTCTCATTCTGTATATTCATGGAGGTCCATCAACTAGCCATCCCCGTTACAACCTCTTGGGGACAAACTTACCAAACACTTGGCCCAGTTTTCCCTTGTTAGAGCATGTTCACTAACATGCGTGGAGACCTTGACCTTGAGGTATTAACAGAGATGAACGTGGTCTAGTAGAGCTCACAGCTGCATGTGTCACACACTGATGAGCTACAGACGGATCTTAATTTGATCACCCTTTTGTTGATGAGAAATGTCCTGCACAGCAGGAAATACAAACTTTCAGTTTTTTACACCGCATTTACATTTCAGACTAGATTTGCCCTAACAAAAACTGTATCAACCCCTACAAAGATGTCCATTAATTATAATCCACATAATAATTCACATTTCCTGTTGCTGCAGGATTATTTCCTTTCTGTAGCAAACTGGCTGAAATTAAGATCATACATCAGTACAGACACACGGCTGTGTTCAAGTTGCAAGTTTTAATGTCACGTGCACATGTACAGTGAAATGCCTTTCTTGCAAACTCTAAACCCAACAATGCAGTAATCAATGTCAATTAAGTACTAAAAATCACATACATGAGAAAAAAACACACAAGAAATAAAAATAAGAAATAAGAAGAAAACAAGAAAGTAAGAAGCTATATACAGGGTCAATTCCAGTACCATATTTACAATGTGCATGGATACTGGAGGAAAAGAGATAGATATGAATAGGGGTAAGGTGACTAGGCATCAATATATATGATGGACAGAGTAGCAGAAGTTTACATGATGCTTGTACGTGAGTGTATGTGCGTGGGTGTAGATTCAGAATAAATATGTCTGCATGTTATGTGTGTGTTAGAGTGTCAGTATGCGTGAGTGTGTAGAGTCCTGTGAGACAGTGCCACATATAAAATACAAGGGTCAACTCAGATAGTTTGATTAGCCATTTTGTTAGCTGTTATGACTTAGGGATAGAAGCTGTTCAGGAACCTGTTGGTGTGGCTAGAGCATTTAACGATTTTCCGGGCCTTCCTTTCACACAGCCTGATATAGAGGTCCTGGATGGCAGGGAGCTCAGCCCCAGTGATGTACTGGGCTGTCCGTACCACCCTCTGTAGCACCATGCGATTGAGGGCAGTGCTATTGCATAACAAGCAGTGATGCAGCCAGTCAAGATGCTCACAATAGTGAGTGCAGCTGTATAACGTTTGGAGGATTTGAGGGCCCATGCCACACCTTTTTAACCTCCTGAGGGTGAAGAAACCATTTTAAGTCCTTAGTTTCCTATATTTCACGATCAGCTCCTTGGTTTTACTGACGTTGAGGGAGAAGATGTTGACCCGGCACCACACTGCCAGGTCACTGACCTCCTCCCTGTAGTAATGGCGCCAGAGGGGATGACTGGCGCTTTACGGGCTCAAAACCAACTGTGCAATTATAATTTTTTTTCTGCATTGTTTGTAATTTATTTTGTATATAATGTTGCTGCTACTGATTACCAACAATGACGAGACAGCCTACAGGGAAGAGGTGAGGGCCCTGGGAGTGTGGTGCCAGGAAAATAACCTCTCAATCAACAAAACAAAGGAGCTGATTGTGGACTTCAGGAAACAGCAGAGGGAACAACCCCCTATCCACATCGACGGAACCGCAGTGGAGAAGGTGGAAAGCTTAAAGTTCCTCGGCGTACACATCACTGACAAACTGAAATGATCCACCCATACAGACAGTGTGTGGTGAAGAAGGCGCAACCTCAGGACCCAGAAGATATTTGGTTTGGCACCGAAAATCCTCACAAAGTTTTACAGATGCACAATTGAGAGCATCCTGTCGGGCTATATCACCGCCTGGTACAGCAACTGCACTGCCTGCATCCGCAGGGCTTTCTAGAGGGTGGTGCAGTCTGCCCAAAGCATCACTGGGGGCAAGCTACCTGCCCTCCAGGACACCTACAGCACTCAATGTCACAGGAAGGCCAAAAAGATCATCAAGGACAACAACTATCCGAGCCACTACCTGTTCACCGCTATCATCCAGAAGGCGAGGTCAGGACAGGCGCATCAAAGCTGGGACCGAGAAACTTAAACACAGCTTCTATCTCAAGGCCATCTGACTGTTAAATAGCCATCACTAGAACCTTAGAGGCTGCTGCCCTAGATAGACTTGAAATGACTGGCCACTTTATTAATGGAACACTAGTCACTTTAATAATGTTTACATATTTTGCATTACTCATCTCATTTATTTAACCAGGTTGAGAACAAGTTCTCATTTACAATTGCGACCTGGCAAAGATAAAGCAAAGCAGTTCGACACACAACGACACAGAGTTACACATGGAGTAAAACAAACATACAGCCAATAATACAGTATAAACAAGTCTATATACGATGTGAGCAAATGAGGTGAGATAAGGGAGGTAAAATGCAAAAAAAAAAAAGGCCATGGTGGCAAAGTAAATACAATATAGCAAGTAAAACACTGGAATGGTAGGTTTGCAGTGGAAGAATGTGCAAAGTAGAAATAAATAAATACAGTAGGGAAAGAGGTAGTTGTTTGGGCTAAATTATAGGTGGGCTATGTACAGGTGCAGTAATCTGTGAGCTGCTCTGACAGTTGGTGCTTAAAGCTAGTGAGGGAGATAAGTGTTTCCAGTTTCAGAGATATTTGTAGTTCGTTCCAGTCATTGGCAGCAGAAAACTGGAAGGAGAGGAGGCCAAAGAAAGAATTGGTTTTGGGGGTGACCAGAGAGATATACCTGCTGGAGCGCGTGCTACAGGTGGGTGATGCTATGGTGACCAGCGAGCTGAGATAAGGGGGGACTTTACCTAGCAGGGTCTTGTAGATGACATGGAGCCAGTGGGTTTGGCGACGAGTATGAAGTGAGGGCCAGCCAACGAGAGCGTACAGGTCGCAATGGTGGGTAGTATATGGGGCTTTGGTGACAAAACGGATTGCACTGTGATAGACTGCATCCAATTTGTTGAGTAGGGTATTGGAGGCTATTTTGTAAATGACATCGCCGAAGTCGAGGATTGGTAGGATGGTCAGTTTTACAAGGGTATGTTTGGCAGCATGAGTGAAGGATGCTTTGTTGCGAAATAGGAAGCCAATTCTAGATTTAACTTTGGATTGGAGATTTGATGTGGGTCTGGAAGGAGAGTTTACAGTCTAACCAGACACCTAGGTATTTGTAGTTGTCCACGTATCCTAAGTAAGAGCCATCCAGAGTAGTGATGTTGGCCAGGCGGGCAGGCGCAGGCAGCGATCGGTTGAAGAGCATGCATTTAGTTTTACTTGTATTTAAGAGCAATTGGAGGCCACGGAAGGAGAGTTGTATGGCATTGAAGCTTGCCTGGAGGGTTGTTAACCAGTGTCCAAAGAAGGGCCAGAAGTATACAGAATGGTGTCGTCTGCGTAGAGGTAGATCAGAGACTCACCAGCAGCAAGAGCGACATCATTGTCGGTCCAAGAATTGAACCCTGTGGCACCCCCATAGAGACTGCCAGAGGTCCGGACAGCAGACCCTCCGATTTGACAAACTGAACTCTATCAGAGAAGTAGTTGGTGAACCAGGCGAGGCAATCATTTGAGAAGCCAAGGCTGTCGAGTCTGCCGATGAGGATGTGGTCATTGACAGAGTCGAAAGCCTTGGCCAGATCAATGAATACGGCTGCACAGTAATGTTTCTTATCGATGGCGGTTAAGATATCGTTTAGATATCGTCATATGTACAGTTGAAGTCGGAAGTTTACATACATTTAGGTTGGAGGCATTAAAACTTGTTTTTCAACCAATCCACACATTTCTTGTTAACAAACTATAGTTTTGGCAAGTCGGTTAGGGCATCTACTTTGTGCATGACACAAGTCATTTTTCCAACAATTGTTTTACAATTCTTCTTGCAAGCCGAAGAACACCATCCCAACCGTGAAGCATGGGGGTGGCAGCATCATGTTGTGGGGGTGCTTTGCTGCAGGATGGACTGGTGCACTTCACAAAATAAATGGCATCATGAGGGAGGAAAATTATTTGGATATATTGAAGCAGCATCTCAAGACATCAGTCTCGAAGTTAAAGCTTGGTCGCAAATGGGTCTTCCAAATGGACAACAAAGTCAAGGTATTAGAGTGGCCATCACAAAGCCTGACCTCAATCCTATAGAACATTTGTGGTCAGAACTGAAAAAGTGTGTGCTAGCAAGGAGGCCTACAAACCTGACTGTTACACCCTGCTCTGTCAGGAGGAATGGGCCAAAATTCATCCAACTTATTGTGGGAAGCTTGTGGAAGGCTACCCGAAACGTTTGACCCAAGTTAAACAATTTAAAGGCAATGCTACCAAATACTAATTGAGTGTATGTAAACTTCTGACTCACTGGGAATGTGATGAAATAAATAAAAGCTGAAATAAATCATTCTCTCTACTATTATTCTGACATTTCACATTCTTAAAATAAAGTGGTGATCCTAACTGACCTAAGACAGGGAATGTTTACTAGGATTCAATGTCAGGAATTATGAAAAACTGAGAATGTATTTGGCTAAGGTGTATGTAAACTTTCGACTTCAACTGTATATACTGTATTCTATTCTATTCTACTGTATTTTAGTCTATGCCGCTCTGACATTGCTCGTCCAAATATTTATATATTGTTATATAATTCCATTTCTTTACTTTAGATTTGTGTGCATTGTGTGTATTTCTATGAAATTGTTAGATATTGCTTGTTAGATATTACTGCACTGTTGGAGCTAGAAACTCAAGCATTTCGCTACACCCGCAATAACATTTGATAAACATGTGTATGTGACCAATAACATTTGATTTGATTTGATTTGCTACCGTCTCGCATGACTGAAAATACCTTCTGGACATCAGAATAGCGATTACACACCTCGAACTGCACAAATATTTTTTCTTTAACGAGTCTGACGCAAGGAATATACTGCTTTCTTGAGACCAGGCCCGAATGCCCTTCCTTTGCGTGAAGAAAAGACGGAGAAAAAGGGGGCGGAGGTCGGGGTGCCTTGTGAGAATTTGTAGGCGAGTGAGTAAACCTCCACTTGTCTCACCATGATCTGTTTCACCTGTCCTTGTGCTTGTCTCTATCCCTTCCAGGTGTCACTTATTATCCCTGGTGTATTTATCCCTGTGTTTCCTGTCTCTCTGTGCCAGTTCGTCTTGTTTGTCAAGTCAACCAGCGTTTTTGTGTCTCAGCTCCTGCTTTTTTTCTCTCTCTTTTCTCACCCTCCTGGTTTTGACCCTTGCCTGTCCTGACTCTGAACCCATCCTGCCTGACCACTCTGCCTGCCCTGACCTCGAGCCTGCCTATCATCTTGTACCGTTTGGACTCTGACCTGGTTTATGAACTCTCGCATGTACCCAACCTGCCTTTTGCCTACCCCTTTTGCTATAATAAATATCTGAGCTCAAACAGCTGCCTCCTGTGTCTGCATTTGGGTCTCGCCTTGTGCCCTTATACCACTACCATCCTTACTATTGGCTAACGTGCAATCATTGGAAAATATACTGGATGATCTACAATAAAACATAAAAAACTGTAATATCTTATGTTTCACAGAGTCGTGGCTAAACTACAGCATGTATAAATAGAGCTGGCTGGGTTTTCCGTGCATCGGCAGAACAGAGCAGCTACGTCTGGTCTGGTAAGATAAGGAGCGGGGGAGTGTGCCTATTTGTCAATAACAGCTGGTGCGTGATGTCTAATATTAAAAAAGTATTGAGGTATTGCTCGCCTGAGGTAGAGTACCTCATGATAAGCTGTAGACCACACTATCTACCAAGAGAGTTCTCATCTATATTATTCTTAGCCATCTATTTACCACCACAACCCGATGCTGGCACTAAGACTGCACTCAACAAGCTGTATAAGGCCATAAGCAAACAAGAAAATGCTCATCCAAAAGTGGCGCTCCTAGTGGCTGGGGACTTTAATGCAGGCAAACTTAAATCTGTTTTACCTCATTTCTACCAGCATGTCACATGTGCAACCAGAGGGAAAAAAGACCACCTTTACTCCACACACAGAGATGCATACAAAGTTCTCCCTCGTATAATAATTACAAGCTAAAGCAAGAAGCACCAGTGACTTGCTCAATACTGAAGTGGTCAGATGACACGGATTCTACGCTACAGGACTGTTTTACTAGCACAGACTGGAAAATGTTCCAGGATTCATCCAATGGCATTGAGGAGTATATCACCTTTGTCACCGGCTGCATCAATAAGTGCATCGTCTACGTCGTCCCCACAGTGACCGTACGTACATATCCCAACCAGGTCCATGGGGCGACGTACAATTGGCCTAGCCTCGTCCAGGTTAGGGAGGGTTTGGCCGGTAGGGATATCCTTGTCTCATCACGCACTAGTGACTCCTGTGGCGGGCCGGGTGCAGTGCACGCTAACCAGGTCGCCAGGTGCATGGTGTTTCCTCCGACACATTGGTGCGGCTGGCTTCCGGGTTGGATGGTCTCTGTGTTAAGAAGCAGTGCGGCTTGGTTGGGTTGTGTTTCGGAGGACGCATGGCTTTCGACCTTCGTCTCTCCCGAGCCCGTACAGGAGTTGTAGCGATGAGACAAGATAGTAACTACTAACAATTGGACACCACGAAATTGGGGAGAAAAGGGGGTAAAAAGTTAAAAAAAATATATTAAATCTAGCTGAGCCCTCAGACAAACCATCAAACAGGCAAAGTGTCAATACAGGACTAAGATTGAATCCTACTACACCAGCTCTGACTCTCGTTGGATGTGGCAGGGATTGAAAACTATCATGGACTGCAAAGAAAAGCCCAGCCGTGAGCTGCCCAGTGACGTGAGCCTACTAGAAGCTAAATGCCTTTTATGCTCACTTTGAGGCAAGCAACACTGAAGCACGCATGAGAGCACCAGCTGTTCTGGATGACTGTGTGATCACGCTCTCAGTAGCGATGTTGGCAAGAGATTTAAACAGGTCAACATTCACAACGCCACGGGCCAGACGGATTACCAGGACGTGTACTCAAAGCATGCACAGACCAACTGGCAAGTGTCTTCACTGACATTTTCAACTTCTCCCTGACTGAGTCGTAATACCTACATGTTTCAAGCAGACCACCATTGTCCCTGTGCCCAAGAAAGCGAAGGTAACCTTTCTAAATGATTACCTCCCCGTAGCACTCACATCGGTAGCCAAGAAGTGCTTTGAAATGCTGGTCATGGCTCACATGAACGCCATCATCCCGAAAACCTTAGACCCACTCCAATTCACATACCGCGGCAACAAAATCCACAGATGACACAATCTCAATCGCACTCCACACTTCCCTTTCCCACCTGCACAAAAGGAACACCTATGTGAGAATGCTATTCATTGATTACAGCTCAGCGTTCAACACCATAGTGCCCACAAAGCTCATCACTAAGCTAAGGACCCTGGGACTAAACACCTCCCTCTGCAACTGGATCCTAGACTTCCTGACAGGCCACCCCCAGATGGCAATGATAGGCAACAACACATCTGCCACGCTGATCCTCAAAACTGGTGCCCCTCAGGGATGCGAGCTTAGTCTCCTCCTGTACTCCCTGTTCACCCACGACTGAGTGGCCAAACATGACTCCAACATCATCATTAAGTTTGCTGATGACACAACAGTGGTAGGCCTGATCAGAGACCTAGCAGTGTGGTGCCAGGACAACAACCTCTTCCTCAGTATGAGCAAGACAAAGGAGCTGATTGTGGACTACAGAAAAAGGTTGGCCGAACATGCCCCCATTAACATTGACTTGGCTGTATTGGAGTGGGTATAGTGTTTCAAGTTCCTTGGTGTCCACATCACCAACAAACTATCATGGACCAAATACACCAAGACAATCGTGATTATGGCATGACAGCACATTTTACGACTCAGAAGACTGAAAAGATTTTGCATGGATCTCCAGATCCTCAAAAAGTTCTACAGCTGCACCATTGAGAACATCCTGAACGATTGCATCACTGCCTGGTATGGCAGCTGCTCGGCATCTGACCGTAAGGCGCTACAGAGGGTAGTGCACACGGCCAAGTACATCCCTGGGGCCAAGCTTCCTGCCACACAGGACCTATATACTAGGCGGTGTCAGAGGAGGGCCCCAATAATTGTCAAAGACTCCAGTCACCCAAATCATGGAATTTTCTCTCTGCTACCACACGGTAAGCGTTACCGGAGTGCCAAGTCTAGGACCAAAAGGCTCCTTAACAGCTTCTGCCCCTAAGCCATAAGACTGCTGAACAATTTTTCAAATAGCCACCCGGACTAATTACATTGATCCCGCTGCTGCTACTCACTGTTTATGATCTATGCATAGTCACTTTACCACTATCTACATGTACAAATTATCTTGACAAATCTGTACCCCCGCACATTGACTCGGTGCTGGTACCCCCTGTATATAGCCTCGTTATAGTAATTTTATTGTGTTACTTTTTTATTTTATAATTTTATTTATTTAGTAAATATTTTATTAATTATATTTATTGATCTGCATTATTGGTTAAGGGCTTGTAACTAAGCACCTGTTGTATTCGGCGCATGTGGCAATTTGATTTGATTCCTTGTTGGTTTCATCATTGCCGGTGATCAGGCCTACCACCGCCGTGTCATCACCAAACTTTATGATGGTGTCGTGCATGGCCACACAGTCGTGGATTAACAGGGAGAACAGGGGGGGACTAAGCACAGACCCCTGTGGGGCCCCCGTGTTGGGGGTCAGCATGGCGGAGATGATGTTGCCTAACCTCTCTTCCTGGGGGAGGCCTATCAGGAAGTCCAGGATCCAGTTTGCAGAGGGAGGTGTTCAGTCCCAGGGTCCTAGGTTTGGTGACAAGTTTAGAGGGAGCTGGTGAGCTGTAGTCAATGAACAGCATTCTCACATAGTATTCCTCTTATCTAGGTGGATAAGGGCCGTGTGGAGTGCAATTGAGATTGTGTGATCTATAGATTTGTAGGTGCGGTGTGCAAATTGGAGTGGATCTAGGGTGTCTGGGATGATGGAGTTGATATGTGCCATAACCAGCCTTTCAAAGCACTTCATAATTACAGATGTGAGTACTACTAGGCTGTAGTCATTGTGGCATGAACCCTTAGAGTTCTTGGAAACAGAATTGATGATGATCAGTTTAAGACGTGTGGGGATTACAGACTACAGAATATGCCTGCCAGCTGTTCTGTGCATACTCTAAGAACTGCCCTCGAATACCATCCGATAATTTCTCAACAAAGCAAGTCAAGGGTACTTCCTGTTTGAGCTTCTGCCTGTAAACAGGAACCAGGAGTACTGAGTCATGATCTGATTTGCCGAATGGGGGACGAGGGAGGGCCTTGTATACTTGCTTGTGGGTAGAGTAACAGCGGTCTAGGACTTTATCAACGCTAGTGGTGAAAGAGATTTGGCATCATGTGTCAATGAAGAGGTATTAAAATCACTGGCAACAAAAAAAAGCAGCCTTCGGGTGCAAGTTTTCCTGTTTGTTTATAGCCTCGTACCGTTCGTTAAGGTTCAGCTTTTTATATTTTCTGGCCAGTGGTGTAATGTACACAACAGTCAGGATAACAGCTGAAAACTCCCTCGGGAGGTAGAAGGGTCTGCATTTGACCATCAGGTATTCCAAGACGGTGAACAATGGGTCGAGACTTCCACTGCGCTCGAGTCAGTCACCATTTTGTTGTTGATGAAAAGGCAAACCCCTCCCCATCTCTGACTCCACTGTCCAGTCCGCTCAGGGAACGGAGAATCCATTGAGTTTGGTAGCCATGTTATACGAAAGCCATGTTTCAGAAAAGCAGAGAATATTGAAGTTACGAGAGTCCCGTCAGTAGCAAATCCGCGATCAAAGGTCATCCAACTGTGACCGTACATTGGCCAATAGAATGGAGTGAATAGATGGCCTGTTTTCCCTTCGCCTTAATCTTGCCAGGCTCCTGTGTAATGCCAGCGTTTCATTTTGGATACCCCCGAAAATTGGGTCAGAATTACAGAAAGAGCCCAGAGCATATGAGTTGAAGTTGAAGCTGGAATTAAGGCAAGTAAATATGCCGATCTGATGTTCAGAAGTTCTTGTCGGTTATAAGAAATGATAGTGGATACATTTTGTGAAAATAATATAATAAAAAATAGAAGAAAATCAACTTTTTTTTTAAAATAACAAAGTTGGGTTGGAGCTCACAAAATGGCAGCCATACAGTACAGCGCCATATTTTGTGGGTTCCTCTCTGAAACCTCTGCCTGATTCTATCTGGCCTGAGAGGGAGAGTAACTGAGAAGCAGAACTTTCTGAAATATTTTTCAGAAAACTTTTCTCTACAGTTCCGACATGTAGAATTGTCTTGTAAAACACGCCTGAGTCAGTTACTCCTTAAGCATCTCACTGTAAAATGACTCACAATTACTCACAGGAAACAGGAAACATTCCAGTTCAGTAGTGTGTGTGTGTGTATGTGAACTTCATCGGGATTGGTGTCCCTTCCACGGGAATGTTGAGCTAACGTAGGCTAATGCGATTAGCATGAGGTTGTAAAAAACAAGAACATTTCCCAGGACATAGACATATCTGATATTGGCAGAAAGCTTAAATTCTTGTTAATCTAACCGCACTGTCCAATTTACAGTAGCTATTACAGTGAAATAATACCATGCTATTGTTTGAGGAGAGTGCACAATTTTGAACATAAAAAGTTATTAATATACAAATTAGGCACATTTGGGCAGTCTTGAAACAACATTTTGAACAGAAATGCAATGGTTCATTGGATCAGTCTAAAACTTTGCACATATGCTGCTGTCATCTAGTGGCCAAAATGTATATTGCACCTTGGCTGGAATAATACATTTGTTACGTTCCCCAGTTTATGTGTTGTAGTTTGTGTATTTTCATGTGTTTATTTCAGGAAATGGCTTCCTGAAATCCCTCAAGCAGCTGATTGGTCGACTCCATGGCTAATTGGAGAGCTGACCCCGCCCCCTCGTCAAGACACAGCTGTCTCCAATTACCCATTCCTTCTGACGCTATATAAAAGCCAGTGTTCTGTTCAGGAGGGAGATCTTTTTGTAGAGAGATTTTCTGGGAGGTCATTGCAGAGAGATTTTGATAGAGGTTGATTTTTGCTGGGAGTTCATTGCTGAGATTTGGGGGGAAGGGGAAGGCACCTTGGGAGTGTTTAGGCAAGAGGCCCGCGGGCATACATATACCCGTAGCATATTCGCTGTCTAGGCACACTAGGTAAGACCTGGGCGGACCACCCCCTGTATTTTGGTTAGGGCACCAGGTGGTGCTAAATTAGGTAAGTATTGGTTAGGCAGGTAAGATAGGAGAGGGGGCTTTGAGATTTACTTTCTTTGCTTTGGTTCCGTCCAGCCCCTTTTCCCCATATTACCGTGTAAAGGAATAAAGTCCTTGTAAACGGTACCACATTCTGCTTGTTGTCATTCTTACTCGCACCTACAGTCCATACCTTTTTCTCTTCACGGAGAGTTTAGTTGTAGCAGGGTGTTGCGTTCCCTCTTCATAGAGGCGTGCGTAACAACATTATGGCTTTCTCTTGCATTTCAAAGATGACGATACAAAAAAAATACAAAAGAACGTTTTTTTTTTTGTTGTATTATAATTTACCAGATCTAATGTGTTATATTCTCCTACATTCCTTTCACATTTCCACAGACTTCAACGTGTTTCCTTTCAAATGGTACCAATAATATGCATATCCTTGCTTCAGGGCCTGAGCTACAGGCAGTTAGATTTGAGTATGTCATTTCAGGCAAAAATTTAAAAAAGGGGCAGATCCTTATTAAGTTTGGTGCTTGTATAGATGGCAAACACATCTGGTCTGACTCATGACAGGAACAGGGTGATAAGCGATGGTTCACTGGGTTCTCTTTCCATCCCTTCCCCTTTTCATGTATATTTTTACAACCCTTCTCTCCTTTACCGTCCTCTCTACCTCCCTCTTCCCCATCCCCCCTCTCTCGCCATCCTCTCGCCATTTCCCTCTGTGCAGTGAGGCCAAAGCCGCACATACAGATAGGAAAACTAACATTGGCTTTGCATTTAGAAACCACACAGCTATCTGTCAACAACATGTTCTCGGTTGAGACGGTTGACGTCTAGACCCTTTGTTTTCTCCCTAGAGTTTATTATCAACCAATCGTCATGAAGACCAATTTGTTAAAAAGCATGTTGACATATACAATTGTCTTGTGACTGAGAGTATTTACTTTAATTGTGCTGATAAAAAGTTATAACGTTTTACGTGTTTGTTTCGTAGTGGAAAAGTGGAAAGACTCCCTGCTGTATGGAGTTGTGAGTAATGGTGTGGTGTGTGGCTGATTATGGGTTTTTAGTAACTGCGTGGTGTATGTGCGTGTTTGCGTGCATCTGCATGTGTGTATGTGTGGCTAACACTACAGTAATTCAGTGATGAGGGAGAGCGTTACTGTGATATGCACTTAGAGGTCTAAAAGTGTTTTCTTGGCAGAACCAACTTCAGTCTGTATTGACATGCACTGAGAGTCGGGAAGTAAGTTCAGGGAGTGAGTGTTTTAATGAATAAACGGAACATAATACAAAACAAGAAACCCTAACAGCACACAGACATGAAACAGAAACAATGACACCTGGGAAAGGAACCAAAGGGAGTGACATATATAGGGAAGGTAATCAGGGAAGTCATGGAGTCCAGGTGAGTCTGACGACACGCAGGTGCGCGTAAGGATGGTGACAGGTGTGCGCCATAATGAGCAGCCTGGTGACCTAGAGGCCGGAGAGGGAGCACACGTGACAGAGGTCTCATGACCTGGACTAAGTCCAGCCGTGATATAATATGCTGTTTAGATAAAATATTGCATTATTTGGCAATCTGATTAAATATATTATTTAAAAATGTAAGATTTTTGTTGATTTCCTGCATACCCAGACCCTTGATTATAAGAAGATTAAAATATAAATGTGTTCAAAATACCGAAAATGGGAAAGACAATGTATGACTGGGCCCAGTTGTAACAATGAAACTTACGTTATAGTATTACATTCTCCACTGCATGGAGCAAAGCCATAAGCCTACTAGTTCTTTCCAAAGCCATAAGCCTTCTAGTTCTTTCCAAAGCCATAAGCCTTCTAGTTCTTTCCAAAGCCATAAGCCTTCTAGTTCTTTCCAAAGCCATAAGCCTTCTAGTTATTTCCAAAGCCATAAGCCTACTAGTTCTTTCCAAAGCCATAAGCCTTCTAGTTCTTTCCAAAGCCATAAGCCTACTAGTTCTTTCCAAAGCCATAAGCCTTCTAGTTCTTTCCAAAGCCATAAGCCTACTAGTTCTTTCCAAAGGATCGCAATCACTAATACTTTTCATTACAAACTAAACCTTTCTACAAACATATACCAAATGAAGCATTATCCACAGCTAATCAACCAGGAATAGTTAGACAGATGTTGACAGCAGGGACGTCAACACAGCGAGTTTGGCCGGCTGGCTGCTTGGTCTGAAACCAAAACAAAGCAGTGACCATGTGTCATTACTGAACCACTGAACACTGTGCGAGAAGAGGAATGTGATCAGACCTGCCCTTCAGGAAATAGGGGAG
This sequence comes from Oncorhynchus nerka, assembly GCF_034236695.1. Taxonomy (NCBI): domain Eukaryota; kingdom Metazoa; phylum Chordata; class Actinopteri; order Salmoniformes; family Salmonidae; genus Oncorhynchus; species Oncorhynchus nerka. Next base: position 24,334,377 of record NC_088399.1, read on the forward strand.
AAGAGAGGGAGAAAGAGAGGGCAAAGTGATACCTGTGGAGAGATTTCCACTGTCTACTTCTCTCTCTCTTTCATGCTGTATTTAGTGGTCCCATATTCTGTTTTAACCTTGTGTTCTCTTTCTCAATTTTTCTGGATGGGGCTGGGGTGAAGTAATTGTGGTGGTCACTTTCTCACTTACACCCACTCTCTCTCTCTCTCTCTCTCTCTCTCTCTCTCCATTTCTCTTTTCAGCCAGGGCAAAGAAAGCCGCAGAGAAGGAGGCCAAAGCCAAGAAGCAGAAAGCCAACAAGGCGCCCAAAGCCCCGAAACCCACTAAAAAATCCAAAGCCACCAAGGCACCCAAGAAGCTCAAGGCCACCAAGGCACCTAAAGCCACCAAGGCACCTAAGGTCACAAAGCCCAAAGCTACCAAGGCCTCCAAGACAACAGCATGGAAGGAGGAGGGGGTGAAGCCGGTGACCAGAAGACCCAGTCTGGAAGAGGATGAGGAGAAACTCCTGATTGAGTTGGGCTGGGACAGACGTACGTATATATATTAGGACATCTCTGTTCTAATCTGTTCCCTATGAGTTGCTTTTTTTCATGCCATACCTTTAAAAACAAGCAGGCCATGTTAATTTAGGGGCGGCAGGTAGCCTAGTGGTTAGAGCGTTGGACTAGTAACCGAAAGGTTGCTTGATCGAATCCCCGAACGACAGTAAAATTCTGTCTTTCTGCCCCTGAACAAGGCACTTAACCCACTGTTCCCTGGCCATCATTGTAAATAAGAATTTGTTCTTATCTGACTTGCCTAGTTAAAAAATAAAATGTAGTGGTACAGTATAATCTCATTCATTTGCAATGCGAGACGACTGAGCCAATATTTCTCTGTTGACTCTGTGTTGTGGTTTGTATGTGTTGTCTCTGCCCAGTAGACAGCAGACCCTCGGGACACACACCTCTCTCTGCTGGCTCCAAGACCCTGACAGAGCATGGTCAAGATTACTGGGACACCAAGCGTATGTCTGACATAACTCAACGATCTATCACTTTCAATCCAGTCTTCTCTGATTTGAAGCATGAATTTAGCTTGGCAAAGATTATGATCATGTGTCACCAATAAACTATTACAACAAAAGCAAAACACTCATGTTGTCAAAGCCATTTCTAATGTTTGTGAAAGTTGAGAGGAAACACATTGATTTTCCTGTACAGTACTGTAGTTGTTCAGCCCTCTAAGACATCTACATTTCTGTTACCATCTCTAACAGTGGACAGAGAGAGGACTACCACTGAGGTCATCATGTATGTATCAGGTAAATAGCCCATCACATAACAAATGAATTGGGCGGAACTCGAAACGACACATTTGAATAATTCAACGTATTTACCATGCATGCAAATGTTCTTTCAGAGGAAACCACAGTGCCCTGGTACGAAGAGTATGATTATGCAGACTGTACGTACATTACACGTTATGTCTGTCTGTCTGTCTTTCTTTCCTGCAATTGTTTGGTCATGTATGATCACCTGTACTGTCTGCATTCGTTGTGTGATCGTGTTGGTAAGAGCACCCCTCTCTAACTCCCGTCTAACCTCTCTTAAACTCTCTTTAATCTCTCTCTAACCTCTGATCTCTCTCTCCACAGTGGCAGCTAAACAACTTGAGGAGGAGGCAGAGAAAGCTCGCAAGGAGAAGGAGGAAAAAGGTCTGAATCTCTTTTATCTGTCTGACAGAGAGAAACTTGTAGCCCTGTTCCTTTAGGGCCCCCTTGTGTGTTCATTCACTTACAGAGATGACCGGATTGTTTATGCAACAAGAACCATTATAGCCTGTACATTGCAACATTGTCAGTGTTGGGGAGTGGAGGGAGGAAAGGACTGTGGCTGTGTGTGAGAGAGGGGGATGGATTGAGGATGAGAGAGAGGGGACTGGGCGGGAGAAGGATGGAAAGAGAGTTTATCAAAACAGCTACTGCCATTGTGTTGGGGCCCTGGGCTGGTAGACATCAGTAAGATAGACGGGGGAGAAGGGGAATGGAGAAAGAGAGGGAAGAAGGGAGAAAGGGTAGGAGGGTGTTGGGGGTTATTTTGAGTGTGTGCAGGACTGCAGGCTGTCTGCTTGAGAAGAGGTTTCAATTGTATAACTTAAAAATCAGTATAGTTTAATTGGATAAAGTGAAACATATGTTTAGAAGAATATGCAGACTTATTGGAGGGGAAACAGAATGTCAGTGACTGTAATATTCAGGACTCTACTAGCAGCAGCACATGTGGAAGTATTTGATGCTTGGTGAGCTGGAGAGCCATAACCGTGTGTAAACATGCCTAGTCACATCTTGTTTTCCCATCATGCATCACAGTGAAGCGGCTGAGGAAGAAGTGGGAGGAGGAAGAGGAGGAGAGGCTGAGGAAGATCCCAGTACATGCCGAACCCAAGAGTAAGAAAATCACCTCAACACTGGTTTTCATCTTTATTCATGAGCAGCTTCAACTTCACTTGAGGGGCGGCAGGTAGCCTAGCGATTAAGAGCATTGGACCAGTAACCAAAAGGGCGTTGGTTCGTATCCCAGAGCTGACTAGGTGAAACATCTGTTGATGTGCCATTGAGCAAGTCACTTTACCATAAAGTTTTGGTGTTTTGGTATCAGCTGGTATCAAAATGTGCAGCCAGGGGGGGGGGGCCCAGGACAGACTATGGGAAAACCTGCCTTACATGACTGTCTATTTCCTGCAGCTGGACTGTTGGCCTTGTTTTCTCCTGTCTACTGTAACTGCCAGAAAGACATGTTTTACTGTACAGTCAGACTAGGAGACGACTAGCATTTTCACTCTCTTTCTCTTCCTCTTACAAGCACCAGATTACAAGCACCCATAAAAAGGAAAATGGTCGCTGCGAGAATTTTTTTTTGACGCACTTGAAAACAAACCATTCTCTTTTCACCCTTTCAGAAAAGCTTTCACAAAAGCATTGTGTGTATGTGTTGGTCAGTGTGCGTGCGTGCGTGCCTGCGTGTGTATGTGTTTGTGTAAAATGTGGTCAGCATCAACTGAGTGTTTTCAGCCTGTTGCTCTTGACCACTACAGACCAAAATATTTAGCCGACAGAAACTTTTTTGTAATCTTTATTTGACAATAAAGCAGATAAAACAAAAATAATTTTTGTTTCGTTTTTTGGAGTGTGTCACATGATTTATGAGTTGTTTTGTTCCTAGAATGCCCTCCTCTAGGTTTGGAGTCCCATCGTGTTGACGATGACCAGCTGCTGGCCTCTTCTCAGTCTCACCACGGCTTCTCTGCTCAGCGGGGCAGGCTCAACATGCAGGTAAACACGGTACTACATTACACTGTAGTGTAGATATACGGTGTACTACACCATAGTGTCACGTTCTGACCTTAGTTCTTTTATTATGTCTTTGTTTTAGTATGGTCAGGGCGTGAGTTGGGTGGGTTGTCTATGTTAGTTTTTCTATGATTTGCTATTTCTGTGTTTGGCCTGGTATGGTTCTCAATCAGAGGCAGCTGTCAATCGTTGTCCCTGATTGAGAACCATATTTAGGCAGCCTGTTTTCTATTGTGTTTTGTGGGTGATTATTTTCTGTTCTCTTTGTTGTTTTATTATTTAGTGTTCTGAGTTATAAATAAATATAATGAACACTTTCCACGCTGCGCATTGATCCTCCGATCCTTCTTACTACTCCTCCTCAGAAGAGGAGGACGAGAATGGTTACACATAGTACTGCCTCATTTAAGTCTCACCACAGCTTCTTTGCTCAGAGAGGCATGCTCAACGTGCAAGTACACACAGTATGATACACTATCACTGGTGTACCAGACGCCCCTGCAAGGCGGCCCACTGGCTATGGGGGCACTAAACCCAATAATAAAACAACAACAACAACAACACAATAATAGGATATGAACATGTCATATGCCATGGCAAATATGTTGAGAATGACAGGAAATTAGCTCTAAAATAGCAACATATTCTCTCAGCCTCATGGCAAAATGTGTAGAATAGCATGAGATTAGCTATAATAGCACATTTTTCTCTTTCCCCCATAGTTAAATGTGTATAATTGTAGGAAGTTAGCTGCCCCCCCCCACACACACACACAAGGTCCGCAAGGGGGGGGGGCAGCTAACTTCCTACAATTATACACATAAGGGGGGGGGGACATACACCATAGTACGTCAGTTTATAGATACAGAATGTTATAATACCCATTATACTTGTTGTATTCTAATGTTCCTGTATACAAACGCACAAACCAAATCTTCACATAAAATCATGAGAAATGTCAGGACACACACAGCCCCGACACATCTGACGAGAGAGGGGGCTACTTTGTCTTCCCAGAGCTCTGGTAATGAGGAGGGTGTGTACGGGGGTGCGTGGTGTGCTGAGCCAGAGGAGAAGAACCACTGGTTTGAGGTGGACGCTCGCAGAGAGGTGGAGTTCACTGGAGTCATCGTACAGGGCAGGAACTCAGACACAGCGTAAGTCCTGCTGCCTGGTGTCACTGCACTGTTCACACAGCCAGGGCCAGGTGGAATCTCCATTAACCTGCACAATTGATTTGAAATGAACAACACATTAAATTAATCCAAACCAAACAGCATATACTGTACATCAATAGGTTGAGTTGTATCCATTAGATAAGCAGAATGCTGTAAAAGGGATTATAGAGAAAATGTCAAAGGAAATTGAATCTTACCTGTGGAATCATCAGGCATTTTGAATGTTAGAGATATATGTTGGATATTCGTAAGACTTGTAAAGTCTCTCTCTCTCTCTCGCTCTCTTTTTCTTCTCTCTGTATTTTAGGGAAGATTTTGTGTCCACGTTCTACGTGTCCTTCAGTAATGACAGTCGTGATTGGACGGTGCTCCATGATGGCTATGCTGAGTGGGTCAGTAACCTCTCTTACGATTGATCAGTACAGCCGGCAATTTAATATCCAAATAATCACTTAATTTTCCTCCGATCTAACCTCTTCCCTCACCATACCTTTCCTCCCCATACCCTCTCCTCTCCTCCCCATACCCTCTCCTCTCCTCCCCATACCCTCACTTCTCCTCCCCATACCCTCTCCTCTCCATACCCTCTCCTCCCCATACCCTCTCCTCTCCATACCTTCTCCTCTCCTCCCCATACCCTCTCCTCCCCATTCCCTCTCCTCTCCATACCCTCTCCTCTCCATACCCTTTCCTCTCCATACAATCTCCTCTCCATACCCTCTCCTCTCCTCCCCATACCCTCTCCTCTCCTCCCCATACCCTCTCCTCTCCATACCCTCTCCTCTCAATACCCTCTCCTCTCCATACCCTCTCCTCCCCATACCCTCGCTTCTCCTCCCCCATACCCTCTCCTCCCCATACCCTCTCCTCTCCTCCCCATACCCTCTCCTCTCCTCTCCATACCCTCTCCTACCCATGCCCTCTCTTCTCCTCTCCATACCCTCTCCTCTCCTCCCCATACCCTCTCCTCTCCTCTTCATACCCTCTCCTCTCCTCCCCTCTCTGTCCCTCTTTCTCTCCTCCCTCCTTCCCTCCCTCCCTCCAGTTGTTCTATGGGAATGTGGATAGGGACTCTCCAGTGATGGTGCAGTTTGATTGGCCAACCGTGGCACGTTACATCCGTGTCCTTCCCCAGAGCTGGAACGGCAGCCTGTGTCTCAGAGTTGAGGTCATGGCCTGCCAACTGACCAGTGAGTACAGTACAATGCATAACCCCATCAACCCTCCATAAACTCCAGAACGTCATCACACCCCTAACTCCAACACCTTCATAACCCCTAAAATGACAATAATCACCTCCTCAACGATCCGCGTTACCATCCCCGTCCTCAACGATCCCCGTTGCCATCCCCATCCTCAACATCCCCGTCCTCACCATCCCCGTCCTCAACCATCCCCGTCCTCAACATCCCCGTCCTCACCATCCCCGTCCTCAACATCCCCGTTAACATCCCTGTCCTCAACATCCCCGTCCTCAACATCCCCGTTAACATCCCTGTCCTCAACATCCCCATTACCATCCCCGTCCTCAACCATCCCCTGTCCTCAACATCCCCGTCCTCAACATCCCCGTTACCATCCCCATCCTCAACCATCCCCTGTCCTCAACATCCCCGTCCTCAACATCCCCGTTACCATCCCCGTCCTCAACCATCCCTGTCCTCAACATCCCCGTTACCATCCATGTCCTCAACCATCCCCGTTACCATCCCCGTCCTCAACATCCCCGTTACCATCCATGTCCTCAACCATCCCCGTTACCATCCCTGTCCTCAACCATCCCCGTCCTCAACATCCCCGTTACCATCCATGTCCTCAACCATCCCCATCTTCAACATCCTTGTTACCATCCATGTCCTCAACCATCCCCGTTACCATCCCCGTCCTCAACATCCTTGTTACCATCCATGTCCTCAACCATCCCCGTCCTCAACATCCCCGTCCTCAACATCCCCGTTACCATCCATGTCCTCAACGATCCCCATTACCATCCCCGTCCTCAACCATCCCCGTCCTCAACATCCCCGTTACCATCCCCGTCCTCAACCATCCATGTCCTCAACCATCCTTGTTACCATCCATGTCCTCAACATCCCCGTTACCATCCCCGTCCTCAACCATCCATGTCCTCAACCATCCCCGTTACCATCCCCGTCCTCAACATCCCCGTCCTCAACATCCCTGTTACCATCCATGTCCTCAACCATCCCCATCCTCAACATCCCGTCCTCAACATCCCGTCCTCAACATCCCCGTTACCACCCCCGTCCTCAACATCCCCGTTCTCAACATCCCCGTCCTCAACATCCCCGTTACCATCCCCGTCCTCAACATCCCTGTTACCATCCCCGTCCTCAACATCCCCATCCTCAACATCCCCGTTACCATCCATGTCCTCAACCATCCCCCTTCTCAACATCCCCGTCCTCAACATCTCAACCCGTTACCATCCATGTCCTCCCATCCTCAACATCAACATCCCGTTACCATCCCGTCCTCAACATCCCGTCCTCAACATCCCCGTTACCATCCATGTCCTCAACCATCCCCGTTCTCAACATGCCCGTCCTCAACCATCCCTGTTCTCAACATCCCCGTTACCATCCATGTCCTCAACCATCCCCGTTACCATCCATGTCCTCAACATCCCCATCCTCAACATCCCGTTACCATCCATGTCCTCAACATCCCCGTCCTCAACCATCCCTGTTCTCAACATCCCCGTCCTCAACCATCCCTGTTCTCAACATCCCCGTCCTCAACATCCCCGTCCTCAACATCCCCGTTACCATCCCTGTCCTCAACCATCCCCGTTCTCAACATCCCCGTCCTCAACATCCCCGTTACCATCCCCGTCCTCAACATCCCCGTCCTCAACATCCACGTCCTCAACATCCCCGTCCTCAACATCCCCGTTACCATCCATGTCCTCAACCATCCCCGTTCTCAACATCCCCGTCCTCAACCATCCCTGTTCTCAACATCCCCGTTACCATCCATGTCCTCAACCATCCCCGTTACCATCCATGTCCTCAACATCCCCGTCCTCAACATCCCGTTACCATCCATGTCCTCAACCATCCCCGTTCTCAACATCCCCGTCCTCAACCATTCCTGTTCTCAACATCCCCGTTACCATCCATGTCCTCAACCATCCCCGTTACCATCCCCGTCCTCAACATCCCCATCCTCAACATCCCCGTCCTCAACATCCCCGTTACCATCCATGTCCTCAACCATCCCCGTCCTCAACATCCCCGTCCTCAACATCCCCGTCCTCAACCATCCCTGTTCTCAACATCCCCGTCCTCAACCATCCCTGTTCTCAACATCCCCGTCCTCAACATCCCCGTCCTCAACATCCCCGTCCTCAACATCCCCATCCTCAACCATCCCTGTTCTCAACATCCCCGTCCTCAACCATCCCCGTCCTCTACATCCCCGTCCTCAACCATCCCTGTTCTCAACATGCCCGTCCTCAACCATCCCCGTTACCATCCCCGTCCTCAACCATCCCCGTTACCATCCCCGTCCTCAACCATCCCTGTTCTCAACATGCCCATTACCATCCCCGTCCTCAACCATCCCCGTCCTCAACATGCCCGTTACCATCCCCGTCCTCAACCATCCCTGTTCTCAACATGCCCGTTACCATCCCCGTCCTCAACCATCCCCGTCCTCAACATGCCCGTTACCATCCCCGTCCTCAACCATCCCTGTTCTCAACATGCCCGTTACCATCCCCGTCCTCAACATCCCCGTCCTGAACATCCCCGTTACCATCCCTGTCCTCAACATCACCGTTACCATCCCCATCCTCAACCATCCCCGTCCTGAACATCCCCGTTACCATCCCTGTCCTGAACATCCCCGTTACCATCCCCGTCCTCAACATCCCATGAATGAATGGGATGAATGAATGGGATCATCCAATGAATGATCGCTCCCATGTGTATTCAGCCATATGCTTCCAATGTCTGCTCACCCCTTCCCACAGGCAGCTTCCGTAGTGAGAATGAGGTCAACCCCACAGACAACCTTGACTTCAGACACCACAACTATAAGGACATGAGACAGGTGAGTGTTTAATGAGAGTGTGACGGGTGAGATTGATACTGTCCTTCATCTCTTCCTCATCCCTCTCCTCTCCTCCCTTACTCCTCTCTCACTATCTCCCTCCTCTCCCGCTCCCATTCTCCCTCCATCACACCTCTTCCCACCTCCCTCCCTTTCCTCCCTCCCTCTCTCCATGTCAGATGATGAAGGTGATAAATGAGGAGTGTCCTAACATCACTAGGATCTATAACATTGGGAAGAGCTCTGCAGGCCTGAAGATGTATGCCATGGAGATCTCTGACAACCCCGGGGAACACCAGACAGGTGTGTGTGTGTTTGTTTGTTTGTGTGTGTGATAGTTGAGCCATACAGCAAAGGAACACACACACATACTAAGTGATCACAAAACACCATAACAGGATGTCATCTTCCTCACCAGGTGAGCCGGAGTTCCGCTACACGGCGGGTCTCCATGGTAATGAGGCACTGGGGCGGGAGCTGCTCCTCCTGCTGATGCAGTTCATGTGTAAGGAGTATAATGAGAACAACCCCAGAGTGCGCCGCCTGGTGGAGGGAGTGAGAATACACCTGGTTCCCTCACTCAACCCAGACGCCTACGAACTGGCCTACGAGATGGTGAGGGACCTGGGCTCATTCCAGAAAGATGCTCCAACAAGGAATATACAGTATATGTTTAAGCTGATGAAACTGGAACCAATGTTACATTACATACTGTCCTTCCATATCCGGTTTCTCACAGCCCTCAAACTCCCTGCTCTTAATCTCTCCAATAGAGATCCTTTCTTTATTATTTTCTAGCCTCCTCTCTCATCTCCAGGGCTCTGAGATGGGGAATTGGGGTCTGGGCCACTGGACTGAGGAGGGATACGATATCTTCCAGAACTTCCCGGACCTCAACAGTGTTCTATGGGGGGCAGAGGACAGAGGCTGGGTCCCACGCATTGTACCTAATCACCACATCCCACTCCCAGAGAACTTCCTCAATGGCTCGGTGGGTGTTAAGGCTACAGATGTTGTTTTTTAATATTTATTTATTTTGTATTGTTAATTTTCCAATTATACTACAGTTTGTATTTTTGGTGTTAGATCTACATTTCTCTCCCACTCTCTCTCTGTAGGTTGCCCTGGAAACCAAAGCCATTATTAACTGGATGGAGCGGACCCCATTTGTGTTGGGAGCCAATTTGCAGGGTGGAGAGAAAGTGGTGGCGTACCCGTTTGACATGCAGCGACCTCCAAAGGCTACAGGGGTGGGTTCTGTTCTGACTGGAATAGGATGAATCAGCACTGGCAGGGCCGGATTACCGAACAAGCACTCAGAGCATATGCCCCGGGGCCCTGACTTCCATGGTGCCCCCAATCCCAAATCATGGGGTTGGGGTAGCAAAGTGTTCTCTCAGCATCATGGCAAAATGTGAACAAAAGCATAAGATGAGCTATGAAACATTAAGAAACATTAAAAACAATTCCCTGCCTCATTGCAAAAAGTGTACAATTACAGGAAATGTTCTTACAACTGCCCTGGGGCCCCAAATGCTGTAGTCCGGCCCTGAACACTGGTGTCCAAAAGTAGTCCACTATTTAGTGAATTTCTATGTAGGGAATTTCAGATGTACCCAAGGAATTATATTTGCACTGGGAGCCAAGAGAATAGTGTTCCATTTCAGGCCCAGCCCTGGTCTCTTCTATAACATGAACATATGTCTTATTCCTCTGTCTTCCAACAGACTTTGGGGTCTCGGCGTGAGTTGAGACCCGGTGTGAACCATGAGATGAATGAGGAAACGTGGGCCCGGATGCAGCGTCAGAATGGGGACACGCTACGAGAGACGTCTGACGACACCATGTTCCGCTGGCTGGCCATGTCGTACGCCCACAGCCACCTGACCATGACGGAGACCCAGCGGGGCTCCTGCCACACAGACGACATCTCTGGGGGACAGGGCATCATCAACAGGGCCAATTGGAAACCTGTGGTGGGAAGTGAGTCTCTATGGGGAGGGGGAGAGATGTGAATAGTGGTAATGAGGGAAAGGGAAGAGGGAGAGTCAGGGGAAAAGGGAGAGAGATGGCGAGAAAAAGATGAAAGGAGAGAGTATGACAAAGAGAGAATGAGGGCGGAAGAGAAATGTACAGAAAAATCTGGTGAGAGAGCTCCTAATTAACCCAATATCATGTATTCCTCCCTCCCCGCCACGCTGTAAATTCCCAGGTATGAATGACTTCAGCTACCTGCACACTAACTGCTTTGAGCTGTCTGTCTTCCTGGGCTGTGACAAGTTTCCTCATGAGAGTGAGCTGCCTCTGGAATGGGAGAACAACCGGGAGGCACTACTGTCCTTCATAGAACAGGTGAGAATACAGTTTTTAAACCATTCTCATACTTGTTTTTTAATGTATTTAATGTGTCTTTACTGGAAACTGTACTGTATGTTGCTGATGAGTAAATACTTGATTGTATTGCATCCAGTGATGTCATCTGAGCATTGAGCCCTTATATAGATGCTGTTTCCTGTGCTAGGTGCATCGTGGGATAAAGGGCATAGTGAGGGACATGGAGGGTAAACCCCTGGCCAACGCCACCATTTCTGTGGACGGCGTCAAACACGATGTCAAGACTGGTAAACCTGCATTCACACCCAAACTTGAACCCGATCTAACATTTCTGGAGATACCTGAAAATAGCTGTGCAGCGATGCTCCCCATCCAATCTGACAAAGCTTGAGAAGATGGGAGAATCTCCCCAAATACAGGTGTGCCAAACTTGTAGCATCATACCCAAGAAGACTCAAGGCTATAATCCCTGCCAAAGCTGCTTCAACAAAGTACTGAGTAAAAGATCTGAATACTTATGTAAATGTATTTCAATTTTTTATTTTATTTGCAAAACTTTCTAAATACCTGTTTTTGCTTGTCATTATGGGGTATTGTGTGTAGATTGATGAGGGGGGGAAAACAATTTAATCAATTTTAGAACAAGTCTGTAACGTAACAAAATGGGGGGAAAAAGTCAAGGGGTCTGAATACTTTCCGAATGCACTGTATAACACCAAATGACATCTCTGATCCACTTTCTCTCTCTTTCTGCTCCCTCCCTTTCTCACACCCTCTTCCTCCCTCCCTCTCTCCCTCTTCTTCTCTCTCACCCCCCAACCTATAGCTGCGGCTGGTGACTACTGGCGGTTGTTGAACCCCGGGGAGTACCGTGTGACGGCTCGCGTCGATGGCCACACGCTCCAGACCCGGCTGTGCATTGTGGGCTACGACTCCGGAGCCACCCCCTGTAGCTTCACCCTGGCCAAGTCCAACTGGGACCGAATTAAGCAGATTATGGTCCTCCACGGCAAGAGGCCCATACGGCTTGTTACCAAAGCACCCCCCCGGGTAGGAAGTGACATCAGCGGCGGGTCAGTTGGCAGCGTAGACGCAACAAAGACGGGCGCCACTGGCGGGATGGGCGGGACGTCGGCCAACTCCCATAATGCAGAGCGTCTCCGGCGGTTACGGCTGATGCGCCTGCGCAAGATGCACCAGCAGAGACTCAGGTATAACTTCTCCACCACCACGCCCGTTGCCACGACGACCACCACGGCGGCCCCCACAACGACGGCGGAGCTGGAGACAGAGAGCACTACTTCCTGGTATGACTCGTGGTTCCCTGTGGAGAGTTCGTACACAGAGCCCACACCTGCCGAGGTCTTCACAGAGATCCAGGAGTCAGAGCCTACACAGGACTACACCTTTGAGTACAAGTTTGAAGATTACTAAGGTGAATTTAATTAAATTGCTAAAGTAACAAATTACAGTTTTTAAAAACACAATCATAAAGGCATTATTCAAATTGTGTGAAATTGAAAACATATTTAATTCTTTGCAGAGCTGAAAGAAAATATAGCATTTAAAAAAAACGCTTTTTAAAAATAATACTTTCTCTGTGCTCTTCCATTTATGTCTCATGATGGTCTGTATTCTGATATATTTTTGTAATGCTCACACATAGATCAGAGAATAGTCTACATTCTCTCTCTGCAGAGCAGGGAGTTAACAGCATGTTTTTCATATTATTTACTTAAGCAAGCCTATTCTGAGACGTAGATATAGGGTGCTTCATATGTTTCACAATAAAAGAGTATAAACAGGTTATTTGACACACGCTGAAGTCATGCTTTGCCTCCACGTGGATTCTTATGCTTGGTTAGATATGATTACTAATATCTATGGAAACTGCGGTGTGTTTGTATTATTACATTAAAAGTGTTCACAAAAGTATATCTTTGTTGTTTATATGATGTTGCAAGGCCTTCACCTACAGAGAAATAGGACCACAACCACAACTAAATATTCATTTTGATGACATATTACCCAAAGTATTGCGGTACAAATAATAGTGTTTATAACGAAGTCAATAATAACAGTATATGTCTTTAAGTTATTGGAAGGAGGATTTGTAACAGCTGCTAGTGAGTGATAGTGGAAGGGGTAGGTACCTTTCTCCCGCTCAACTTTTGGAATTCTGTAAACCGGGATATCTCTGAGGATGGACGTTTTCCGCTAATGACGTAGTCAACATCCTGTGTAGTTTGGAAAAGGGGAGTTTTTTTGCTAGCAATATCTCTGGTTATAGTTAATACCACCATCGCTTAACTAAACAAGCTAGTGAAACTATATTCAAAATAAATTTGTATTTATTTTAAACTTGTTAAAATTGTACTGAAAGCTAACGTTAATTAGTTAACGTTAAGCTAGCCTACTCGTACTATAGCCGGTAATTTCTGGTGGATCAAGTTTGTGTCGAGGAGAGAACAAGGTAAAACTACTTTATCTTACTAGCTAGCTATGTTTCAAGTCTGTCGCAGTCTTTAATCGGTTAAACTGTCATTAGCAGCAACCTGTTGATTTGCTGAAATGTTGGAAGTTGATTTGATAGTGACAGTTGTGCCCTGTAGCTTTCAGACACTAGCTAGTTCTCTAAAGTTATCTAGTTGCTAATGTTAACCGCTAGTTACAGATAACGTTGTTTGGTTATTGTACTACAGCAAAAACGGTGCCTAATACTGCTACCAGTATGCCCAATAACTTAATTCAGATCATGTTGTATAGTTAATCACCAAGTTTGAGTAACTAATAACCTACACACTGTGTGTGAGAGAGATAATGTCACACATCAGTGTGGATAATTAGCATGACAGCAGCGGCGTGTAGCTGAAAGTGACACAGGACTTGATCTCATCGTTGCAGGCTGCCTGCGTTAGAAGACAGAGGTTATTCACACCACCACCATGAAGCTTTTCAGTCTGAGTGTGCTGTATAAAGGGACCACCAAGTCTAACCTACTGAAAGCTGCCTTCGACCTGTCATCCTTCAGCTTCTTCCAGAAGTCCAGGTAGGATTGGCTCTTTGTCTATCTATCTATGGACCAGTGTCCCATGACACAGATTAAGCCTAGTCCTGGACTAAAAAATACTTTAAATTAAGAATGTCCATTAAACCTTAAGGAATGTGATTAGTCAGTGTTTTGGGAAACCAGCCCTATCGTTTATGACAGGGGGGGGGCAGGTTTACCCTCCTTTTGTGGAGTAGAGCTATCCAAACCTCCCGCAGGACTTTGTTCCATCCCCAGTAATATAAATACACACATTCTACTAATCAGCTGCTCCTTGATTAGCTGAATCAGGAAGTGTGTTCGTGTAGGGCTGGTGCTATTAGTAATGCACACCCACTAGCTCTCTTGGAGAAGGGTTGGCCACACCATGTTTCAATTGTGACATGTCACCTGTTTCTTTAAATTAGTGGTGTCAGGTACCTGGTGTCAGGTACTTATCTCTGTCTGATCTGCAGTGTTGCCCAGGTTTTCCGATTGCTACATGAGTATTAATTGAGACTTGCTTCATTATTTGTGTGTGGTTGTGTCTCAGTGTTCAGGAGTTCATGACATTCACCAGTGACCTCATAGTTCAACGCTCGTCTATAGGGAGCCGAGCCTCTGTCAAAGAACAAGGTTAGTGTGAGGACGACATACACACCTAGGCAGCTCTCTCTCTTACACATACACACCACACACAATACCACCCACATTCACTAACTCCACGTTAGCCCCCATAGGTGTCTCAGAGACTGAATGTGTGTGTGTTCACTCTCAGAGTACCTGTGTCACGTGTATGTAAGGAACGACTCCCTGGGTGCGGTGGTGATTGCTGACGGAGAGTATCCCTCTAGAGTGTGCTTCACCCTACTGGATAAGGTAGGAGAGTATCCCTCGAGTGTGCTTCACCCTACTGGATAAGGTAGGAGAGTATCCCTCTGGATACTGGAGCAGGGGTCTCCAGCTTTTTCTAGCATGAGAGCTACTTTTAAAAGAATGTCACAAGCTACTCCATATTATATTTTTAGCTTTCAAATAGGCACATTTTTCTATTCTCCTCTACCCTAAAACTCTTACCCGGGTCCTTAGTGTACAAGATATGTTTTATATCAATATACCTCGTAAGACAATGGGACTAAGGGGTCCCATAAAATTATATTATGTATTTTCAAGAATTCAGTTTTCCTCTGGGGGTTTTCTCCAGTGTTTTCTCTCAATATTATAATTATTCATACAGAAACAATGTAAATGGATGTTCTGAGTCCTTGTCAATGCTTAAATCACATTAGAAGACCAATTTTGAGTCAGAAAAACAAGTTTAATTCCCGTTTAATTGCGCATTTAGAAATAGTGGAATGTGTCATCTAGTGGTGTTACTGATTGAATTACTGCTGCAGCTTGTCATGGCAGAATATGCAAAACAACGGCCACCAAATTGTTACAAATAATCTTGTCAGCTAAGCCTCCTTTATAGTTAACATTTAATTCGAGAAGGTTTTTGTGGAAAGTCTTTCTGTCTACCCACAAGACCGTTATCATTACTAGCATCGCTAGTTGGCTACATAAGGAGTGATAGACAAACGCGCGCGCCAAACAGACAGACCGGGGCAATACTGCTGAAAATGAATTGGCAGATATTGTGTTACATTTGACCATATTTACCTATTCATGTGATCTGCCTTACATTCAGGCCCACTTACTCAGTGGAGTCGGAGAACTAGATGAGTTTCTGCATTTCCTATGTTAGGGCCATTAGTCATGAATTGTTAGTCGTAAAATATTACTGCCTCTGAGGATTTACCATCTGTCTTTTTGAAATTCAATTTAGAAACTCAGAGGTTTGATTGATGCATGTATCCTGCTTCGGATGAGTACTCAGTCCTGACTACTCTCTCCTTCTCTCTACACCTCCCCCCTTCTCTTCTCTTCTCCCCTCTCTTTCAGGTGCTGGAGGAATTTTCCAGACAGGTGAGCAGTATAGACTGGCCCTCTGGTTCTCCTGACACTGTCCACTATACTGCCCTGGACAGCTACCTCGCCAAGTACCAGGTAACACACACACTCCCTCGCACAGGTTAATCACAATTGATTTATTTACATTTTGATTTGCATTAGAATACATCAATATGTTGCACACGATTGAGCTGATCTGGAAGTGAGTTCCATAGATGGACTTCTTATAACAACAAGTGTTGCAATGTGGGGTTTTGTTTATGCGTTAACTTAACCCTGTTTATTTGCCTGTAGAATCCTCGGGAGGCGGACGCAATGAGTAAAGTACAAGCTGAGCTGGACGAAACCAAAATCATTCTGGTGAGTTGAGTTCTCGTGTGTGTGTGTGTGTGTGTGTGTAATAACAAAATGTAACATTCATTTTAATTAAAGTGTAAGAACATTTTCTGAAACAAATAATGAAAAAGGAGTCTTTCTACAGACAGAACAGCTGTGATGACAGAGTTGAGTGACTGAAATGTGTCATGATTCTACAATAAATGTCCATGGAGTCTTTTTGAAATGTGCTCGCATATCTACATCCATAGGTAGTATCCAAAGAGATATCCAAAAGTACTTTGATGTAAGAGAACTTCACACACAGCACTTGCAAATAAATATCTGATTTAATCTGCCAATGTTTCAGTCTTCGTCAAAGCAACTCTTTGCCAACAGCAATACTCTTCAAATCAAATCAAATGTATTTATATAGCCCTTCGTACATCAGCTGATATCTCAAAGTGCTGTACAGAAACCCAGCCTAAAACCCCAAACAGCAAACAATGCAGGTGTAAAAGCACTCTTCAATGTTTACCAAATGCATTGATTCATTCATTATATCTTATTTGAACAAGAGCAGTCACATGAGGGCTATGTCATCCTACCTGACCCAGTAACTGGGATAAAGGTTATGACACATCCGGATAGAAATATATTGAATAGAACAGACATGCTAATCTATTATCTAGAGTAAGAAATCCTGTCTGCTCTAAATATGACATTTCTGTTTGCACTGTTGTTGGTGCACATAGAATTGTGTTGCACCCTTCTAAATGTGACTCAGATGTTAGTTGGAATCTACTGGTTGGAACATATTTTACTCCAAGGGAACTGTTGAGTTCTTCTCTCGTATGAAGAGTACTTTTTGATTTTTAAGTCAATCATACTCGAGCATCTGCTACAGGTGTTGGACCCTTAATGTTTCTCTGCTGGTGCTGTTTTAAGTTTGCTGCGGTGCTACTACATTTTCCAGACGTTTCTCCCCTGTGTGAGAAATATGCCTTCTCAGTTGCCTTTTCAGATTTGACTCCTGGTTGAAACATTCCCCACAATCGTTGCATGTTTGTTGTTTCTCGTTTCTCTCGTGTGAATCCTCATATGTCTGTTCAGCTGTGTCTTAGAGATGAAGCATTTGACATATGTTTACGTTGATATGATTTCCTCCGAGTGTGAGTAATCATATGAGCTTTCAGGTGATCCTCACGGTAGAAGCATTTCCCACATTCTTGACATGTTTATGAATCAAATTAAATGTTATTTGTCACGTGCGCCGAATACAACAGGTGTAGACCTTACAGTGAAATGCTTACTTAAGACCTTAACCAACAATGCACTTTTAAGAAACACCTAAAAAAAAAAGGCTAGTCGAAGTCTACACACCTTCGGTGATTGGTCAACAGTAAGGATTCTTCAATTATGTGTGTTTTGTCATTTAACGGAGAAGGCTATTTTTTTTTTTTCATTTGAGAAATGATGCACCAAACATCTTTAGTAAATTGTCAAATCGCACAATTAAGACCTCTGCAGAAAGGTCAAAATATATTACAGATTTCTTGATTGATCTTAGATTAATTGAGACTATTTTGAGGAAGTGAATATTGGCTATTTGTTGCCACAATGTCTCAAACTGTAATATTGTTGCAAATCTTTCAACAAAAGGTCTTTAAAGGGAGTATGCGAGGTACAGATGTTCGCCTAGCCGAGTTGTGCTAGGAGCAAACCAAACCTAATGTGGACGCCTTTAGTCAGTATGTCCTTACGGTATAAATATTTGTCACATTCTTGGCACCTAGACTGAGTATACCAAACATTAGGAACAACTTCCTAATATTGAGTTGTCACCCCCCTTTTGCCCTCAGAACAGCCTCAATTCGTTGTGGCATGGACTCTACAAGGTGTTGAAAGTGTTCCACATGGATGCTGGCCCATGTTGACTCCAATGCTTCCCACAGTTGTGTCAAGTTGGCTGGATGTTGTTTAGTTGGTGGACCATTCTTGATACACACATGTAACTGTTGAGTGTGTTAAACCCAGCAGCAGCAGCATTGCAGTTCTTGACACAAACTAGCGCGCCTGGCACCAGCTACCATACCCTGTTCAAAGGCACTTCCATCTTTTGTGTTGCCCATTCACCCTCTGAATGGCACACGTACACAATCGATGTTTCAGTTGTTGCAAGGGTTAAATGTCCTTTAACCGTTTTTCTCCCCTTCATCTACACTGATTGAAGTGGATTTAACAGGTTACCTCAATAAGGGATCATAGCTTTCACCTGGAATCACCTGGTCAGTATATGTCATGGAAAGAGCAGGTATCCTTAATATTTTGTATACTCAGTGTATATGGTTTCAACCCTTAGTGAATCATCACATGCCTGGTCAGATCTGACTTGGATGAAACAATTCCCACAATCTTTGCAATTATATGGCTTCTCCTTTGTGTGAATCATCATATGTCTGGCCACATGTGTCTTAAAGATGAAGCACTTTACAAATTATTTGCAATGACATGATTTCTTCCCCATATGTCTTTTCAGTTTACAATCAGGAGAGAAACATTTGCCATTAACATGACAAATGTTTAGTTTCAGCTTTAGTGTGAGTTTCCAGGTGATCTATCAAACTCACTGTGGACTCAAGGTTTTTCCCGCGCACACCACAGAGATGTTCATTATGCTTTATGTGTTTGGTTCGCACATGAAAAGTTAAATAAAGCAGTGAAGTAAAAATATTTTTAGACGCCTTGCAACAATGAGAAGCAGCATGTCTTTAACTAGGAGATTTCAAACAGGACAACTTTCGGTTTATGCTGCCTGACAGAAGTCCTCCACTCTTCTGCAGTTCAGAGTAGTCTGGATTTACTGCAGAGAGGGGCTGAGGGTCACTGCTTAGTTATCTTAAAAAATATAAAACAATTCTTCTACTTTGACATTAGAGTATTTAGTGTACATTTTTGACAAAATATTATGACAATTAAATCTAGTTCAACCCCACTGTAACACAATAAAATGTGAAGAAATCCAAGCAGTCTAAATACTTTGGCAAAGCACTGTAAATATAAGGTGGATGAAAGAGTATGTAAACATGGTTAAAGTGACCAGTGTTTATGTCTCTATATACACTACCGGTCAAAAGATTTAGAACACCTACTCTTTCAAGGGTTTTTCTTTATTTGTACTATTTTCTACATTGTAAAATAATAGTGAAGACATCAACTATGAAATAACACACATGTAGTAACCAAAAAAAGTGTTAAATCTATCTAAATATATTTGAGATTCTTAAAAAAGCCACCCTTTGCTTTGATGACAGCTTTGCATACTCTTGGCATTCTCTCAACTAGATTCATGAGGTAGTCACCTGGAATGCATTTCAATAACCAGGTGTGCCTTAAGTTAATTTGTGGAATTTCTTTCCTTCATGCATTTGAGCCAATCAGTTGTGTTGTGACATGGTAAGGGGGTATACAGAAGATAGTTCATATTATGGCAAGAACAGCTGAAATAAGCAAAGAGAAATTACAGTACATCAAGACATGAAGGTCAGTCAATCCGGAAAGTTTCTTCAAGTGCAGTCGCAAAAACCATCAAGCGCTATGATGAAACTGGTTCTCACTAGTACCACCACAGGAATGGAAGACCTGGAGTTACCTCTGCTGCAGAAGATTTTTATACCTTTATTTAACTAGGCAAGTCAGTTAAGAACAAATTCTTATTTTCAATGACAGCCTAGGAACAGTGGGTTAACTGCCTGTTGAGGGGCAGAACGACAGATTTGTACCTTGTCAGCTCAGGGATTTGAACTTGAAACCTTCCGGTTACTAGTCCAACGCTCTAACCACTAGGCTACCCTGCCGCCCCTCATTAGAGTTACCAGCCTCAGAATTTGCAGCCCAAATAAATGCTTCACAGAGTTCAAGTAACAGACACATCTCAACATCAACTGTTCAGAGGAGACTGAGTGAATCAGGCCTTCATGGTCGAATTGCTTTAAAGAAACCACTACTAAAGGACACCAATAAGAAGAAGACTTGCTTGGGCCAAGAAACATAAGCAGTGGACATTAGACCAGTGGAAATTTGTCCTTTGATCTGGAGTCCAAATTGGAGATTTTTGGTTCCAACCACGGTGTTGGTGAAAGGATGATCTCCGCATGTGTATTTCCCACCGTAAAGCATGGAGAAGGAGGTTTTATGGTGTGGGGGTGCTTTGCTGGGGACACTGTGTGATTTATTTAGAATTCAAGGCACACTAAACCAGCATGTCTACCACAGCATTCTACAGCGATACGCCATCCCATCTGGATTGCTTAATGGGACTATTATTTGTTTTTCAACAGGACAATGACCCAACACACCTCCAGGCTGTGTAAGGGCTATTTTACCAAGAAGTAGAGTGATGGAGTGCTGCATCAGATGACCTGACCTCCACAATCCCCCAACCTCAACCAACTTGAGATGGTTTGGGATGAGTCGGACCGCATAGTGAAGGAAAAGCACCGAGCAAGTGCTCAGCACATGTGGGATCTCCAAGACTGTTGGGAAAGCATTCCAGGTGAAGCTGGTTGAGAGAATGCCAAGGAAAGCTGTCAAGGCAAATGGTGGCTATTTGAAGAATCTAAAATAATAAAATATTTAACACCTTTTTTGGTTACTACATGAGTTATTTAATACTTTTTATATCTTCACTATTATGTAGAAAATAGTAAAAATAAAGAAAAACCCTTGCTTGAGTAGGTGTTCTAAACGTTTGATCAGTAGTGTACATATAGAGCGGCAGCAGTGTCTAAGGTGCAGGGCAGAGTACCGGGCGGTGGATGGCTAGTGATGGCTGTTCAACAGTCTGATGGCCTGGAGATAAAAGCTGTTTTTCAGTTTCTCGGTCCAGGCTTTGATGCACCTGTACTGTCTATCTGCTATATGGGAGCAGAGTGAACTGGCTATGGCTCGGCTGGCTGATGTCCTTGACGATCTTCTCGGCCTTCCTGTGACACCAGGTGCTGTAGATGTCCTGGAAGGCAGGCAGTCTGCCTCCGGTGATGCATTGGGAGAGCAATGCGGTTGCTGGCTGTGCAGTTGCTGTACTAGGTGTTGATGCAGCCAAACAGAATGCTCTCAACGGTGCATCTGGAGAAGTTTTATGAGGGTCTTGGCTGAATTTCTTCAGCCTCCTAAGGTTGAAGAGGTGCTGTTGCGACTTCTTCACCACAGGTTCCATTTCAGGCCCTTGGCGATGTGCACACCAAGGAGTTTGAAGCTTTTGACCCTCTACTGAGGCCCCATCAATGTGGAAGGGGGCATGCTCTCTCTGATAGTCCACAATCAGATCGTTAGTTTTGTTGACGTTGAAGGAGAGGTTATTTCCCCAGAACCATTCCGCCAGGGCCTGAAGGTTGTCTCGACGTCATTGTTGGTTATTAGGCCTACCACTGTTGTGTCATCAGTAAACTTGATGATCGAGTTGGAGTCGTGCATATCCGGCAATAGATGTCGGTCAATTGGTAATATTCATTTTTGTCTTCTTCTAATGTATCTTTAGGGGAAAGTAATCTAAAAGTAATCAGATTACTTTACTGAGTTTGGATTACCCATTTTTGTAATTGTAATTTAACTTCAACGGATTACATTTATAAAGTAATCTACCAAACCCTGTAAATTTATCTGATTTATGTGATATCTAGCTAGTTGATACAAACCTGCTCTGTGACTTTCTTTGGTTTGAAAACCAAATCCAGTACCATCTGTAGATGTCCGTTCTCCTCTTTGGAATGGGACATTTCTCTGCTAACGTTTTTCCACGGCCTGGGATATCTCAGAAGCAGCCACTGTTAGTCGTTCAGTAAGAAACACATTCAACGGCTGTAGTTTGGACATTTTGAGTTCAAAGTTGAGAGTTTCATATTACCACACAATCCTGCGTGCCTTATCCACCCCATTCCTGTTTCCGATTGTGGCACACCGCTTTTTTTGTCTTCAACTTAGGCGGAGGTTTCAACCTAAACTCATCATGTCAACCAAAACTACAGTTATTTGGCACCTTTATTTAACTAGGCAAGTCAGTTAAGAACAAATTCTTATTTACAATGACGGCCTAGGAACAGTGGGTTAACTGCATTGTTCAGCTGCAGAACAACAGATTTTTACCACGGGGATACGATCTAGCAACCTTTCGGTTACTGGTCCAACGCTCTACCTACCGCCCACAAGCTAATAAGCTACGATGCAGTCTTGCTATGAAACCGACTGTTAACACTGTACTTGCTACGTCTAGGGGTCCTAGGCTTGCCTAATGGTTCTGTAACCTGAATGAATGTGTGGATAAATGTGAGAAGAAGAAAAAACATGCCCAAACAAAAGATTCATGGCACCAAGAAAAAACAGCAGCCTCACAGCTCTGCAAGCTAAGTTTTCCACTTCTACCCACCATTTTCATGTCAATAGCAAGAAGTTGTTTACTCGTGGTGTAGTGAACATGTTAAATTTGTCAATCTATCCCTTTTTAATGACTTCTCCACCTCATCTCCTCTCAGCACAACACTATGGAAAGTCTGTTGGAGAGAGGAGAGAAGCTGGATGATCTAGTCCAGAAGTCCGAACACCTGGGGAACCAGTCTAAAGCCTTCTACAAGACGGTGAGAAACGTATTGGAACACACACACATACACACACACACACACACACACAATAATTCATGAGAGGACATACAGTATTAGATTGCTAGTGTAATCATACTGTATGTGTGTGTGTTCTCCCCAGGCGCGAAAGCAGAACTCTTGCTGTGAGGTCATGTGATGCTGCTGAACCCCTCTTGATCTCCTCACCCCCCGGATGTGCCATGACTATCAGCCTACATATTATACTTCTTACTCTGCGTGTGTGTGAGCATACTGGCGAAATGGTTGTGTGGTGAAGTGTATCAGGTGATAGTTGTTGGAGCCTTTTTGCAGTTGATTAGGCCTAAGTGTTGTTTTCTGAATATGTTGAGTGAATTCTATACATTCCTAGTTGTGAAAAAGTACATGACATGTTTGTGTGTGTGAGAAGTGAACATTGTGCATCAAATGTGTGTGTGTGTGTGTGTGTGTGCGCGTGTGTGTGTACAGTCAAGCAGGGGTTATTAAACCTTTTCAGCCTGTGAACCAAATGAGAAAGTCTATGTTTTCTTGGGACCCAAGCTCATGAAAACATGCCCCCTTTTTGGGGGTCCTAAGAAAACATTTTAGTGGCCCCCCTGTTGATGGCGGAGAAAAAAATGGATGTTTTAAAGCAAGTTTTCTGCAATTCTACACATTTTGCCATGGGGCAGATCAATTTTTTCTGCAGTTTTACAGCTAGTTTCCTGCAATTCTACCCATTTTGACATGGCTTACATCATGTTAATATGGTATCTGAGTGAGAGTAGTTACCAAAATCAATGTGCTCCTGTACAGTGTTGGAAAAAGTACCCAATTGTCATAATTGATTCAAAGTAAAGATACGTTAATAGAAAAGTGAAAGTCACCCAGTAAAATAGAGTAAAAATATTTGGTTTTAAATATACTTAAGTATCAAACGTGATTGTAATTGCTCAAATATACTTAGTATCGAAAGTTAAAGTATAAATCATTTCAAATTCCTTATAATAGGCAAACCAGATGGTACGATTTTGGTTTTTAATTTATGGATAGCCAGGGGCACACTCCAACACTCAGACATCATTTACAAACAAAGTATTTGTGTTTGAGTCATACCAGATCAGGTGCAGTAGAGGTGACCAGGGATGTTCTCTGTTCCGTGAGTCCGTCAGATCAGGGGCAGTAGAGATGACCAGGATGTTCTCTTGATAAGTTTGTGAATTGGACCATTTTCCTGTCCTGCTAAGCATTTGAAAGTACTTTTGGGTGTCAGTGAAAATCTATGGAGTAAAAAGTACATTCTTGGATATAGGAATGTAGTGAAGTAAATGTCTTACTACTTTTTTTTCCTTTTTTTTTTAGACACAAAAAAACCTACTTAAGTAGTGCTTTAAAGTATTTTTACTTCAGTACTTTACACCACTGCCCTTGGCCACGTGGCCTGTTGGTATTTTGCCATGATTACTACAAGTTTAGATAGCTGGCTAGACTGAATTACCAATCTAAAAACTGTTAGCTGACATGGCTAATTGAGTGACTGACATAACGAGAAAACTGGTGATGCACAACCACATTTCTAAATAGCACCTTGTGTATTCTACTATTCTAACTAAGTTTCAACAGTAAGTTGAGACCCCGACTGAGTTCCTAAAAAAACATTTGAAATGCATTTATTAACATCTACATTTGCCACATTTATTCTATACAGACACCGTAATGCAAACTTTTAAATGATATTATGTGAGCTAAGCCTACAAATAAAATGTATAAAAACGTTTACATTTGAGATTACTAATGTTACTGTCCCCACTACAAAATATTGTTACGTTACAGCCTTATTCTAAAATAGATTAAATACATGTGTTTCCTCATGTGTACACAATACCCCATAATGACAAAGCAAAAATAGTTTTTTATAAATGTTTGCACATTTATAAAAACATTAACTAAAATGTGACATTTACATAAGTAT
Source organism: Oncorhynchus nerka (assembly GCF_034236695.1). Classification (NCBI taxonomy): domain Eukaryota; kingdom Metazoa; phylum Chordata; class Actinopteri; order Salmoniformes; family Salmonidae; genus Oncorhynchus; species Oncorhynchus nerka. Next base: position 24,359,173 of record NC_088399.1, read on the forward strand.
TCATACCCTTTTTAGTACTTTGTTGAAGCTCCTTTGGCAGCGATTTACAGCCTCAAGTCTTCTTGGGTATGACTCTAAAAGGTTGGCACACCTGTATTTGGGGAGTTTTCTCTGCAGATCCTCTCAAGCTCTGTCAGGTTGGATGGAGAGTGTTGCTCTACAGCTAATTTTAGGTCTCCAGAGATTCTAAATTGGGTTCAAGTCCGGGCTCTGGCTGGGCCACACAAAGCCATTCAGCCACTCCTGCGTTGTCTTCGCTGTGTGCTTAGGGTTATTTTCCTGTTGGAAGGTGAACCTTCGCCCCAGTCTGAGGTCCTGAGCGCTCCAGAGCGCTCTTCATCAAGGTTCTCTCTGTACTTTGCTCTGTTCATCTTTCCCTCGATCCTGACTAGTCTCCCAGTCCCTGCCTCTGAAAAACATCCCCACAGCATGATGCTGCCACCACCATGCTTCACTGTAGGGATGGTGCCAGGTTTCCTCCAGACGTGATGCTTGACATTCTGGCCAAAGAGTTAAATCTTGTTTCTCATGGTCTGAGTCCATTAGGTGCCTTTTGGCAAACTCCAAGCGGGCTGTCATCTGGCTTCTGTCTGGCTACTCTACCATAAAGCCCTGATTGGTGGAGTGCTGCAGAGATGGTTGTCCTTCTGGAAGGTTCTCCTATCTCCGCAGAGGAACTCTGGAGCTCTGTCAGAGTGACAATCAGGTTCTTGCTCATCTTCCCTGATTGCTCAGTTTCCTGGGTGGCCAGCTCTAGGAAGAGTCTGAGTTGTTCCAAACTTCTTCCATGTAAGAATGATGGAGGCCACTGTGTTCTTGGGGACCTTTTTAATGCTGCAGAATTTTTTTGGTACCCTTCCCCAGAAAATTCCTTCGACCTCATGTCTTGGTTTTTGCTCTGACATGCACTGTCAACTGTGGGACCTTTTTATATAGTGTGGTGGAATTTTTGAAATCAAAAGGAGACTTTTAGATTTCCTAAAAATAATCCAACTTTATTCTTTAATTACCGCAGTAATGGAGCTGGTCGGTAATCACCCCTGGAGGTGATCACTGAGAACTCAACGAGATGGTTTGAGCCACAGCATTTTATAGCAAAGTCCATCCTTCTTCAGTCTATATGACAAACAACAGATGTATGGATTGGGTCACAAGGTTAAGATTTGTATGAAAGATACTTGTAATTCACAGCAGACAGTATCTGCTGTAAAAAACAATTCTCATTGTGTAGAGACCAGGGTCTGGCCCCCAACTCCATACGGGAGCCATCTCCCCCGGGTACCCCAGTACAGAAACATTAACTCATGCTCTGGAATGTGGTATCACCCAAAGACATCGTAAATCTTCTATCAGTGTTATCTCCCAGAGGCCCACTTTCAGTTCACACAGACACAATAGAGTTATAAGAACCCTCTATTCTGTTGCATTAAACAACCATTTGATGCAATAAAAGTATTATAACACTCTTGTAATTTCCACCATAATAGAAAGGGGTGTGCCTTTCCAAATCATGTCCAATCAATTTAATTTACCACAGAATGACTCCAATCAAGTTGTAGAAACATCTCAAGGGTGATCAATGGAAACACAATGCACCTGAGCTGAATTTAGTCTCATAGGAAAGGGTCGGAAAACTTATGTAAATCATGTATTTCTGTTTTGTATTTTTAATACATTTGCAAATATTTCTGAAACTGTTTTCGCTTTGTCATTATAGGGTGTTGTGTGTAGATTGACGAACATTTTCTATTTAATCCATTTTAGAATAAGGCTGTAATGTAACAAAATGTTGAAATAGTCAAGGGGTCTGAATACTTTCCTAATGCACCTGTAGCATCAGCAATCCAAAGTGGATCTCAATCCATACTTTAAGAAAGGCTGCAGTAAAGCATCGGGTAACATGGTGCCAGATAAGTCTTTCATTCTCTGCCGAGAGATTCCAAAATCCGGCAGGCCTTTCAACGTGCCTTCTCTCTCCAGCCTGGCCTGGGAACCGACTCCCTACCCTTCTCCTTGTTCACTCCACACCTGAAATGAGTCCAAGCCACCAGCCAAATTCTGGTAAATGGCCTGAGATGCTGCTGACATTTTTCATCCAACAGAGATAATGGATGATGGACATACGGTTATTTTCAGGCCCTTGGACTATAAGGAACTCCCTCCAGCTCAAAGTTATACCAATGCATCAGTGTGTACACTCCAGGAACCACAGCCTCACTGTATGTGCCAAATGTTCTAAAATAAACCTTCATGCCGGTTCATCTTATATTATTGTAGCGATTATTTGACAATTGTGTATTTACTTGAGTAAAACCCTCACACCTGCATCCATTCTGTATATTCAGGTTAAGCTGCCTACCTATCATGCCTTCTTGACTAAAATACCCTCTTCTGTTTGATCATTCAAACTTCTCTTACCGCTCTTAAATGTAACCATGTGTACATTGTATTAAATGTGAAACAAGATATGGGCTTGCAATCATAATCAATAAAATCATTTGAACCATATCAAGATTTGTGGTGGTTATATGAATCTGAATTCCACTTGCTTTCTACGTTGTGTCCATAATTTATTTTAACACCAGTTCATAATTACATCCAAAGCACGTCCCCAAAGAACTTTTTATTTATATTTTTGTACTTTTACCCCTTTTCCTCCCCAATTTTTTGTGATATCCAATTGGTAGTTACGGTCTTGTCCCATCGCTGCAACTTTCGTACAGACTCTGGTGAGGTGAAGGTTGAGAGCCATGCGTCCTCCACACTGCTCGCTTAACCCGGAAGGCCAACCGAACCAATGTGTCGGACTTGCAGGCGCTCGGCCCGCCACAGGGAGACACTAGTGCGCGATGGGACAAGGAAATCCCAGCCAGCCAAACCCTCTAACATGGATGACGCTGAGCCAATTGTGTCCTGCCTCATTGGTCTTCCGGTCACGGACGGCTGTAACACAGCCTGGGATCGAACCTGGGTCTGTAGTGCCGCCTTAAGCACTGCGATGCAGTGCCTTACTGCTGTGCCATTCGGGTGGCCCCCCAAAGAACCTTTGGTTAGAGGGAGAGACCTCTGGGACTGACATGATTTATGGTAAAGAGACCTCTGGGACTGACATGACATGATTTATGGTTAACGGCTTAAAGAGCAAAAATACAAAACATGTAATAAACGTTTTCTGAATTCTAATTACAAAGAAACAATAAATGCAATACCCACGTGTAGCCATCTGAAATGACCACACATACATAGCATGTGTATAGGAAATACCAGAATTGGGGTCAATTCCATTTCTATTATTGACAATTCAATAATAGAAAATTACTTATTGAAAAACAATTTTAATTCTTCAATTCGGATTTCATTGAACACTAGTAAAGAGAGAAGTTAATTCGCATCAGTGGAGGTGCAGAGTAATGCAGTCATAACATTACTGTGTCGTGTTTAGGAGGGAATGCACATTATATTAATTTGACAGGTTTTCCAACCAGGCAAACTCTGATGTTGGCTCACTTTAAGAGTAATGGTGCTGCTGATAGGTTCCTCATCTGGGTTGTATTTATTAGTGTGCACTGTTTCAAAACGTAGCAAAATGTTTTCCAACAGAATACAAAAACAAGTGTTTCTTATTGGATAACTTCAGATTGTCCCCTCCTGTTTCAGGCCGTTTTCTTCCGTTTGGGGCCTGATAGTGGACACTTCGGCTGCATCTCAGTCTACAGTGGCTTCCTCAGTTTGTTTCCCCTCCATCTGCACTGATCTGGAAACTGGTGATGTCATAGGTGAATTTTATTTGGTTTCACGTTGACATGGAATCCTAGGATTTGCTAGCCTTGCCCCCTCGGCTCCTCACTCCGGGGGAGCAAAAGCTCTTCAAGTGGTTCTTGCCTCAGAAGTCCTTCTAGGAAGAGAAGGGAGGGATGGATGAAGAGAAGGGAGGAATGGATGGAAGGAGGGATGAGACAAGGTTAGATCAGTGTATTCATTACACTTTGAAATGTAAATGCCTGCTTACCGTTTGCTGCTCCCAGTGTGAAAGATATAACCATGAGAAAAAAGTGAATGGAATGTCGGCAAACGGCTTGCTACTCCCCAGTGTGGTCTTTGTTGAGCTAGGTTACGGATAGGGTTAAAGGGTTATGTCTGGGTTAGAGTTAGTTAGGACGGAGCCTTACCTTGATGGTTGTCTTGACGACCCCGTCAGGTTTGGGCTTCTCTCTCCTCCTGCCTGACATTGGGTTGGCCCTCCCCTCAGCGTCGGAGGGACTGAAACGGACAATAAGAAATTGTTTACATTCACCATAATCTGAGTGTAATGTTGAAATATTATAGAAGAGGTCTCTAAGCAGTGTGTGTCTTACTAAGGTATTTCAGGATGTTTTTCAGGTGTGGTTGATGACGGCAGGGTGCAGGTCTTTAACGTTGTCCTCAAAGTATGTTTGAGTGACAGAACAACGGACCAATCAGTTAAGGGAGAAGAAAGAGAAACAGAAGGGAGAGAAACAGAGGAGAGAGAAGCCCATTCACCTTGAGTGAATGGGCACACAATCCAAACTCATATACTACCAGGTGTGAGGTGAACAGGTGTGCTATGATATCACAGAGGTGTGTGTACGTACCCGATTAGCAGTATCTGAAGCCCTCGATCTCCATCTTAAACCCATACGGCTTCAAAACCCACTCAGCGTTATCTGAGAGACAGAGAGAGATGCTAGGTCAAACAGTCTATATCAATTAGATCCACACAGATGCTAGGTCAGTTAAACAGTCTACATCAGTGGTTCCGAAACGTTTTATAGTCCGTACCCGTTCAAACATTCAACCTCCAGCTGCGTACCCCCTCTAGCACCAGGGTCAGCGCACTCTCAAATGTTGTTTTTTACCATCATTGTAAGCCTGCCACACACACACTATACGATACATTTATTAAACATAAGAATGAGTGTGAGTTTTGTTACAACCCGGCTCGTGGGAATTGACAAAGAGCTCTTATAGGACCAGGGCACAAATAATAACCATCTTACATATAAAACCTTATTTGTTCATCGGAAATTGTGAATATCTCACCACAGTTTGAGAAGGGTGTGCTTGTAAAGAGGCACATACAGTGCCTTGCGAAAGTATTCGCCCCCCTTGAACTTTGCGACCTTTTGCCACATTTCAGGCTTCAAACATAAAGATATAAAACTGTATTTTTTTGTGAAGAATCAACAACAAGTGGGACACAATCATGAAGTGGAACGACATTTATTGGATATTTCAAACTTTTTTAACAAATCAAAAACGGAAAAATTGGGCGTGCAAAATTATTCAGCCCTTTACTTTCAGTGCAGCAAACTCTCTCCAGAAGTTCAGTGAGGATCTCTGAATGATCCAATGTTGACCTAAATGACTAATGATGATAAATACAATCCACCTGTGTGTAATCAAGTCTCCGTATAAATGCCAAGGCAGGATACTCTGAGTGCAGCCCAATCCAGAAATCTGGCGGTGGCTTCTGATTAAAAATTCAATTTCCACTGAACTGCTTGTTGCAATTTCGATGAGGCTCTCTTGTTCAGATATCGGTAAGTGGACTGGAGGCAGGGCATGAAAGGGATAACAAATCCAGTTGTTTGTGTCGTCCGTTTCGGGAAGGTACCTGCATAATTGCGCACCCAACTCACTCAGGTGCTTCACTATATCACATTTGACATTGTCCTTAAGCTTGAGTTCATTTGCAAACAAAAAATCATACAATGATGGAAAGACCTGTGTGTTGTCCTTGTTAATGCAGACAGAGAAGAGCTCCAACTTCTTAATCATAGCCTCAATTTTGTCCCGCACATTAAATATAGTTGGAGAGTCCCTGTAAACCTTGATTCAGATCATTCAGACGAGGAAAAAACATCACGCAGATAGGCCAGTCGTGTGAGAATCTCATCATCATGCAAGCGGTCAGACAAGTGAAAATAATGGTCAGTAAAGTAAACTGGCATCGGGAGCAACTGCTTTCACGCGCGTTACCACTCCACTATGTCTCCCTGTCATGGCTTGCGCCATCAGTACAGATACCAACATGAGCAGCAGTTACGTTACATACGGACCGTTAGTGGAATTCCTGTGAGAGTAACGGTTAATGTGATTGGATGTTAATTATTTGACTAGACTACCTGTAATTGGCATTGTGTTGTTAATTCGCTGAACACTAGATGGTTAAATTTTATTTTGGGCAGTGAAACGAAGCTACTCAGGCGAGAGAAAAAACTCACCCAAATGTATAGCCCCATTGGAAAATATAAATGGACTGTTTGAAAATGTGAAGAAAAAATGTACAAAAAAATGCAATTTTTATTTTTTTATTTTGGCGTACCCCCGACGGTTTTGTACGTACCCCAGTTTGGGAATACCTGGTCTACATCAATTAGATCCACAATTAGAGACGCTAGGTCAGTTAAACACACATCAGATAGAAACACCTGTGCCTGTGCGTACATCCTGTGAGTGCGTCCTCCACCTCGGCCAGCAGGGGGAGTTCTGTGTGAGATGAAGGTGAAGGTGTGAATGGGTCGTCTGCTTGCACCATTCTACAGATGGAGAGCGAGGCTGAATTGCTGCGCTTTATCCACCCTCTTATAGAGCTCTGCTCAAATGTAGTGCACTACAGGAGGAATAGCGTGCGATTTGAGACGTAACCTTTGTGTGTTATTTCAGAGTTGCAGCTGGTTTCCATCTCTACGTGAACAATAAAGTTGTATTCTGTTGTGGTGACACTTACCGTCCGACGCAGTGGATGTAGGACTCAACGGTGATGGGGAAGTCAAAGTTGATGAAGTTGGAGACATTCTGGAAGTCGATTCTTCTGGAGACTCCTTACTCCTTAGCTCTGTGGGGGTCAGAGGTGAGGGGTCAATGTACCGTCACCTGGGGTGTATTAACTATGAAGCAAATGTAACAAAACGGGGAGGGACCATACAGAATTTGTCCAATAGAAACTCTTCTTTTCGTTGCAAAATGTTTTCTGTTTGAAGCGTTTTGCAACTGTTTGCTATGGTATGCACTAATGACTACATCCCTGCATTAGTGTAGAGTAGAGGACTTCCCTGGCACAATAGGCAGTCAGCTGGCGGATCATGGCCTGTACCTGCTGCCCCATCTCCTTGGTAGGAAACAGGATAAACACTTTCACATGCAAGGTTCAAGATTTTACTCCAGCTGGCCGTTACTCCAGCTGGCTGTTCTGTCAGTTAGATTTTACTCCAGCTGGATGTTCTGTCAGTTAGATTTTACTCCAGCTGGATGTTCTGTCAGTTAGATTTTACTCCAGCTGGATGTTCTGTCAGTTAGATTTTACTCCAGCTGGCTGTTCTGTCAGTTAGATTTTACTCCAGCTGGCTGTTGTCAGTTAGATTTTACTCCAGCTGGCTGTTGTCAGTTAGATTTTACTCCAGCTGGCCGTTCTGTCAGTTAGATTTTACTCCAGCTGGATGTTCTGTCAGTTAGATTTTACTCCAGCTGGCTGTTCTGTCAGTTAGATTTTACTCCAGCTGGCTGTTCTGTCAGTTAGATTTGACTCCAGCTGGCTGTTCTGTCAGTTAGATTTTACTCCAGCTGGATGTTCTGTCAGTTAGATTTTACTCCAGCTGGATGTTCTGTCAGTTAGATTTTACTCCAGCTGACTGTTCTGTCAGTTAGATTTTACTCCAGCTGGATGTTCTGTCAGTTAGATTTTACTCCAGCTGACTGTTCTGTCAGTTAGATTTTACTCCAGCTGGATGTTCTGTCAGTTAGATTTTACTCCAGCTGACTGTTCTGTCAGTTAGATTTTACTCCAGCTGGATGTTCTGTCAGTTAGATTTTACTCCACAGTTCCACAGAACACCAAAGTTAAAACACCCCAAATGTAATGAAAATCATCTAAATGTATTTTGTGTGTTCAGATGCCCTGTGTGGACAGTCATGGAACTTTATAACAATCTGATTAAATGAACATTTTTCAGCGAAAACTTGTAAATCGACCCAATTCGACCGGAACACATCAGGACGGTTAAATAACATCTAGCTAGCTACATACGATGCATAATTTGGTTAATTCCATTTACTCTTGAATATGTAAATTAGATAAAATTCAGGACGATTGACAGGCAAAGTAAACACATTCACAAGCTAATGTTGGCTAGCTGGGTTAGAGATCCTAGCTGCTTTCAGTGTCTACTGATGTATGGTTCTGTAACCGTTTGATATCACAATTGAGGTCATGCGATTTAACACTTCATTTATCCTCATATTTTTACCGGAGAGAAGATAATCTAAACCCATTTCATGGAACTGCAGCCTGTCGGTAGCCATCTCTTGTCTCTAGTGCTTGACTAGTTCCACTAGTTATCACAGCCACAAAGTCAAAATGGGTTCCTGGTGCTCCCACGCGTGTGTACTTCGTTTGAATTATACGTCATTCATCACATGAACACAGTGACGCGAAGAAAATGTTCATAGAGGACCGTGTTCGAGAGGATGAATTGTATTGTTATTATATTGTATAAAAATAGCTCTCTGTTTTTAGAATATTGGTTCCGAAATAATATCCTATTGGTGAGCCAACTGGTAAATGCAGAGGGTCTTTTACTCAGTTATAAAGAATTCTTATCACTTTACAAGGTCCCTGTAACACCTAAAGATTTTGCAATTGTTTTAGATGCAATTCCCTCAGGTGTTGCTATGTTATTCAGGAACATGTCAAGACCTGACCCTCAGAGCCTACCTTCTGTTGACCCTGTTGACTCATCAGTAGGAAAGATTTGTTTCTCTTTTGGTCCATTCAACAACAGAGCGATACGATCCTTGTTTCAGCAGGATGTTGTATCTATACCTTATGTCATGCCTTATTGGAATGGATTTATTGATAATATCTGTTGGGAAAAAGTTTGGATGTTGCCACACACATACCTACTTGTTAACAAAATTAAGGAAGTTTCCTTTAAAATTATTCATAAATATTATCCTGCCAACCACTATATGAAGAAGTTTAAGGAAAACATCAACTCAAATTGCTCCTTTTGTAATGACCACCCAGAAACAGTTGTGCATCTTTTTTGGCATTGTATGCATGTAAGAAAACTGTGGCAAGACATCAGTAGGTTTATAATTGAACACATTTATGAAGATTTTACACTATTGTGGAGAGATGTACTGTTTGGATTCTTTACATACAATAGAAATAAGCGGAATCATTTTTATGTAATTAATTTCATTATTCTTTTGGCCAAATTTCATATACACAAATGTAAATTTACAAACAGAAAACCACATTTTCGTACCCTACAAAAAGAAATTGAACTGTATTTTAAGACGGTTAAATGCTCTACTAACAAAAAAGCTGTTAGAATTGTAAGTATATGCATGTCCCTTAAGGTCCTTGTGTAATTGTAATGTGATATTGTACCCCCTAGCTCGATTGTCTATTGTTTGTAATATATGTATGCTTGTGTTCCCTCATGTGCTTTATGTATTGATTTGATATTAATAATAAAAATTAAAAAAATGTTCGAGAGGATCAAAACCGTATTGTATCATGGGTAATTTATTACTGACTGACCTACAAATAATAATGGGTAGTTAGTAATGATACAAGGTTATTTGTAGATGCGTCAGTAGGCACTGTCAAATAAACCCAATAATAGCACAGGTGGAACAATGGGTTAGTTATAACAAATATTAGATGATAGAGGCCTCTAGGGCCCAAAATGCCGTTTTAGCATGGCCAGCGCCATTGAGGGCTTCCACCATTTTAATGTAGTCAACCACAGATTATCCATTTTATTGGCGAGATACTCAACTGGCCGCTCTAATGTTGAAAATAAATGTATTCAAAGATGGAAGGCAGTCGGAAGGAGGCAAGATCAGGTGGGACCATTCTAGCCAATGAGAGGGCAGATATAAAGTATTTTTCCAATGATTTATGTATTATTCTCAAAGTTGGCGGGATTTCACGTGTCCTACTTATATCAGAACACTCGTAACAATCTAAGCATTACGATACTTATATTCGATCAAATAAGCTACACGTAGCAAATAAGCCATTACATTTTTTGTTGACCAATTTCGGCACTCTCTCATTGACCTCCATACAAAAATGCATCACTTGGTGAGCGAAAGAAACGAATCAACGCCACCTGCTGGAGAATATAGATTTTTGTCCCAGTTGTCCCTTGCTTCGCCTCTTCCTCTTTGGCTCCGCACATTAGTGTTCTAATCATTAGCCGTAGGTGCCTCCCCGTTTCGTTACGTTTTCTTCCGTTTATGAAACTTTTAGCAACATAATCTGCGTAATTATTACACCTCATGTAGCGACTGCTCCACTTCAAAACATAAAAACCACTAACGTTTTGCCAGAGAAGGATTGCAAGGAGAGTTTGTGTCAGAGTGAGTACTGTTGCTAGCTAGCTACCTAATTTGCTATTTTTTCGAAATCATAATTACAAACGTATAGCTAGCTAGATCGCTGTGTCCAAAGTGACCGTTTGGTGGTGGTAGTTACAAATAATCTCAATTATAACTACCAGTATTGAAGCTAGCTAACATTTTTTTGTAGTAGCCAGGATCATCAACGTTAGATGAATGTGTTCGTTCATCTAGTCAGTTAGCTAGCTAGCCCAGGTTCTTATGCTCCAATCAATGATGCACAGATCTTACAGCGTAAAGTATTGGCCATGAGTTTTAGCTAACTAGCTAGATTATTCACCATGGCGTCAACCATCTGGGCTCAATATAATTATTATTTTTAATATTTCTATTGACCTGAACATTGGGTCCAGTTGATTATAAGAGGAGTCTTTTTTTTTTTTGGTTTAGTATGTACTTTACACCATAAAAGGTCTGACGACCCTCTACCCTTCCTGGGCTAAAGACCCTCTTGCAGTTTTCCTGCCAACCAAGCAATATATCTAGCCATTTATGGGCTTTTGCTTAATAATATCAGCAACATGACATATTCGTGAGCATGGATAGGTAGGCAGATACTACATGCATGCTGTAGATTTGCTATCTCAATGTAGTGATTGAGGGGTAACAGCTCAAGTGAATTTTGAACCAGTGACCCAGTGGTTATAGGGAAAGTGAACTTCACAGAGAAAGGGGGAGAATCAGAAGTGGGCTAATTGAGTGGTTGTCATGTGTAAAAAGAACAAAGATTTACGTATGGATCACTCCAATATATTGGTATCACTCCACGGTGGAGGGATACATCCGAGGTGAGGATTTACAGATTGACTCACGTGTACACCTGTGTCACGGCTGGGGTCCGCCCCTATATATAGACCCCATGGCTGCGACACACGTTCTCTACATCATTTTTGAGGCGCCTCTAGCACCGTAGAGGATTGGAGTGATCCATATAGCTCACATAACCGTGGTTACATATGAAACCTTATATGTTTCACTATATTGGATCACTCCAATATATTGGTATACCCGTACCAGATTAGTCGGTGGTAGAGGGAACTGGCCAGCCAGTGGCAAAGTCCCAGCGTGGGACCGAGACGCACGGGTCGTCATTGTGGAAGAGGGATCCCAGCACAGTCTCCGGAAGGGGAGATGATGCCCAGGACCGCTGAACCAACCGCAGAGGGAGGTGCCACATTTACCTGATAGTACCTAGTAAAGGCATAAGAGGAAGCCCATATATCACTGAGGGGCACTCATCTCAGGAGTGCCCAGGACGCAGCCACACCTCGTGTTTAATATGCCACCACAGATCCCAGCACTGGCATTCCAGCCAGGCGGTAATCTACCGTAATCGTGTCCACGATCCAATGAGAGCCTCTGCTTTGATAGCCCAGCCCCCAGGACCTTCTCACCATAGCAGACAAAGAGCTGGTCTGTTGATCTCACTGACCGTGTCTGCTCCACATAGGCAGCCAGTATCCACATAGGGCACACCATGCCGGAGGGAGGCCCAGACTCCACCGCCACTGCCGGGGGGTTGTAAGCAGAACTTTCGGGAGGAATGAAGGGTTGGGACGGAGAGATATACTCCTCCCACCGGGCTCCATCCGGTAGCACTCAGAACTTACCGAAAAAGCATGGTGCTCACCCACCCTCTTCGCTACTAAGAAAACCACCTTCATTCATAGAGAGGTGTTTCATTGAGGCAGACTCCAACGGTTCGAAAGGCGGCTTTGCCAAGCTGCCAAGACCACATCCAGATCTTAGCTCACCATTGAGCGGGTCCTAGTGGGATGCAGGCGACAAACCCCCTTCATAAACCTGGAGAACAAGGCATTGCGCCCCACTGACCTGTCCATCCACCCCACATGGCAAGCAGATATAGCGGCCAAATACCCTCTCAGTGTAGAGGCTGCCATGCCCTCATCCAAGCGAGACTGTAGGTATTGGAGAACATACTGCACCCCGCATGACTCGGGCACAACCTCAATACCAGTGCACCATGAGCAGAAAAACCGCCAGCGCAACTGGTATGCCGCGGTTGTATCCGGTGCCCTTGTGCTCTGCATGGTGTTCTTTACGTCCTCCTGTAGTCCTAACATGGACCACCGTTCAACGGCCAAGCCCACAGACTGAAGCGGTGCGGTCTCAGACGCCACAGAGTTCCCCCGGCAGGTCGGGTCTCAGGGGCAGTTGCCAAGGTGTCCCAGACAACAGGGACAGGAGAAGGCTGAACCAGGGTTGTCTGGGCCAGTATGGGGCCACCAGCAGCAGACAATGCTCCGCCATCCTGGTCCTGTCAGGCACAGCCTGGATCAGGGGAAAAAGAAGGGGTAATGCGAAAAGCTCCAGCCCTGGCCAATCGTGAGCCAGAGAATCCAATCCTAGAGGCCCTGGTGGATCCGACATGGAGTACCACAGGGGGCTGTGTGCATTGCTCATGGAGGCAAACTGATCCATCTGCGCGCTACCGAACTTGACCCACAGGTGCTGCACGACCTGGGGATGTAGGCTCCCGTACCTAGGTGGTGGGCCCTCCCTCGAGAGCTAATCCGCAGCCACATTCAGGATGCCAGTGTGCTGCACGTAGAGACACTAGACTTCCCTGAGCCCAGAGAAGGAGCTCTCATGCCATAAGATGGAGGCGGTGGGATCTCAGGCCACCCTGTGGTGTTGTCTGTTCTCACCAGGACATGTCCCGTCCCCCCCCCAGCCGATCTGGGAGGCGTCTGTGCTGACCAGCTCCCGGCGGCACATCCTCAGCATCTCCACCCCACCTGAGAGAAAGTAGTGACAGCTCCGCTTCAACAATCCCTTGAGGCACTGTGAGGTCACCCGCAGTTGGCGTTGGCGCTTCGGGTGCAGCTAGTGGAAGTTGAAACACCGCTGAAGAGGCCGGAGATGGAGCAGGCCCAGGGGAATCCGCAACGTGGCCGCTGCCAGCAAGCCCAACAGGTGTTAGCAGGTCAGGGCGGATACCACCCACCCACCCCTGCCGAAAGTGTTCAAGGCAAGATTAGATCGCCTGAACCCTTCTGATGGACAGGCGTGCTCTCATGAGGACTGAGTCCAGTTCAGCCACCCTTTGAGTGGGCATCAGATGACTCTTCTTGCCGTTTACAGTAATGCCCAGCCCGACGATGTGGGTCAGGAGCATCGCTCTCTGACAGGACCTGGGTCCTGGTCGGGTACAAATCAGCCAAATGTCCAGGTAATTGAGGATCAACAATCCTTGGGACGTGAGAGGTGCCAGGACAGCATCCATGCACTTTGTGTGAAAGTGCAGGGTGCCAAGGTGATGCTGATGGGAAGAACCCTGAATTCGTAAGCCGTCCCTTCGAAAGCAAATCGGAGGTACTGCAAGTGAGCTGGGTGAACAGGAATATGGAAGTACGCATCCCTCAGGTCCAGCGTCACATACCACTGGTCCCTGGACATGCCTGCAACAAGTGGGCTGGGGACAGCATGTGGAACCTCAGTACCTTCAAGTACCCATTGAGGTTGCAGAGGTCCATAATTGGTCAAAACCCTCTATCTTTTTGGGACCAGTAGAACCCACCTTTCTGATGTCTCGATCCTGCGGATGGCACCCTTGTCCAGGAGTGAGGAGATCTCCATCAGCAGGGTTTTCTTCGGGGGTCGGCCACTGGAATTGGAGTCGGTACCCCTCGCATTGTGGGTACCCCACTTTGCCCTTTGATACCGGGCGAAGCGATCGGGGAAGGGTGTGTTATGGGTCCTGCCGGGGCCTGCCTCTCCTCTGGTGCCCCGAGCGCCTGGGTCCCCCAGGCACGTCCCTATGGCGGTGGCGGTTGACACCATCACACCTGTCACAAAGAGAAGCCATAAACTCATCCAAGCCAACAAGGCCACGGAGGGGCGTCGGGTCCAACGCCCTGGAAGAGCTTATTTCGTGTCCTGCTTGGAGGAATAGGAACCCGGTGAGGGATAAATTACCCAGTACCTCTGGAAAAAAAAAACAGAGCAGGGAGAGCAGGCGAGACATCTCCATCGCTTCCCAGAGGAGCTCCTCTGTGCCCTCCTGCAGTCGGGGCAACAGAGTCTGCAGGTAGGCCTGCAGCAGCATGGCTGTATTGGTAAGGTGGCCAAGAGAGCAGAGGGACCCATATGTGGCTTTCAAGTCTGCATCAAAGACTTTTCGGGGATTCCGGCTTCAGTCGCGGTTTCCACCCTATAATCCCTTGGTCCAGGAGGACCATGGCAGGACCATGTTGTCCATAGTCGGGTACTTCCGGAGGCCGAGTGACTCCACGTCCCCAACATATCTCCATGGTCTAGTCTTTGCTGTGAGTCAGAAGCGCCCCCAGGCAGAGGCCCAGCCTTCATGCAAGGCCTCGCGGGAACTCAGCAGAGATGGGGACAGATTGAGAGTCCTCACTGTCCACCAGTTTGATGTCCATCTCAGTGGCTACCTGAGTGAGTAGGCTCCTCATAGCCTCTCGAGCTGCTGGGGGCGATGAAGCCCCGTTGCCAGCTTCTGATTGCCTGGTCGCCCCGCTCATGGTGGTGAACAGCGCCAGCATCGTCCCCCAGGAACAGCCTATCACTGCCAACAGGGAACAGCTGTCGTCGCCATCGACGCTATCAACCTCCTGATGCAAGGCATGCACCTTCCGTTCAAGGAAGTCCCAGCGGTCTGACTCATACCCCCGTCCAGGACTGGCAGCAGAAGGGCCCAGTAGAGAGGCCTGAGGTGGCTTTGGCCACGCTTCCTGGGAGGGGTACTGGGCCCAGTAGCGGGATTAACAGCTCGCTGCGCACCACTCCTGAGGGAGGGAGCTCGTCCCCAGCCTGAGCCCGAGGTTGGCCGACCCACTCGCGCCAGGAGCAGGCGTTCTGAGAACACCACACAAAACAGGGATCCAGTAGGGCGTTCCACCACCCTCTCCGTGTGGCTCAAACGCAGGCAGTGCATACACGAGGTATGCAGATCCCCAGGGGGGAAGCCACCATCACATCTGTCACAAAGGGAAGCCATAAGCTCAGCCAAGCCAACAAGGCCACTGCGCAGGGATCCGACACCCTGGAAGGGCTTATGTCGTGACCCACTTAGAGGAATAGGAACCCGGCGAGGGGTAACTTACCCAGTACCTCTGCAAAAACCGGGGAAGACCCATGTGGGAAAAACAGGCAGACAAAAAAACAGCAACCAGGTAATGGATTTAATTTGTATGTTTTTATTTTGTATTTTTACTGCATTTATTACCTTTTAATATCCAAGCCGTAAAAACAGCACTATATCATGGAGTAGCTTCGTTAAGGAACTTCAAAGTTAATGTCTCAACGTAGTGGAAGCCCACTAAAATACTCTTACACTCTGCAGGGGAAAGAACAAGAAAAAACCTTGCAGGATAATTAGCAGAGAACCAATTCACAACACACACATTGAACAAGCTAATGGGCAAGTTGTGTAAGGTAAATTACAGTTTGTGGCAACGAGCCACCATACTAATGGATGCACACGGAGTCGTAGTGTAATGCTAACGAAACACAAGTACGACAAGCCACGGGCGGAAGATACAGATCAACCGCGCGCTGCGAGTGAAGCACTCGAGGAGAGGCGGCCATGTGGCCAGCTGCTCCAGGCTGCAAACAGCCAGTGAGTATACTTCCACGCAAGATATTACACTTACCAGTGACTTATCAAGCGAACTAGAGAAAGTTTGTACTTTAAACCATATGGACGTCTGCCGAGAAAATGAAAGAGAACGTGTGTCTATATATAGAGGCGGACCCCAGCCGTGACACAGGTGTACACGGAAGTAAATCTGTAAATCCTCACCTCGGATGTATCCCTCCACCACAGAGTGATACCAATATATTGGAGTGATCCAATATAGTGAAACAACTAGAATAATTATATTTCTATGGTTGTGTGTCAGGTCTGCTCCAGAAAGAAGTAGGTCCAGACCGATCCAGCTAAGGAGTGATACTGAGCAGATACATGGATAGCCAAGTAAGACAAACGTGTGTGTGTGTGTGTGTGTGTGTGTGTGTGTGTGTGTAATGCATCTATAATGATGTGTTTGTGTTCGCTCTCAGATGAAGCAACGTGTCTTCACTGGGGTTGTGACCCAGCTCCAGGAGCATTATGGGATGGTGGACCAGGAAGTGCGTTTTCAGAAGAGGTACAAAGGACTAATACCAAGTTCCAGTAGTTATGCCCCAATCTCAAATGGACCCCTAACCCACTATTATGCACATCTGTCGATTTGAGAGGCTTGGATAGGTGTAAGCAATATAGCTAAAATATCAGTTTTCATTTACTAAATTATTCAATTCTATGAGGTCATTCAACTGGTGGTATGTACTGTGTTAACTCTGTGTGTGTGTCAGTGTGGTGAAGGGGAGAGTTCCGGCACTGGGGGAGAGGGTGCTGGTAAAGGCTGTCCTGGATCTGTCTCAATCACACAGCTGGAGCGCCCAGAGAGTACAGACCCTCGCGGAACACACACAGGTAGAGTACAGAGCCTGACCAAAGACACACAGGTAGAGTTTCTGTAGGTAATGTAGATTACTGTAGAAGGACCAGACAGTGATTTTGTAGAATTTCATATTTCACCTGAGTGGTTGATTTGTTATGTTAACAAATAGTGTGTCAGACAAGAGGGTTGAATAGGGATAAGGAAAAGGTATACTCTATCCTCTTCTTCCATCTCTTCTCAGACGACAAAGTTTCCTCGTCCTCTCCTGCCCTCCATGATGCCTGCACACGCACAGAAACCGGGCATTCTGGGTAGCAAGCCGCAGCCTCTCCTCAAATCTCCCAAGATCCCTCCTCTCATCCCCAGCATCCTTCACACTGTGGCCAAGCGTGAGTGAACCTGTCCCAAATCACACCCTTCTCTCCATATAGTGCATTACTTTTGATCCACCTTGGTCCTTTTGATCCGCCTAGGTCCATTTTGATCTACCTAGGTCCATTTTGATCTACCTAGGTCCATTTTGATCTACCTAGGTCCATTTTGATCCACCTAGGTCCATTTTGATCCACCTAGGTCCATTTTGACCCACCTAGGTCCACCTAGGTCCACCTAGGTCCTTTTTGATCCACCTAGGTCCTTTTTGGTCCATCTAGGTCCTTTTTGAGCCACCTAGGTCCTAGGGTCACAGAAAGGCCATATACAGCCACAGAAGACTTGAACTATGTAGGGAATAGTGTTTGTTTATTTTCTGATTTCCTCTCTCACTTTCAGCGGGGTTGCTGCAGACTCCATCATGGGGGGGTCAGTTTGAGGGCTGGGGCAGAGGCATCAGGAAGAGACCTGCTGAGGCAGGGAGACGAGGAGACCGCCGGTGAGTGTGTCTGTGTGTGTTCTGTCTCTTTGTTCACCCCAGGGAAAATCAATTGTGTGCAATATTATTTTGTGTGTGTCAGGGAGGACAGCGGAGTGAGGGGTTGTGACCAGAAGAGGAGGAGGTGGAAGGAGGAGGAGGATAAGGGTGCACACCCCAAAAAGACCTCCCCTACCCCAGTTCAGAGTCCCGCCCTCTTCTCTTGCTTCCCCAGGGATTGGTGAGTCCACTTGTCATTTATTTATTTATTTATTTATGCAATCAGTCAATCAAAGAATCTGTCATTTTGGTAATCGATTAATCTCCAACCCGTTGTCTCCCTGCCGTCTCCCCCAGTGTGTCCTGTGACAGTCTAGAGCTACAGCGTCGCTACCCCCATCTCCCTCTCCCCCCATCCGTCTGCCACCTGTCAATCAGTTGGATTGACAGCTTTCCTCCCTCCCAGCCCCTCCCCTTCCCGCTCCCACAGCCCTGCCTTTACCACATAGGCCCCGTCGAGCCTGACCAACACATACAAACTGAGAGAGAGGGCGCAGAGTGCACTGTAAAGGTAAAGCACACCAAACAAACACTCTGACTCTCACCTTCCCATTCACCACCTGTGTGTCTTGTTTGCCCACTGGATTTTATTATATACACTGCTCATCAAATGTTATAGAACACCTACTCATTCAAGGGTTTTTCTTTATTTGTACTATTTTCTACATTGTAGAATAATAGTGAAGACATCAAAACTATGAAATAACACATATGGAATCATGTAGTAACCAAAAGGGGGGGTATACAGAAGATATCCCTATTTGGTAAAATGCTAAGTCTTTTAAGATGGCAAGAACAGCTCAAATAAGCAAAGAGAAATGTCATTACTTTAAGACATGAAGGTCAGTCAATATCGAAAATGTAAAGAACTTTGAAAGTTTCTTAAGGTGCAGTCGCAAAAACCATCAAGCGTTGTGATGAAACTGGCTCTAATGGGGACCACCACAGGAAAGGAAGACCCAGAGTTACATCTGCTGCAGAGAATAAGTTCATTAAAGTTAACAGAAATTGCAGCCCAAATAAATGCTTCACAGAGTTCCAAGTAACAGACACATCTCAACGCCAACTGTTTAGAGGAGACTGTGTGAATCAGGCCTTCATAGTCGCATTGCTGCAAAGAAACCACTACTAAAAGAAACACGAGCAATGGACATTAGACCGGTGGAAATTTGTCCTTTGGTCTGGAGTCCAAATTGGAGATTTTTGGTTCCAACCGCCGTGTCTTTGTGAGACGCGGTATTGGTGAACGGATAATCTCCGCATGTGTATTTCCCACCGTAAAGCATGGAGGAGGAGGTGTTATGGTGTGGGGGGTACTTTGCTGCTGACACTGTGATTTATTTATAATTCAAGGCACACTTAATCTCTCTAGGGTACGTGGGACGTAGCGTCCCACCTCAACAGCCAGTGAAACTGCAGGGCGCCAAATTCAAAACAAAAGATATCCCATATTTAAAATTCCTCAAACATATATGTATTTTACCATTTTAAAGAAACACTTGTTGTAAATCCAGCCACAGTGTCCGATTTCAAAAAGGCTTTACGACGAAAGTAAACCAAATGATTATGTTAGGTGAGTGCCTATTCACAGATTAACAGCCATTTTTCCAGCCAAAGAGAGGAATCACAAAAAGCAGAAATATAGATAAAATTAATCACTAACCTTTGATCTTCATCAGATGACACTCATAGGACTTTATGTTACACAATACATGTATGTTTTGTTAGGCAAAGTTCATATTTATATCCAAAAATCTGAGTTTACAGTGCGTTACTACGTTCAGTAGTTCTAAAACATCCGGTGATTTTGCAGAGAGCCACATCAATTTACATAAATACTCATCATAAACATTGCTAAAAGATACAACTGTTATGCATGGAATTTTAGATGCACTTCTCAATGTGTGTCAGATTTCAAAAAAGCTTTACGGAAAAAGCAAACCATGCAACGATCTGAGGTCGGCGCTCAGATCCCAATCAAGACAAAAATGTATCCGCCATATTGTGCATTCAACAGAAGTCAGAAACAACATTATAAACATTCACTTACTTTGATCTTCATCAGAATGCACTCCCAGGAATCCCTGTTCCACAATAAATGTTTGTTTTGTTCGATAATGTCCATAATTTATGTCCAAATTCCTCCTTGTTCTTCTAGCGTTCAGTACACTTTCCAAACTCACGAAGCGCGGGCCAGTCCAGCGGAAAGTACGGACGAAAAGTTAAAGTTATATTACAGTCCCTAAAAACATGACAAACGAAGTATTAAATCAATCTTTAAGATGTTTTTATTTTTTTATTTTACCCCCTTTTTCTCCCCAATTTCGTGGTATCCAATTGTTAGTAATTACTATCTTGTCTCATCACTACAACTCCCGTACAGGCTCGGGAGAGACAAAGGTCGAAAGCCATGCGTCCTCCGAAACACACGCGCATCCAACCCGGAAGCCAGGCGCACCAATGTGTCGGAAGAAACACCGTGCATCTGGCGACCTTGGTTACCGTGCACTGCGCCCGGCCCGCCACAGGAGTCGCTGGTGCGCGATGAGACAAGGATATCACTACCGGCCAAACCCTCCCTAATCCGGTCGACGCTAGTCCAATTGTGCGTCGCCCCACGGACCTCCCGGTCGCGACCGGCTGCGACAGAGCCTGGGTGCGAACCCAGAGTCTCTGGTGGCACAGCTAGCGCTGCGTTGCAGTGCCCTTGACCACTGCGCCACCCGGGAGGCCTCTTTAGGATGTTTTTAACATAATTCTTCAATAATGTTCCAACTGGAGAATTCCTTTGTCTTCAGAAGTGCGATGGAACAGAGCTCACTCTCACATGAACGCGCATGGTCATGGTAGACCTTACTCAATCCCCTCTCATTCGGCCCCACTTCACAGTAGAAGCATCAGACAAGGTTCTAAAGACTGTTGACATCTATAGTGGAAGCCTTAGGAAGTGATACGCCATCCCACCTGGTTTTGGGCTTAGTCCCATTCTCATTGTTTTTCAACAGGACAATGACCCAACACCTCCAGGTTGTGTAAGGGCTATTTTATCAAGAAGGTGAATGATGGAGTGCTGCATCAGATGACCTGGCCTCCACAATCCCCCGACCTCAACCAAATTGAGATGGTTTGGGATATGAGTTGGACCGCAGAGTCAATGAAGGAAAAGCAGCCAACAAGTGCTCAGCATATATGGGAACTCCTTCAAGACTGTTGGAAAAGCATTCCAAGTGAAGCTGGTTGAGAGAATGCCAAGAGTGTGCAAAGCTGTCATCAAGGCAAAGGGTGGCTATTTGAAGGATCTCAAATATAAAATATATGTTGAATTGTTTAACAATATTTTTGGTTACTACATGATTCCATATGTGTTAATTCATAGTTTTGATGTCTTCACTATTCTACAATGTAGAAAATTGTAAAAATAAAGAAAACCGTGAGTGAGTAGGTGTTCTATAACATTTGACGGGTAGTGTATATATATTTTTTAAATGTAACCTTTTATTTACCTAGGCAAGTCAGTTAAGAACAAATTCTTATTTACAATGATGGCCTACAGTGGCCAAATCGTAACCCAGATGACGCTGGGCCAATTGTGCGCCGCCCTATGGGTCTCCCAATCACGGCCGGTTGTGATTCGAACGAGGGTGTCTGTAGTGACGCCTCTAGCACTGAGATGCAATGCTTAAGAGCGCTGCGCCACTCGGGAACCCCTAAATGGTGTGTGTGTGTCACACAGGTGCTGCTGTTGTCCATGGCCAGTTCAGAGGAGCTGTACAGACAGTGCTGTGGGCTGCAGGACAGGAAAGAACAGCAGGAGGGTGCTATGCACCCTGCCTCTCTCATCAAGGTGAGGACGGTTACTTTGTGACTGGGTACAGCCCACTATACACCTCAACTTTGGTCAAATCATAATTACATACTAAATACAGTTAAAGTCAGATGTTTACATACACTTAGGTTGGAATCATTAAAACTTGTTTTTCAACCAGTCCACACATTTCTTGTTAACAAACTATAGTTTTGTCAAGTCAGTTAGGACATTACTTTGTGCATGAAGTCATTTTTCCAACAATTGTTTACAGACAGATTAATTCACTGTATCACAATTCCAGTGGGTCAAAAGTATACATACACTAAGTTGACTGTGCCTTTAAACAGCTTGGAAAATTCCAGAAAATTATGTCATGCTTTAGAAGCTTCTGATAGGCTAATTGACATAATTTGAGTCAATTGGAGGTGTACCTGTGGATATAGTTCAAGGCCTACCTTCAAACGCAGTGTCTCTTTGCTTGACATCATGGGAAAATCAAAAGAAATCAGCCAAGACCTCAGAAAAAAAATTGTAGACCTCCACAATTCTGGTTCATCCTTAGGAGCAATTTCCAAACGCCTGAAGGTACCACGCTCATCTGTACAAACAATAGTATGCAAGTATAAACACCATGGGACCACGCAGCCGTCATACCGCTCAGGAAGGAGACGTGTTCTGTCTCCAAGAGATGAACGTACTCTGGTGCGAGAAGTGCAAATCAATCCCAGAACAACAGCAAAGGACCTTGTGAAAGATGCTGGAGGAAACGGGTACAAAAGTATCTATATCCACAGTAAAACGAGTCCTATATCGACATAACCTGAAACACCGCTCAGCAAGGAAGAAGCCACTGCTCCAAAACCGCCATTAAAAAAAGCCAGACTACGGTTTGCAACTGCACATGGGGACAAAGATCGTACTTTTTGGAGAAATGTCCTCTGGTCTGATGAAACAAAAATTTAACCGTTTGGCCATAATGACCATCGTTATGTTTGGAGGGAAAAGGGGGAGACTTGCAAGCCGAAGAACACCATCCCAACCGTGAAGCACGGGGGTGGCAGCATCATGTTGTGGGGTGCTTTGCTGCAGGAGGGACTTGTGCACTTCACAAAATAGGTGACATCAAATTTATTTATATAGCCCTTCGTACATCAGCTGATATCTCAAAGTGCTGTACAGAAACCCAGCCTAAAACCCCAAACAGCAAGCAATGCAGGTTTAGAAGCACGGTGGCTAGGAAAAACTCCATAGAAAGGCCAAAACCTAGGAAGAAACCAAGAGAGGTGGCCAGTCCTCTTCTGGCTGTGCCGGGTGGAGATTATAACGGAACATGGCCAAGATGTTCAAATGTTCATAAATGACCAGCATGGTCGAATAATAATAAGGCAGAACAGTTGAAACTGGAGCAGCAGCACGGCCAGGTGAACTGGGGACAGCAAGGAGTCATCATGTCAGGTAGTCCTGAGGCATGGTCCTAGGGCTCAGGTCCTCCGAGAGAGAGAAAGAGAGAATTAGAGAGAGCACACTTAAATTCACACAGGACACCGAATTGGACAGGAGAAGTACTCCAGATATAACAAACTGACCCTAGCCCCCCGACACATTAACTACTGCAGCATAAATACTGGAGGCTGAGACCGGAGGGGTGAGGAGACACTGTGGCCCCATCCGATGACACCCCCGGACAGGGCCAAACAGGAAGGAAATAACCCCACCCACTTTGCCAAAGCACAGCCCCCACAACACTAGAGGGATATCTTCAACCACCAACTTACCATCCTGAGACAAGGCTGAGTATAGCCCACAAAGATCTCCGCCACGGCACAACCCAAAGGGGGGGCGCCAACCCAGACAGGATGACCACATCAGTGAATCAACCCACTCAGGTGACACACCCCCTCCAGGGACGGTATGAGAGAGCCCCAGTAAGCCAGTGACTCAGCCCCTGTAATAGGGTTTGAGGCATCATGAGGAAGGAAGGACATCATAAGGAAGGGAAATTATGTGGATATATTGAAGCAACATCTCAAGACATCAGTCAGGAAGTTAAAGCTAGGTCGCAAATGGGTCTTCCAAATGGACAATGACCCCAAGCATACTTCCAAAGTTGTGGCAACATGGCTTAAGGACAACAAAGTCAAGGTATTGGAGTAGCCATCACAAAGCCCTGACCTCAATCCCATAGAAAATTTGTGGGCAGAACTGAAAAAGCGTGTGCGAGCAAGGAGGCCTACAAACCTGACTGTTACACCAGCTCTGGCAGGAGGAATGGGCCAGAATTCACCCAACTTATTGTGGGAAGCTTGTGGAAGGCTACCTAAAACGTTTGACCCAAGTTAAACAATTTAAAGGCAATGCTACCAAATACTAATTGAGTGCATGTAAACTTCTGACCCACTGGGAATGTGATGAAATAAATCATTCTCTCTACTATTATTCTGACATTTGACATTCTTATAATAAAGTGGTGATCCTAAATTACCTAAACCAGGGAATTTTTACTTGGATTAAATGTCAGGAATGATGAAAAACTGAGTTTAAATGTCTTTGGTTAAGGTGTTTGTAAACTTCTGACTTCAACTGTACATGATCTCTCTCCCCTCTCTGTCAGTTCCTTTTGGGGGAGGTAGGGGGTGAGTTTCGGGCCCTTGGGGGTCCGTGGTGTCTTGAGACAGATGGCGGGGGTCCCAGTCCGCTGAAGGACCCCAGGGCACTGCTGAGGACAGCCCTGCGCTGTGTGAGGGAACAGAGTGGACTGGACCTCAGCGGCTGCTCCCAGTGGTCAGTATACACACTTGCATGTTCATGATCACACAAGCACATCTTTATGCTCACACACTCTTTTGACTCTCATACAGCCAGGTAGTAAACCAGCCAATCAAATGCTTGTTTTGTTTTCCCCTTTTCAACACTGTGTGGCACTCCATTTACAATGGGATGAACAACTCCCTCTCTCAGGTATAAGATGGCTGAGCTGAGCTATGTTTGTGAGGGGAAGCTGGAGACGGTGGTGTTTTTGTTACCTGATGTCTGGCGGATCGTACCTACAGAGGACGACTGGAGCACACTCAGGACTCAGGAGGTGAGTGTGTGTGTGTGTGTGTGAGGTGAGAGTTCGATACATATCCTGTAGTAGTCACATCTTTACCTGGCTACCCATTCACATCACTCTGGCTAAACGCCACGCCCAGATCAAATCTACGAATAGTCTGGATTTGATCTCCTTCCCGACGACTTCTCGAATGCGAACAGATTCAGACCGTTCTGATTGGTCCCAGAAACTGATGGATTGGGACAGAGCTTGAACACACGTGGGTAAAGCAGCGTTTTGGAAATAGTAATTGGCTTTGATACTCTGATTGGTTAGAGACGATCCAGTCTCCGATGACTTGTTTTGTACAGCGGCTCTCACTTTGACGTCACTGCAAACGACTTCTAGGATGGCAGTCTCAGACTGAATGTATGTAGCGATCGATAGAGCAGCGGAATTACTTTCAATATGAGTCATCAGGCAAGTCACAACTCACAGCCATTCTAAAGCTGCCTTGTGCGTGTTTGTCTCTTTGTCTATCAGGAGGAAGGGGCCCCTCTCCCTGCCGCTCCATGCCTGGTTGCAAGGCCTCGTCCTGGGCTAGCCCTCTGCCCCGTCCCCCTCTCCTCTCTCCTGGAGCCCCACACCTCCACAACCAAGGAGGCCTTTGAGGTAAAGTACTCCCATAGACCACACTGAGTTACACTGAGATATACTGTACTACTCCGCTTTGGAGTAGGTTAGTTGTCATGATACAACATAAATGATTATGCCTCTCTCTCTAGGTGGGCTTGCTGGCAGAGTTGTTTTGTGAGATGCTTCAGAGGGACTTTGGTCTACTGCTCTACCGCTGTCTCTGCTCTCTAACGCCTACACCCACGGTACACACACACAAATGAACATGTTACCTGTTTTCTTCACTACACCTGATTTAGTCCTGCTTACATTCTCCAATCTCTTTTTCAGGAGGATGACCAGATAAAGAACGACAAAAAGCAGAGAATACGGGATGAGAGGAGTAAAAGATTTCAGGAAAGAGGAGAGAGTGGAGGGACAGCAGCAGAGGAGACTGATGACGATGGAGAAGAGATAGATGAGAAAGAGGGAGAGGGAGAAAGAGGTATGAAGATCTGAAAAGACTGGGTTGGGGGAAGTTAAATGCCAGAAGCTGTGTGTGTACTAAAATTGCTTTCTTTTCTCCTTATTTTTTCCCCCAGAGATGTTGGGAGAGGAGGGAATTACTAGTGAGAATTCAGACGGCCTCTTAAAGCACAATGTAAGGCCCACATACACTGTAAATACTAGGGCCCCCTAGAAGTTACTATACTTCATAGAGTCACCGTGGGAAGTAGGGGTGCTGCAGCACCCTCTAAATAATTTTGCCAAAAATGTTACTCCTGTCTGAACAGACATAAATAAAATAATTGAAAATACTACACATCATTTAGCCACAGGAGATCAATAGCTTCTAAAAAATAGCTGTAGATGAAGTTTGATCACAAGCACATACACTGAGTATACCAAACATTAGGAACACCTTCCTAATATTGAGTTGCACCCCCCCCCCCCTCAGAAAATTATTGTTGACTCCAATGCTTCCCAGTTGAGGCAAGTTGGCTGGGTGTCCTTTGGGTGGTGGAGCATTCTTGATACACACAGGTGCACCTGGCACCATACCCTGTTCAAAGGCACGTCTTGCCCATTGAACCTCTGAATGGCACACATACATAATCCATGTCTCAATGCTTAAAAATCCTTCTTTAACCTGTCTCCCCTTCATCTTCACTGATTGAAGTGGATTTAATAAGGCATCAATACGGGATCATAGCTTTCACATGGATTGATCTGGTCAGTATCATGGAAGAGCAGGTATTTTAAATGTTTTGTACATTCTGTGTAAAGTCGGTAAGGCTGCAATGTGGGCAGCACATGAGCCAAATATAGAACCGCTTGTTCCTTTATGGCCATAGACATATCAACCATAGAAGGGTTTGGAACCTCTAACCCTGGCAATTTGACTGTTAAACTCATGGGTACATTAGTAATCTCTGCCTGTACTGACATGAATGGGAACTGCCATCTATGGATTGTATTAGTAAACTTGGTTGCGGCGGTCAGTTTGTCTTTCGCATATTTAAAAAGACAATCACGGGACAGACGTACAGTTTGGAATGCAAATGCCTAATCTGTCTGTAGAACCTAAAACAATATTTCTCAACTCCCAATTATGAGCAAACAGCACTGTTTTTCAAAGTAGCTTATCCCCGGTGAGTAGCATAGGCTTCATCTTTAGTGCCACTGGAAAGGTCATTTAATAGCCCTTTAGCCTATAATAAATATATATACAATGCCTTCAGAAAGTATTCAGACCCCTTGATTTTTTCCAAATTTTGTTAGGTTTACAGCCCCCCCCAATCTACACACATTACCCCTTAATGACAAAGCAAAAACAGGTTTTTGGAAATGTATGCTAATTTATTACATTTCTTTTTTTTACATCACATTTACATAAGTATTCAGACTCTTTACTCAGTGCTTTGGCAGCAATTACAGCCTTGAGTCTTGGGTATGACACTACATGCTTGGCACACCTGTATTTGGGGAGTTTCTCCCGTTCTTCTCTGCAGATTCTCTCAATTCCTGTCAGGTTGGATGGGGAGTGTTGCTGCACAGCAATTTTCAGGTCTCTCCAGCTGTTCGATGGGGTTCAAGTCCGGGCTCTTCCTGGCCACTCAACGACATTCAGAGACTTGTCCCAATGCCACTCCTGCCTTGTCTTGGCTGTGTGCTTAGGTTCGTTGTCCTGCTGAAGGTGAACCTTCGCCCCAGTCTTAGGTCCGGAGCGCTCTGGACCAGGTTTTCATCAAGGATCTCTGTACTTTGCTCCGTTCATCTTTCCCTTGATCCTGACTAGTCTCCTAGTCCCTACTGCTGAAAAACATTCCCACAGCATGATGCTGCCAAAACCATGCTTCACCGTAGGGATGGTGCCAGGTTTCCTCCAGACGTGACACTTGTCATTCAGGCCAAAGAGTTCAATCTTGGTTTCATCAGACCAGAGAATCTTGTTTCTCATGGTCTGAGAGTCTTTGAGTGCCTTTTGGCAAACTCCAAGCGGACTGTCATGTGCCTTTTACTGAGGAGTGGCTTCCGTCTGGCCACTGTACCATAAAGGCCTGAATGGTAGACTGCTGCAGAGATGGTTGTCCTTCTGGAAGACTCTCATCTCAACAGAGGAACTCTAGAGCTTTGTCAGTTTGGGTGGCCAGCTCTAGGAAGAGTTGGTGGTTTCAAACTTCTTCCATTTAAGAATGATGGCGACCACTGTGTTCTTGGGGACCTTCAATGCTGCAGAAATATTTTGGTACCCTTCCCCAGATCTGTGCCTCGACACAATCCTGTCTCGGAGCTCTACGGACAATTCCTTTGACCTCATGGCTTGGTTTTTGCCCTGACATGCACTGTCAACTGTGGGACTTTTATATAGACAGGTGTGTGCCTTTCCAAATCATGTCCAATCAATTGAATTTACCACAGGTGGACTCCAATCAAGTTGTAGAAACATCTCAAGGATGATCAGTGGAAACAGGATGGACCTGAGCTCAATTTCAAGTCTCATAGCAAAGGGTCTGAATACTTATGTAAATAAGGTAGTTCTGTTTTTTATTTTTTATAGATTTGCTCAAATTGATTACCTGTTTTCGCTTTGTTATTATGGGGTATTGTGTGTAGATTACTGAGGACATTGTTGTATTGAATCCATTTTAGAATAAGGCTGTAACTTAACAAAATGTGGGAAAAGTCAAGGGGTCTGAAAACTTTCCAAAGGCACTGTATCCTAATATTGTACAATCTGTGTCTCTTCATTGGCCAGGGCTATTGTTTGCATTCAAGACCGGGTTTTTTGATTTCAGTTTGTCAGTGTCTTCTGTCATGTAAATTACGTAGAATTGCAGGAAATGCGTTTATAAAAGGCCTCCAAAAATCTGGACCCTGCTAAAAAAATCTCAAGTGTGGAAATTCCAAAAATGCCTCTGCTCAACTGTATGCCACTACACAGATGCGATTATAGATGCATGCAATGCTTTATTAAAAAGGGGTATCTCTCCCCCCAACATCTTCCCGTGGCTATGCTTCATGGTTTCTCCTCTCTCTCCCCTTACTAACTACCTCTCTCGCTCTCCCTCTTGCTCTCTCTTTCTCCCTCTCTCTAGGTGCTGTCTCGTAGGGTGTTGTTGGCCTGTGTGTTCTTTGACAAACGGCTCACTGGCGGCCTCAGACAAGCAGACCTTCACAACATCTTACTGTCTCTAGGGCTGTGGCTCACACCCACCCAAGTCCAGGTGTTGTTGAATAAGGTGTGTGTGGAGGGGCAATGTCCATACAGGATGCTAGCCTCTCGCTGGGAGGACACAGAACACACAGAACCTGATATCAGCATGGAAGGTTAGACACACACCCACGTTCAGTATTTTTCTAATTGTTATCAGTGTGTCCCCAATGAGTGAGAGGGCAGGGGTGAGTACCGACACACGCACACACTCACATGAAGTCTCTCTTTGTCTTCAGGTAACCGTGGGTTGTTTCGTGGAGCTACAAAGAAGGAGAAGGCTTGTGGCCGGAAGTCTGGGGGATCCAGGGGGCCAGCTGCAGCTGTGGGGGCTGAGGTGGTCTCCTACAAGGGCAGTGTGGTAAACATCCCCAGCCTGCTACAGGCCCTGGAAGCAGCAGACAGAACACGGAACGCCCTGGAGCTACGCATCGCCACCCTACAGGACGCACTGGGTACTACACACCTCCTTTTTTTCTCTCTCACACACTTAAACACATTTTGTTAGACTCTTATTATATATCTTGTTAATTTCATAGACTTCTATTGGCTAACCATTTTTTTTATGCCTCTTCCCCCTCTCTGCTCCTGTTTCTTCACTGTCCCTCTCTTATTCTTTCTCAGTGGATGCTGCGGCTGTCACTCAGGGCCAGGAGGAGGGTCTTAGCAGCAGGCTGGAGAAGGTGGAACTTCGAAGCTCATCCTATGAGAAGAAGCTGAAGGAGGATGCTGGTCACATGTTCACCCTCATCCACAAAATGCAGGAAATGGTCGACAAGGTGAGACGTTAACCTATAACGGTTAGATAAACAGTAAAATGTTGATCATGTGTGAATGCACTGATTGGTCTGCCTCAATATCCTCAATATGGATTTGTTTCCCTCAGACGACAAGCCTGACTCAATCAAAAACAGCAAATGAAGAACACTGATTGGTCGGAGCAGAACAGAGAAGTGAAGATAAACTTGAAAGATTACATTATTACATACACACACGCACCAGCCGGCGTGACGGGGATGAGTGAGTGACCACACACATATACAGTCATGATGGAAAGTATTGGCACACTTGATAAAGATGAGCAAAAAAGACTATAAAAAAAATGATACAATTACTGAGCTATAATGTATGCTCCCAAATTTTTTTAAATGATATGATTTTATACTAATACAACTGCTCAAAGAAAGAGATTTTGTTTTTCTCATTAGATGGGGTCGAAATTATTGGCACCCCTCTTTTCAATACTCCGGCACCTTTGTGAGGATAACGGCATAGCCTTTTTCTATAATGTTTTATGAGATTGGAGAACACATTGGGAAGGATGTTAGACCATTCCTCCATACAGAATCTTTCCAGATTATTGATATTCTTCGTCTGCGAAGACTGCCCTCTTCAATTCAAACCACAGGTTCAATTGGGTTCAAATTCGGAGATAGAGCTGGCTATTGCAAAATGTTGATTTTTGTGGTCAGTTAACCATTTCTTTGTAGATTTTGAAGTGTGCTTGAGGTTATTGTCTTGCTGGAAGATCCACTTGCAGCTAAGTTTCAGCCTCCTGGCAGAGGCAACCAGGTTTTTGGCTAAAATGTCCTGGTACTGGGTAAAGTCCATCATGCCATTGACCTTAACAAGGGCCCCAGGACCAGTGGAAACCAAATAGCCCCATAACACATTTTACAGTAGGTACGGGGTTATTTTCTGCATATGCAGATGCCAGACCCACCACTGGCATTTACATTTGTTGGATATCATATTTCTCCAATGCCAAATCAGTGTCTTATTTGCAATGAGAGAGCATCGCATCGCGGACCAAAGCACTGTTATAGATCACTTTATATAATCACATCAGTTTTTATTTATCTTAAAAAATAGATAGGAAGAAATACAAAGCTCTCTTATTCCTACTCTAATTTGCCTACTTTCAGCACCAGGAGCTGTCCATTTCCAATTGATTGTGCCACGGCTGCTGCTTCAAGTTTCAGCACCACAATGTAAATGACTGACATCTGGCTTATTGTGAGGTCAATAACTGATAAATACATCATTGGCAAGAAAAAATATTGTTTTTAATCAAATATATTATAGTAGTAACAAGCTATCAAAGTTGACTTCCATCTTTGCGCTCTCCTCAAACTGAACAGAATATAGGCTATAGGCTAGTCTGTGCGCAAGACGTTAACGTTTTGGATGAGCAGAGCAGGCCGGGGTTGGAATATCCATTGGTTAGGCAGCACACAATAACGTTTTGGATGAGCAGAGCAGGCCGGGGTTGGAATATCCATTGCAGTGTGTAATACAACCCAGTTTTATTTGCACCGTCCCAGCAGCCATCTTAGAAATATAACTTTATATATAACTAATTTCTATGCTTCTCTGAGCAGGCACTTTGTATTCTATAGGCTATGGATCATTTGATTGAACCACACTAAATAGCCTGCAAGCACACTTGATATTCCGCGCCCAGCAGAGAATCAGAGTTGAGGGGCAGCATCGGGCACACGTCAATCTATAGCCTATTAAGCAACTCATTCTAAAACGCTTTCATCAATTACATGACTCTCCCCTGGACTAGAAAAAAAATCCAATAAAAAAAATATATATATACACTACCGTTCAAAAGTTTGGGGTCACTTTGAAATTTCCTTGTTTTTGAAAGAAAAGCAACAAAAAAAATCCATTAAAATAACATCAAATTGATCAGAAATACAGTGTAGAGATTGTTAGTGTTGTAAATTACATTCTAAGTGACCCCAAACTTTTGACCGGTAGTGTATATACAAAACCCTCCTCCAGGTAACCATTCTGTAAATGTTTATCCATCCTCTACTGTAAAATATGGTGGTGGATCTTTGATAAGCTCAACATGTCAAGGATCTGATTCTGTATTGGGAATCGTCTAAGATCCCTCCCAATGTGTTCTCCAATCTAATAAAACATTTTGGAAAATATGTATTTTATTTCATGATGTCAATGTTACTGCAAACATTCTTCATTCAACAACTCTACTTCCATCTATCGTTGTGATTTGGCAGGAATAAACACGTTTGAATAAAAAAATTCTGGGTAAAAAAAGAGTTGAGTTATTTGGCATTTGTGTGATTTGACAAGAAAAAGATAAGTTAGAATTCTGGCCTTACAGACGACTCACTTTTCACACAGCAATGCAGCTAGGGGGAGCTAGAGCGTAGGCTACATAAATGATATGCCCAAGAAGCCGGTGTTTGGAGCATATGTTGGCACAGGTGTTGTTAGCCAATAACACCGGCTAAGAGTGCATTTTCACTTTTATACAACGGGTTACCAATATATTCAAATAATGATTGACATAGTTTAATTTATTTATTCATAATATTTCATCCTTCCACAAGATGTAGTCCCGACACAAATCTAGGGTTTGCTACCCAAGCCAGCAGGTTCGGTTGCCGGAGACGTGACTGTTGTTTAGTCTTTTTGTTCTGTATCTATGGACGTGACCCAGTAGTTCGTTCTAAATGTTACATTGCCATACTCCCTGGACGTTCTTTTCCCTTGCTTGCTAGCTAGCCAAGTACGGCTAACTTGCAGTCACGTCAAACAGTGCAGACAGAATAACAACAGTAACGTTAGCTGCATTTGTTTAAGCTGTTTTCTTGTGACATTTATTTGGACACCTCCATAACAATGAGCTAATGAGGCACGATTTCGCCTCGCATAGAACATGTGCTCTCTCGGTAGAACACAGGTGTTCAGAAGAGCTTAGCCATCAACACAGCTAACACATTAACTTCAAGCAGAAGCTGGAAAGACTGCAAACAAGTTGCACTTCGTTTCGTTTTAACTTTTTTTCAATTAACATTTCTTTGGGGGGGGCTACATTTGACATTTCGCTTGATCTGGCCCGTTTTTGTTTTGGGACTGCCCCTGTCTTGTGAGCTGCGCTCAGGCTGTGTTTTTAGAACAGGAAATCAGGGCCACGTGAAGGAAGTGAACGCATGGAGACGCATTGGAGGGGAACAGTTTAGATTATCTTGTACTTCTGCATACTTTTTAGCCTTAGATCTGAAAGTCAAATGTGGTCCCAGAAAATTGCATAGTATGTCACATATATGCAGATATGTGCACCACGTCATTGCTCTCACTTTGCTGTTTGTGCATCTTAGCTGTCACTCAAATGGTGACGAGCTGAAGGTCATTAGCTGGAACTCTAATTGCTAGGGCGCTGGCACACGTGGGGGAAAATGGTGTAGCACAGCTTCCAGATAAATTCTTTCAAATTTGGGATTTAGTGGCAAATTGAGGTGAGACAGTTATTCTGTTCATAAATTATGCATATATGAACTATACATTGGCACATCCAGCCCAAAGCGGGAGGTTTCTAAAATACTTAGTAGTCGCCAAAGTTCCAGAGCATGTCTTTAAGGAAATGAAAGAAGATGAAGTAGGGAGCAGAGGGATGAAAAATACAGAGCCAGAGGCTGTGTTCAGAATCTTTTACCCTCCATACAACTTAGCAGTCATAGCGAGTATGAGTGGTTGCTTACTGTAGTATGCGCGGGGTAGAATACTCAGTTTAAAATAGTTGAAAGACCAGGATGTTAAAGTTCCCCAAAAATCTGTAGTAGTCGTACACTGCTCAAAAAAATAAAAGGAACACTGAAATAACACATCCTAGGTCTGAATGAATGAAATATTCTTATTAAATACTTTTTTCTTTACATAGTTGAATGTGCTGACAACAAAATCACACAAAAATTATCAATGGATCAAAATCAAATGTATCAACCCATGGAGGTCTGGATTTGTAGTCACACTCAAAATTAAAGGGGAAAACCACATTACAGGCTGATCCAACTTTGATGTAATGTCCTTAAAACAAGTCAAAATGAGCAGTGTGTGTGGCTCAGCAGTGTGTGTGGCTTCCACGTGCCTGTATGACCTCCCTACAACGCCTGGGCATGCTCCTGATGAGGTGGCGGATGGTCTCCTCAGGGATCTCCTCCCAGACCTGGCCTAAAGCATCCGCTAACTCCTGGACAGTCTGTGGTGCAGACTGGATGGAGCGAGACATGATGTCCCAGATGTGCTCAATTGGATTCAGGTCTGGGGAACGGGCGGGCCAGTCCATAGCATCAATGCCTTCCTCTTGCAGGAACTGCTGACACACTCCAGCCACATGAGGTCTAGCATTGTCTTGCATTAGGAGGAACCCAGGGCCAACCGCACCAGCATATGGTCTCACAAGGGGTCTGAGGATCTCATCTCGGTACCTAATGGCAGTCAGGCTACCTCTGGCGAGCACATGGAGGGCTGTGCGGCACCCCAAAGAAATGCCACCCCACACCATGACTGACCCACCGCCAAACCGGTCATTCTGGAGGATGTTGCAGGCAGCAGAACGTTCTCCACGGCGTCTCCAGACTCTGTCACGTCTGTCACATGTGCTCAGTGTGAACCTGCTTTCATCTGTGAAGAGCACAGGGCGCCAGTGGCGAATTTGCCAATCTTGGTGTTCTCTGGCAAATGCCAAACGTCCTGCACGGTGTTTTGCTGTAAGCACAACCCCCACCTGTGGATGTCGGGCCCTCATACCACCCTCATGGAGTCTGTTTCTGACCGTTTGAGCAGACACATGCACATTTGTGGCCTGCTGGAGGTCATTTTGCAGGGCTCTGGCAGTGCTCCTCCTGCTCCTCCTTGCACAAAGGCAGAGGTAGCGGTCCTGCTGCTGGGTTGTTGCCCTCCTACGGCTTCCTCCACGTCTCCTGATGTACTGGCCTGTCTCCTGGTAGCGCCTCCATGCTCTGGACACTACGCCACAGCAAACCTTCTTGCCACAGCTCACATTGATGTGCCATCCTGGATGAGCTGCACTACCTGAGCCACTTGTGTGGGTTGTAGACTCTGTCTCATGCTACCACTAGAGTGAAAGCACCGCCAGCATTCAAAAGTGACCAAAACATCAGCCAGGAAGCATAGGAACTGAGAACTGTGGTCACCACCTGCAGAACCACTCCTTTATTGGGGGTGTCTTGCTAATTGCCTATAATTTCCACCTGTTGTCTATTCCATTTGCACAACAGCATGTGAAATGTATTGTCAATCAGTGTTGCTTCCTAAGTGGACAGTTTGATTTCACAGAAGTGTGATTGACTTGGAGTTACATTGTGTTGTTTAAGTGTTCCCTTTATTTTTTTGAGCAGTGTATAATAAACACCATCAAAGAACAAATAAAATATTTCACAACTGCATTTGATTTGCACAGCAGCATGTCCCAGTGGAAGGAGTTGACAGTTTATATTTTGCCAGTCCTACTCTGGTGGCATGTGTTTGATTAAATTCCACACTAACATTCCTACTGCCCTTATGCGTTTCCCCACACACCACCTGCAATTATTTGACAAATCTTTTGCAACACATCAACTGTGTGTGATCCATAAAGTATGGAACAATGCCCTCAAAGTCAAGCTTCCACAACAACAACAATAAGGATGTAAAAAAGGAAGTACTCTGGAGAACCACGTCTGATCATGTGTGTGTGTGTGTGTGTGTGTGTGTGTCAAAACCGGTATTATGCTTATCAGCGTTTGGTCAGGAAGGAAGGCATGTGACAGAGGGAGCCATGCCAGCTCTTAATCACCCCGCCAGACAGAATAAGCCTGTTTTTGATGCTTAAAAGCAGGACAGGGGCAGGCCGGATCACAGATTTCACAGGCCAGTCAGATGAGGGCTTGTGGTGGGCTACTAAGCCTTGTGCCATTTAATGAAGAGGAACTCTCTTCATCACCCTAGATGTCCCATGTCCATGGATAAAGATGGTGTGAGGCTGTGAATATCAACAGTGAAGTGTGGTTTGATTCATTAGTGATGGTTAGCTAAGGGGAGTAGGCCTACAATGGCCTAGTATGTTGCTGTTAGCAACATCAGGCTGACTGAATAAATGTCTGATGAGGTAACTACAGTGTCAATTTGTCGGAGCTTTAATGTGATCACATGAGAACCGTATTCATCACAGCCTTGATAAGCCTATACATTTCCCTGTTTGGCCTTGGGTTTGTTGGACTTCTAAAACTGACATTCAAATGTGTGGGTCTCTACAGGCGCGTGTTTTATATGCCGAAAAAGTATGACATGAAACAGGAGTCAAGACAGGAATGTACTGAGTGTGGGAACCACCTGATCAACCATCTTCCCACCAAGGGTACACAGGGGTTCACATGTCCCTTCAGAGTCTCTGGCCATTGCAAAAACAAAACCATTCCTCAATACCCTAGGACAGTGGTTCCCAAACTGTGGGGTCCCCCCAAAAATTTGTTGGATGTATTTGGTGTTTGTTTTGGTTGTGTTTCAGATGATTTTGTGCCCAATAGAAATGAATGGTAAATAATGTAGTGTCATTTTGGAGTCACTTTAATTGTAAACAATATGAACTGTTTCTGAATACTTTACTTTAAT
This sequence comes from Oncorhynchus nerka, assembly GCF_034236695.1. Lineage (NCBI taxonomy): Eukaryota > Metazoa > Chordata > Actinopteri > Salmoniformes > Salmonidae > Oncorhynchus > Oncorhynchus nerka. Next base: position 24,395,545 of record NC_088399.1, read on the forward strand.
GTGGATGTACCATGATTATGGATAATACCGATTGAATAGTGAATAATGATGAGTGAGAAAGTTAGACACACATATCATACCCCCACAACCAAAACAAACAGTCATAAGCTTGATGTAGTCATTGCATGCTAGGAATATGGGACCAAATACTTAACTCTTTTCCTACTTTAATACACATTTATGTGAATTTGTCTCAATACTTTTGCTCCCCTAAAATGGGGGAACTATGTACAAAAAAGTGCTCTAATTTCTAAACTGTTCACCGAAGATGCTCTAATTTCTAAACTGTTCACCGAAGATGGATGAAAATAGTTACATTTTCACGTACACTATGTTGATGCTGAAGATGAATATGAACTTGAAAATGTTAGAAATTTCACTTGAAGTTAATACAGTTGCATGGATGCCCTGGAGTGAATGCCCAGTTAGTCATACCTGCAACATGCAGAAGCAGTCCATGTAGCTGAGTTAGAGAAAACGGTAGTCTCTTCCCACAATATCTCCAATGTGGATGACCATATATACATCCCAAATGGCACTCTATTCTCTTTTTAGTGCACTACTTTTGACACAGGGCTCAGAAGTAGTGCACTAAGTAGGGAATAGGGTGCCATTTGGGACGTAGACTGGATATGGCAGGGTGAGACTTATGGAAGTGGTGGATGAAGAAGCCCGGGGGATGAGATAAAGGAGGAAGATAATACCTCTCTACTCTAGTCAAGCTTGATGATAGTTATCTGATCTACCTCTGCCATAAATCCGTTACACTGTGGTGTTTGTATCTATTAACAAAACAATGCCTGTCAGGTGTTTATACTATTAACACCTGCTAACAGGTCAACTAGTTTTGAAGGATGTGGACATTAGGAAGGACAATTTCCTTTTTATTATCTTAAGGTGTTAATATGTTGACAGAATTTTTAAAATTATATTTAAAAGGTGTTAAATATGGGAAGGTCAAACAAGTTCCTTGTTAGATTCATTAGGAAGTGGTAATGGCCTCCTCCCAGGTTAGGAGGCTGTAACCTTTTTAAATGACGGAAATCTCGAACATTCAGAGGAAACTGAAAGCATCTTTACCTGTGAGGAAAGTTTGGTAGAGGTAGAAGGAGTTTTTAACAGTTCCCCAAATCGCAAAACCATTTGAACATCTTATTTGACCCTATTGGAGAAAAACAATTCTGCATAAAATGGAGTCTACTGCAATGAGGGTTTAATTAAATTGAGCAGATATAACACAGAAATATTTCAAAACATCCAAATGACTGATGATGTGTATGACAAAAGACAACCCACCCTCTGAGACAGAGGGATGGTGCAAGTGATCTGTCTTGTGTCAGGAGGGATGTAGACACTGACGCCTGGTGACATGCAGGATGTTTAGGAAGTCCACACGTGGTCAAGCCTGGTCCACTCTCTCTGTCATCAGACAGACACATGAGTTCAGATACGTTGAAATTCAGACTGACAGGAGATTAATTAAGAGGCCCAAAATCAGTTCAGGTCTGAGGTCAAGATCTTTAAAAACCAGTCAGTTCAAGCCAGGAGCTTTAGAAACCCAAATTATGGAAATTATTATATTACAAATCTCACCCATGCAGGTATTTTTAAAACAATGACATTCAGATGATATTATGCTCGCCCACTAACAGGTGAGTTCTTTTCAAACCGTGTTGATATTGGGAAAGGACACGCCCTCCTGTTTAGCATCTGTTGAAGGTGTTTGAGTGCCTTTGTGATTAGAAGGGTTTACCTTTTTTATTGGTCATTTCTAGTATAGGCCACTAGGCCTACCTTCCACCTTGGGTGAGAATAAATGAACTAAAAAAAAAGGTTTATAGACCAGTATGAACTTTCTTTTGTCATGCTCTACAGATGGAGAATATGAGTTTAGGTTGGTTAAAACTGTTGAAATGTCAGATGTTGCTGTGAATCATATTACCTGGAGGTGGGTATAAAACTGGGTTTCAAGCTTAGAGCCTACATGCTGTTGCACACACTCAATCACATTCTGGCTGTGTTTATACAGGCAGCCCAATTCTGAGCTTTTTCCATTTATTGTTTTTTTGAACAATCAGATCAGCTCTTTCTACAATATTTGGGCAAAATATCAGAATTGGGATGCCTGTGTAGATGCAGTCTCTGTAATGTATCACCTGACTGGGAATACAGATAGGCATCTGTTGGTCACAGATACCTTTAAGAAAAGGTAGGAGCGTGGATCAGAAAACCAGTCAGTATCTGGTATGCCCACCATTTGCCTCACATTGTCCGACTCCTCTTCAATGGTTGTGGTTGTGTGGATATTGGCAGGAACTGGAAATGACTGTCATACATGTTGATCCAGGGCCTCCCAAACATGCACAATGGGTGTCATGTCTGGTGAGTGTGCAGGCCATGGAAGAAATGGGACATTATCAGCTTCCAGGAATTGTGTACAGATCCTTGCGACATGGGGCCGTGCATTATCATGCTGAAACACAAGGTGATGGCGGTGGATGAATGTCACGACAATGGGCCTCAGGATCTTGTCACGGTATCTCTGTGCATTCAAATTGCCATTGCTAGAATGCAATTGTGTTCATTGGCCATAGCTCATGCCTGACCATACCATAACCCATACCATGCTAAATTCTCTAAAATTAGATTGGAGGCAGTTTATGGTAGAGAAATGAACATTCAATTATCTGGCAACAGCTGGACATTACTGCAGTCAGCATACCAATTGCACGCTCCCTTCAAAACTTCAGACATCTGTGGCATTGTGTTGTGTGACAAAACTGCACATTTTAGAGGGGCCTTTTATTGTCCCCAGCACAAGGTGTACCTGTGTAATGATCATGTTTATACAGCTTCTTGTCAGTTGGATGGATTATCTTGGCAAAGGAGAAATGCTCACTAACAGGGATGTAAACAAATGTACAGTATGCAGACAATTTGAGAAATAAGCTTTTGTGCATATGTATTTCTCACCAATTCCACCCCTGCCCCCTCAACCCTCACTAGCTTTTCCAGCGGGGACACAGAGAGAGTCCTAAACTTCTAAATAATCCCTTTTTATAATTTAAAATGTGGTGTGTAGGTCAAATAAGTTGCCTTGAGGGTCCATTTGAATCAATTTAGGGAAAGTAGTCAGTTGTACAACTGAAATGTGTGTTCTGCATTTTGCCTTAATCGACATCCACGGCACAGGGGAACAGTGGGTTAAATGCCTTGCTCAGGGGAAGAATGATAGATTTTTACTTTGCCAGGTCATGGATTCAATCCTGTAACCACTGGCCCAACACCCTAACAACTAGGCTACCTGCTGCCCCAATAAAATAACCTTCACAGATTTACACCCTTCCACTGGTCTCTTTTGGTCCAGAGCATTTCACAACAATTTACACGTGGTGTTGTCCTTGTTCAGTCTGTCTGTCCTCTGCCTGTCTTTGTCTGTCTGTCTCATAATTCACAACTGCAACAGAAAATGTGACAGATTAATATGTTAGGTTTTATCTTCATTTTCTGACCTGGGGCCTCATTTGCTAAATTTGCTTAGTTCTTATACAATTAGGTCTTAAAATGTGATTTTGCGTTAAATGTTGTGATTTATAAATTAAATGCGTTTCTCTGCTACGGTAATTAAACACACACACAAACAAACACACACACCATCCCCAGCGTGTCGGGAGGCGTGGCTTGAACGATATAAACACAGCGGTTCCACTCTGAGAGCCCTCACTTAACTTCAAGACCGGCATTATCTAAATTTCTTTGGACTTTCAAATCATATTCTGGCGAGTGGCAAGAACCTTCAACACTTGCCATTCAGTTAAGGTGTAGGTGTATATTGGTTGACACTCCATATTCTTGAATCTTGTCTAGAGCTGCAATAAACCAGACAGCGTTCCAAACAAAAGCCACTGAACGACTTGGCTATAGCCGACAGCCTACATGCATTGTTTTTATCTAGCTATAGCTTGATTTAGTACATTTTTATTGTTGCCCAGTTAAACTGTGTCTATAGCTATGAATAAATCTAAGCTAGCATTCGGACTTTTAGTCGTTGGCACTCTGACAGTAGTTTTTGGAACAGTTATAGTTTTCGTTGGACCAATCATTATCGACAACCAAATAGTCAAGGTAAGTGGAGATTCAATTAAAATATTGTTTTTACCTATAGGTTTTTAATAATTTAAAAACCTCTAACGCAACGCCATTAATATTTATCCTGGTCAGTCACGACTAACATAGCGAAGTGCCTATAATGAACCTGACGTACATATTGGTGATTGATTTAATTAATTAGTTATTAAAATTAGGTTGATCCAGCCGGAGACATTATAAACATGTAACAAAACAAAAAAAGTCGAGCAAGACTGATGCATCACAAACTCAATGCAATTAAAAACAGTAGCCATTTACAGCAATTTACAACGATATCAATTAACAATTTTACTACAAGTTGAGTTTAATTTTTCATTTGGTTTTGAGGGAGATTTTAAATGTATTCACGTTTTATTATTGAGCTGGAACAAAATTTAGCATTCCTTGATTTGATATTTTAATGATTAAAATGAAATATGTGCACGTTCGTATCAAATAGGTTATATATTCTCTTAGTTTTAACAAGCAGAAACGTAAAGCTCAATAGTATGCACAATATTGTAAGAAGGTATATAATCACGAAGGAACTAGCCAAACATCTCATTCCAAAATCATGGGCACTATATGGGGTTGGTGCCTCCCTTTGCTGCTATAACAGCCTCCACTCTTCTGGGAAGACTTTCAACTAAATGTTGGAGCATTGCTGTGCATTAGTGATGTCGGCCACTGATGTTTGGGGGTTAGGTTTAGCTCGCAGTTGGCGTTCCAATGCGGTTGAGGTCAGGGCTCTGCAGGCCAGTCAAGTTCTTCCACACCCATCTCGACAAACCATTTCTGTATGACTTTGCTTTGTGCACTGGGGCATTTTCATGCTGAAACAGGAAAAGGCCATCCCCAAACTGAACAGAATTGTCTAGAATGTCATTGTATGCTGTAGCGTTAAGTTTTCCCTTCACTGGACCTAAGGGGCCTAGCCTGAACCATGCCTATGCATGAGGCAGGTAGCATTCTCCTGGCATCCGCCTAACCCAAATTCGTCCGTCGTACTGCCAGATGGTGAAGCGTGATTAGTCACTCGAGAACGCGTTTCCACTGCTCCAGAGTCCAATGGCGTAGAGCTTTACATCACTCTAGCTGATGCTTGCCATTGAGCATGGTGCTCTTCGGCTTGTGTGCGGCTGCTTGGCCATGGAAACCCATTTCATTAAGCTCCTGATGAACAGTTAATGTGCTGACGTTGCTTCAAGAGGCAGTTTGTAACTCTGTAGTGAGTGTTGCAACCGAGGACAGACCATTTTTACGCGCAACAGCACTCGGCAGTCCCATTCTATGAGCTTGTTTGGCCTACTGCTTCACGGCTGAGCCGTTGTTGCTCATAGACGTTTCCACTTGACAATAACACTTACATTTGACCTGGGCAGCTCTAGCGGAGCAGAAATTTGATGAACTGACTTGTTGGAAAGGTGGCTTCCTATGACAGTCCCACATTGAAAGTCATTGAGCTCATCAGTAAAGCCTTTCTATTGCCAATGTTTGTCTATGCAGATTGCATGGCAGTGTGCTCTATTTTGTACACCTGTCAGCAACTGGTGTGGCTGAATTATCCGAACACTAATTTGAAGGTGTTTGATTCCCACATGGGTCACACACTTAATATGGGCTTCTGTCAGTGAGCCCCTCCCACAGAGCATAGAATGAGCTGTCGTACTGAACGCTATGTATGTTCATGTGTACATGTGGTGTTTTGTATGGTAGTTAAATCATTGTCTTCTCCTCAGAACTTAGTGATAGACCCTAAGAATGAGATGTCCTACACCATGTGGAAGGATGTCCCTGTCCCCTTCTTCATGACTGTCTATTTCTTCAATGTCCTGAACCCTACTGAAGTCCTGGCTGGAGAGAAACCCATGGTGGAGCAGAGAGGACCCTATGTATACAGGTAGGCCTTCACACCTGACATCTTACCCCAGCTCTCTATAACCCTTAACACTGACCTATGGTGGAACGGAGGGCTCTAACCCGTGACCCCTGACCTATGGCAGAACAGAGGGCCCTTCACCCCTGACCTCTAATCTCTTACCCTTAGGCCTACCTGTTTCCCATGGTGGATTAGAATGTGAAGAAATAAATTGATCAACATCTTAATCTGAACGATCTGTTGCATGAGCCTCATTGCTTTTAAACTTTTTGGGGGATGTAGCCTAAGCCTACTGGTTATATGAATTTTGGAGCAATCATTCCACAACTGTCCCAGAGTGTGTTTGGATAGGCTATTTCTTTCTCGCACAGAACAACAAGCTGACCAATAAAATAGGTGATCTTTTGTGCTATGGGGGATAGTAGATCGACGTAGGCTATTGATTTGTCTTATTACTACTCCTGTCTTATTTGTCTTTATTACTACTCCTGTTGGCTGAGGAAAAGTACATGTTGACAGTTATTCTATCAGGCTGTGTGTGGGTTTCAAGTTCGGGGAAGTTAATTCTCACCACCTTTATAATAAAGCATTCCATGCATCCTTGCATTTGCAGACTTCTGAAAGATGGCCTACTATCCCTAATTTTTTATTTTTTGTCCCACCTTTATTTAACCAGGTAGGCAAGTTGAGAACAAGTTCTTATTTACAACTGCGACCTGGCCAAGATAAAGCAAAGCATTTCGACACATTCAACAACAGTTAAACATGGAATAAACAAACATACAGTAGAAAAAATAAGAGAATCTATATACAGTGAGTGCAAATGAGGTAAGATAAGGGAGGGAAGGCAATAAATAGGTCATGGTGGCGAAGTAATTACAATATAGCGATTAAACACTTGTATGGTAGATGTGCAGAAGATGAATGTGCAAGTAGAGATACTGGGGTGCAAAGGCGCAAGATACATAAATAAATACAGAATGGAGATGAGGTAGTTGGATGGGCTGTTGACAGATGGGCTATGTGCAGTGATCTGTGAGCTCCTCTGACAGCTGGTGCTTAAAGCTAGTGAGGGTGATATGAGTGAGGCTATTTTATAAATGACATCACCGAAGTCGAGGATCGGTAGGATGGTCAGTTTTACGAGGGTATGTTTGGCAGCATGAATGAAAGATGCTTTGTTGCGAAATAGGAAGCCGATTCTAGATTTACTTTTGGATTGGAGATGCTTAATGTGAGTCTGGAAGGAGAGTTTACAGTCTAGCCAGAAACCTAGGTATTTGTAGTTGTCCACATATTCTAAGTCAGAACTGCCCAGAGTAATGATGCTGGACGGGCGGACAGGTGCGGGCAGTGATCGGTTGAAGTGCATGCATTTAGTTTTACTTGCATTTAAGAGCAGTTGGAGGCCACGGGAAGAAAGTTGTGTAGCATTGAAGCTCGTCTGGAGGTTAGTTAAGTATCCAAAGAAGGGCCAGAAGTATACAGAATGGTGTTGTGTGCTTAGAGGTGGATCAGAGAATCACCAGCAGCAAGAGCAACATCATTGATGTATACAGAGAAGAGTCGGCCCGAGAATTGAACCCTGTGGCAGCCCCAAAGAGACTGCCAGAGGTCCGCACAACAGTCCATACGATTTGACACACTGAACTCTATCAGAGAAGTAGTTGGTGAAACAGGCGAGGCAATCATTTGAGAAACCAAGGCTGTTGTGTCTGCCAATAAGAATGTGGTGAGTGACAGTCGAAAGCCTTGGCGATGAATACGGCTGCACAGTAATGTCTCTTATCGATGGCGGTTATGATATCGTTTAGAACCTTGAGTGTGGCTGAGGTGCACCCATGACCAGCTCTGAAACCAGATTGCATAGCGGAGAAGGTATGATTGGATTCGAAATGGTCGGTAATCTGTTAACTTGGCTTTCAAAGATCTTAGAAAGGCAGGGTAGGATAGATATAGGTCTGTAACAGTTTGTGTCTAGAGTGTCCCCCTTTTGAAGAGGGGCATGACCACGGCAGCTTTCCAAACTTTGGCGATCTCAGACGATAGGAAAGAGATTGAACAGGCTACTGATAGGGGTTGCAACAATTTCGGCAGATAATTTTAGAAAGAAAGGGTCCAGATTGTCTACCCCGGCTGATATGTGGGGTCCAGATTTTGCAGCTCTTTCAGAACATCAGCTATCTGGATTTGGGTGAAGGAGAAATGGGGAGGCTTGGGCGAGTTGCTCTGGGGAGTGCAGGGCTGTTGACTGGGGTAAGGGTAGCCAGGTGGAAAGCATGACCAGCTGTAGAGAAGTGCTTATTGAAATTCTCAATTATAGTGGATTTATTGGTTGTGACAGTGTTTCCTAGCCTCGGAGCAGTGGGCAGCTGGGAGGAGGCGCTTTTATTCTCCATTGAGAACAGGATGCAAATTTCTGCTTGAAAAAAATAGCCTTAGCTTTCCTAACTGCCTGTGTATATTGGTTCCTAACTTCCCTGAAAAGTTGCATATCACGGGGCCTATTCAATGCTAAGAATGCCACAGGATGTTTTTGTGCTGGTCAAGGGCAGTCAGGTCTGGAGAGAACCAAGGGCTATATCTCTTCTTGGTTCTTTTTTGAATGGGGCATACTTATTTAAGATGGTGAGGAAGGCACTTTTAAAGAGTGGGTGATGGCCTTGTCACTTTTTTTCAGGAGGGGGAACGTTGGTGCTCCTGACACTGGGAGGGTCTTGATTGGTTTTACTCGCCTCTTGCCGCCGCCTCGCCTGCTTTTCTAAAATGTCAAAAGTAATCGAGGCAAGGAAATGTGGAAACAAATGCGTTTTGTATGAAATTAGACTCTACTTCCCAATCACGCGTTATGAGGCAAAGTGTTCAGATGTAGCGAAAACAGTTTAGAAATTAACACCAACTTTAAAAAGATTAATCTTACATAATAATTCTGACCTTTTGCTATGAGATTCAAATTGAGCTCAGGCGATATCCTATTTCCAATGATCATCCTTGGTCTTTCTACAACTTGATTGGAGTCCACCTGGGGTAAATTTAAATTGATTGGGCATGATTTGTAAAGGCACATTCCTGTCTTTGAGGTCCCACAGTTGACCATGCATGTCAGAACAAAAACCAAGCCATGAGGTTGAAGGAATTGTCCGTAGAGCTCCGAGAAAGGATTGTCGGCACAGATCTGGGGAAGGGTACCCCAAAAAATTCTGCAGCACTGAAGGTCCCCAAGAACACAGTGGCCTCCATTCTTAAATGGAAGAAATTTGGAACCACCAAGACTCTTCCTAGAGCTGGCCGCTCGGCCAAACTGAGCAACGGGGAGAAGGGCCTTGGTCAGGGAGGTGACTCTGACAGAGCTCCAGAATTTCTCTATGGAGATGGGAGAACCTTTCAGAAGGACAATCATCTCTGCACCACTCCACCAATCAGGCCTTTATGGTAGTGGCCAGAGGGAAGCCACTCCTCAGTAAAAGGCACACGACAGCCCGCTTGGAGTTTGCCAAAAGGCACCTAAAGGACTCTCGGACCATGAGAAACAAGATTCTCTGGTCTGATGAAACCAAGATTGAACTCTTTGGCCTGAATGCCAAGCGTCATGTCTGGAGGAAACAACATGGTACCATCCCTGCGGTGAAGCATGGTGGTGGCAGCATCATGCTGTGGGGATGTTTTTCAGCGGCTGGGACTGGGAGACTAGTCAGGATCAAGGGAAAGATAAATGGAGCAGAGGTCATTGATGAAAACTTGCTCCAGAGTGCTCAGGACCTCAGACTGGGGTGAAGATTCACCTTCTAACAGGACAACAACATTAAGCACACAGCCAAAACCATGCAGGAGTGGCTTCGGGACAAGTCTCTGAATGCCCTTGTGTGGCCCAGCCAGAGCCCGGACCTCAATCGAATGTCTCTGGAGAGACCTGAAGATAGCTGTGCAGCGACACTCCCCATCCAACATGACAGAGCTTAAGAGGATCTGCAGAGAAGAATGGGAGAAACTCCCCAAATACAGGTGTGCCATGCTTGTAGTGTCATACCGAAGAAGACTCTATCTGTGATCGCTGACAAAGGTTCTTCAACAAAGTACTGAGTAAAGGATCTGAATAAGTTTGTAGATATTTCTTGTTTTTATATACATTTGCAAAAATGTCAACCTGTTTTTGCGTTGTCATGTGTTATTGTGTGCAGATTGAGGTGGAAAAAATATTTTAGAATAAGGCTGTAACAAAATGTGGAAAGTCGAGGGTTCTGAATACTTTCCGAATGCGCTGTACATGGGTGGAATCCCAAAATAACTAAAGTTATAAACAAAATTAGCTAGTTGTGCAATACATTTTATAAGTAAAAGGATAAGGAGCATATTGTTTTTAAATGTGTGCGTGCTTTTCTCCAAGAAAGCACCACACCCCTTTTTTTTGAATCGGCTGTTATCTGCCGGGAGGATAGTCTTGTGCTTCCTCTGCTGAAGAGCCATTTTATGCATCTGGAATTTGTTATTTTATTAGTATCCCCATTAGCTGTTGCAAAAGCAGCAGCTACTCTTCCTGGGGTCCACACAAAATATGAAACATATGAATAATACAGAACATTAATAGTCAAGAACAGCTCATGGACAGAACTACATCCCTTTTCTTAAAAGGCACATGTATCCTACATATCAATACATACACACAAACTACAGAGCCTTCCGCATTGTTACAAAACTTCGGAGGTGCAAAGTGATGTGGTATAGAGCTTGATTTGGCCCCCGCGAGCCTTCCGACGGCGCCACAATTGCGTCACCCTCCATACGGAGCCTCCACCCACATTTCCTGATCAAGCATACATGGTCTTTAATAAATGTCAACCAGCCTTTCTCTGTCTCTTAGCTTCTCAGTCACCCCTGTCTATCATATACTCTGAACCCCTTTCCTTATTGATCTGGCCTCTTTCACCCAATAAGAGACTGTAGATGGTTACGTTTTCAAATGAAAGTCTTCTTTCTCTCTACCTTTCCTCCCCTTCTCTTTATACTCTAACAACTTCTCTCAAGTCCTCTCCTGTTTTTGTCTCTGTAAGCTAATTGAAGCCAGTCTCAGTGGAATCCCCTCGGTAGTTAATAAGCCAAACAGTAATGAACCAGTGCTGATGGGAGGAAGGGCTGCTTTTTAGACCTACAGTGATGTGAAAGTATTTGCCCCCTTTCTGATTGTCTTTACTTTAGCCACATTTTGGATACTGAATTATCAAATCTTCAACCAAACCCTAATATTAGATAAAAGGAACCAGAGTTAAGAAATAACACAATTACATATTTCATAAACAAAGTTATGCAACACCAATGGCCCTGTGTGTAAAAAGTAATTGCTCCCTTACACGAAACTGGTTGTGCCACCTTAAGTTGCAATGAATCCAACAACTCTTCCTGTAGTCGTTGATGAGTCTCATGTTGCTGTGGAGGAATTTTGGCCCACTCTTCCATGTAGAACTGCTCGACTCAGCCACATTTGTGGGTTTTCAAACATGAACTGCTCGTTTCAAGTCCTGCCACAACAGCTTCATTGGGATTAGGTCTGGACTTCAAATGTGTTGCTTTTCAGCAATGTTTGCATAATGGGACCCATGTTGTCCAAAAAGTTAGACTTTTGACTGTCCATAGAACATTCTGTCCGTAGAACATTCTTCCAAGAGTCTTGATGATCTTCCAGGTGCTTTCTGGCAAACTTAAGTAAACCTTTTTGAATGAAATGTGTCCCATTTATGTTTGGTGAAAACAAAACGCTGCATTCCACAGTAAGAACCTCATACCAACAGTCAAGCATGGTGGTTGTAGTGTGACGGTTTGGGGATGTTTTGCTGCCTCAGGACCTGGACGAATTACCTTAATAAAAGCAACCTTGAATTCTGCTCTGTATCAGAGATTTCTATAGCAGGATGTCAGGCTACCCGTCTGAGCTGAAGTGCAGCTGGGTCATGCAGCAAGACAATGATCCAAAACACCCAATCAAGTCTTCATCAAAATGGTTAAAAATCAACAGATTTGAAGTTTTGGAATGTCCAGACCTAATCCTAATTGCGATGTGGCAGGTCTTGAAATGAGCAGTTCATTCTTGAAAACCCACAAATGTAATTGGGCAATTACTTTTTCACACAGGGGAGTTTGGTGTTGCATAACTGTTAGTTAAAAAAGTTAAAGTATACTTTTTGTTATTTGTAAACTTATCTAATGTTTTGGTTGAAGATCAGATAACATTCGGTATCAAAAGTAAGCAAAAATAGAGAATCAGAAAGGGGGCAAATACTTGGTTAATTCAATCCTGTGTGCTGGAAGAACAGTATGTAACGACTGGCAGTGGGAGTCCTCCAGGAACGAGAACTCCTGGTCCAGCCTCGGTCCCTGGAACCTTAACCATCTGAGGGAGCGGTCGTTAGCTGAAACCTATGTAATCACTTCTAAAGTGCTAGACTAAAGACAATGTACACTCTGGGTCCAACAGTCAAACTGTGGCTCTTAGCCTGTACATAGAACACTATATATATGTACATGTGTGCGTCAATTGGCAACTCACAATGAGGAGTCGGGGAAGTGTGTGTATGGGGGGGGTCATTCTGGGTTAATGGCTAGTGCTTAGCCTGTGTGTGTGTGTGTGTGTTGGAGGTTGACTTCGGGGCATATGGTTTCCAGTTTTTGGGGTTCAACATTCTGTGGCTCTAAGCCTGTACATGTGGACCATTGTGTAACAATTAGGTCAGTTGGGGAAAAATGGGCTCTGTGGGGGAGTGCATCGTCATGGTTTTTATGCTCTCAATCAGCAAGTGGGGAAGTATTGACAGGCTTTCCCCTGCAAGCTCACTCTCCTCTCTAATTTCCCCATGCTTCCCTCTTATCCCTATCAGCTATTCATTCAGAGCTTCAGTCAACTGTAACGTACTATTTAACAATTCAATTCAATTCAAGGGCTTTATTGGCATGGGAAACATGTGTTAACATTGCCAAAGCAAGTGAGGTAGACAACATACAAAGTGAATATATAAGGTGAAAAACAACAAAAATGAACAGTAAACATTACACATACAGAAGTTTTAAAACAGTAAAGACATTACAAATGTCATATTATATATATATATATATATACACACACAATGTACAAATAGTTAAAGGACACAAGATTATATAAATAAGCATAAATATGGGTTGTATTTACAATGGTGTTTGTTCTTCACTGGTTGCCCTTTTCTCGTGGCAACAGGTCACAAATCTTGCTGCTGTGATGGCACACTGTGGAATTTCACCCAGTAGATATGGGAGTTTTTCAAAATTGGATTTGTTTTCGAATTCTTTGTGGATCTGTGTGATCTGGGGGAAATATGTATCTCTAATATGGTCATACATTGGGCAGGAGGTTAGGAAGTGCAGCTCAGTTTCCACCTCATTTTGTGGGCAGTGAGCACATAGCCTGTCTTCTCTTGAGAGCCATGTCTGCCTACGGCGGCCTTTCTCAATAGCAAGGCTATGCTCACTGAGTCTGTACATAGTCAAAGCTTTCCTTAATTTTGGGTCAGTCACAGTGGTCAGGTATTCTGCCGCTGTGTACTCTCTGTTTAGGGCCAAATAGCATTCTAGTTTGCTCTGTTTTTTTGTTAATTCTTTCCAATGTGTTAAGTAATTATCTTTTTGTTTTCTCATGATTTGGTTGGGTCTAATTGTGCTGTTGTCCTGGGGCTCTGTAGGGTGTGTTTGTGTTTGTGAACAGAGCCCCAGGACCAGCTTGCTTAGGGGACTCTTCTCCAGGTTCATCTCTCTGTAGGTGATGGCTTTGTTATGGAAGGTTTGTGAATCGCTTCCTTTTAGGTGGTTGTAGAATTTAATGGCTCTTTTCTGGATTTTGATAATTAGTGGGTATCGGCCTAATTCTGCTCTGCATGCATTATTTGGTGTTTTACGTTGTACACGGAGGATATTTTTGCAGAATTCTGCGTGCAGAGTCTCAATTTGGTGTTTGTCCCATTTTGTGAAGTCTTGGTTGGTGAGCGGACCCCAGACCTCACAACCATAAAGGGCAATGGGCTCTATGACTGATTCAAGTATTTTTAGCCAAATCCTAATTGGTATGTTGAAATGTATGTTTCTTTTGATGGCATAGAATGCCCTTCTTGCCTTGTCTCTCAGATCGTTCACAGCTTTGTGGAAGTTACCTGTGGCACTGATGTTTAGGCCAAGGTATGTATAGTTTTTTGTGTGCTCTAGGGCAACCGTGTCTAGATGGAATTTGTATTTGTGGTCCTGGTGACTGGACCTTTTTTGGAACACCATTATTTTGGTCTTACTGAGATTTACTGTCAGGGCCCAGGTCTGACAGAATCTGTGCATAAGATCTAGGTGCTGCTGTAGGCCCTCCTTGGTTGGTGACAGAAGCACCAGATCATCAGCAAACAGCAGACATTTGACTTCGGATTCTAGCAGGGGGAGGCCGGGTGCTGCAGACTTCTAGTGCCCGCGCCAATTCGTTGATATATATGTTGAAGAGGTTGGGGCTTAAGCTGCATCCCTGTCTAACCCCACGACCCTGTGTGAAGAAATGTGTGTTTTTTGCCAATTTTAACCGCACACTTGTTGTTTGTGTACATGGATTTTATAATGTCGTATGTTTTACCCCCAACACCACTTTCCATCAGTTTGTATAGCAGACCCTCATGCCAGATTGAGTCGAAGGCTTTTTTGAAATCAACAAAGCATGAGAAGACTTTGCCTTTGTTTTGGTTTGTTTGGTTGTCAATTAGGGTGTGCAGGGTGAATACATGGTCTGTTGTACGGTAATTTGGTAAAAAGCCAATTTGACATTTGCTCAGTACATTGTTTTCATTGAGGAAATGTACGAGTCTGCTGTTAATAATAATGCAGAGGATTTTCCCAAGGTTACTGTTGACACATATTCCACGGTAGTTATTGGGGTCAAATTTGTCTCCACTTTTGTGGATTGGGGTGATCAGTCCTTGGTTCCAAATATTGGGGAAGATGCCAGAGCTAAGTATGATGTTAAAGAGTTTTAGTATAGCCAATTGGAATTTGTTGTCTGTATATTTTATCATTTCATTGAGGATACCATCGACACCACAGGCCTTTTTGGGTTGAAGGGTTTTTATTTTGTCCTGTAACTCATTCAATGTAATTGGAGAATCCAGTGGGTTCTGGTAGTCTTTAATAGTTGATTCTAAGATCTGTATTTGATCATGTATATGTTTTTGCTCTTTGTTCTTTGTTATAGAACCAAAAAGATTGGAGAAGTGGTTTACCCATACATCTCCATTTTGGATAGATAATTCTTCGTGTTGTTTGTTTAGTGTTTTCCAATTTTCCCAGAAGTGGTTAGTCTATGGATTCTTCAATTGCATTGAGCTGATTTCTGACATGCTGTTCCTTCTTTTTCCGTAGTGTATTTCTGTATTGTTTTAGTGATTCACCATAGTGAAGGCGTAGACTCAGGTTTTCCGGGTCTCTATGTTTTTGGTTGGACAGGTTTCTCAATTTCTTTCTTAGATTTTTGCATTCTTCATCAAACCATTTGTCATTATTGTTAATTTTCTTCGGTTTTCTATTTGAGATTTTTAGATTTGATAGGGAAGCTGAGAGGTCAAATATACTGTTAAGATTTTCTACTGCCAGGTTTACACCTTCACTATTACAGTGGAACGTTTTACCCAGGAAATTGTCTAAAAGGGATTGAATTTGTTGTTGCCTAATTGTTTTTTGGTAGGTTTCCAAACTGGATTCCTTCCATCTATAGCATTTCTTAATGTTACTCAGTTCCTTTGGCTTTAATCTATAAAGTAATCATAAACGCCTTATACTAGCTGTAAAGTTTCTGTCCATTTACATCTACGGTCAGTTTGAGGTTGACCTGGGTTGTGTGTTTGTGTTTTCAGGAAGCGTATTCAGAAGCAGAATATCACGTTCCATACAAACCACACAGTGTCATATCTTGAATACAGGAGCTACTTCTTTGAGCCCAGCATGTCTGTGGGCAATGAGTCGGATGTGGTCACCATCCCCAACATGCTGGTGTTGGTAAGACAGCACTGCAGAGTACACACACACACACACACACTAATTTATAAGAACTGGACTTCTATGTCTTTGCTCTCATCTCTACCACCACCTCTGTCTCCCAGGGTGCAGCAGTGATGATGGAGAACTTGCCGTTCGCAGTGCGTCTGATGATCAGCACCACCTTTAAGACCTTTAAGGAGGGACCTTTCCTCACCAAGTCTGTAGGAAAGCTGATGTGGGGCTACGACAGCAAGCTGGTGGACTTCCTCAATAAATGGCTCCCTGGGATGCTGCCCTCCACTGGCAAGTTTGGCCTTTTTGCTGAGGTGAGTGGGTGAGCGAGAGGGTGGAGGAGAGCAAGCCATTTTAGACGGGAGGGAGGTGCGTGGGTGGGTTTTCCTATTATGTCATTCACTGACTGACCTTGAAGAGCTATTGAAAACCTGTTAGACATTTCCAGTTGATCAACAAGCCAACGTTAGCCAGGTAGGTAAGTTAGGCTAACCAGTTATCATGGCTAGAGTATGTGCCCAGGGGCCTCAACCCCCAGAGTGCCCCCATTTTTATTGTTATGATATGGGTGCTAATTTAGGGTTGCCACATGGGTGGACACAACATTACCACTTCCACACTCCATTCTAGAGGTTGACCGATTATGATTTAACGCCGATACATATTTATTGGAGGACCAAAAAGCCGATACCGATTATATTTTTTATTTTATTACATTTGTATTTGTAAAATTGACAATTACAACAATACTGAATGAACACTTTTAACTTAATATAATACATCAATAAAATTAATTTAGCCTCAAATAATGAAACATGTTCAATTTGGTTTAAATAATGCAAAAACAAAGTGTTGGAGAAGAAAGTAAAAGTGCAATATGTGCCATGTAAGAAAGCTAACGTTTAAGTTCCTTGCTCAGAACATGAACATATGAAAGCTGGTGCTTCCTTTTAACATGAGTCTTCAATATTTCCAGGTAAGAAGTTTTAGGTTGTAGTTATTATAGGAATTATAGGACTTTCTCTCTATACCGTTTGTATTTCATATACCTTTGACTATTGGATGTTCTTATAGGCACTTTCGTATTGCCAGTGTAACAGTACAGCTTCCCTACCTCTCCTCGCTGCTACCTGGGCTCGAACCAGGAATGCATCGACAACAGCCACCCTCAAAGCAGCGTTACCCATGCAGAGGAAGGGGAACAACCACTCCAAGTCTCAGAGCGAGTGACATTTGAAACGCTATTAGCGCGCACCCCGCTAACTAGCTAGCCATTTCACATCAGTTACACCAGCCTAATCTCGGGAGTTGATAGGCTTGAAGTCAAACCGCACGTAAGTGCTGTTTGAATGAATGCTTACGAGCCTGCTGCTGCCTACCATCGCTCAGTCAGACTGCTCTATCAAATCATAGACTTAATTATAACATAACACATAGAAATGCGAGCCTTAGGTCATTAATATGGTCGAATCCGGAAACTATCATCTCAAAAACAAGACGTTTATTATTTCAGTGAAATACGGAACGGTTCCGTATTTTATCTAACAGGTGGCATCCATCAGTCTAAATATTCCTGTTACATTGCTTAACCTTCAATGTTATGTCATAATTGCGTAAAATTCTGGAAAATTAGTTCGCAATGAGCCAGGCGGCCCAAACTGTTGCATATACCCTGACTCTGCGTGCAATGAATGCAAGAGAAGGGACACAATTTCACCTGGTTAATATTGCCTGCGAACTTGGATTTCTTTTAGCTAAATATGCAGGTTTAAAAATATATACTTCTGTATATTGATTTTAAGGGATTGGTGTTTATGGTTAGGTACACGTTGGAGCAACGACAGTCCTTTTTCGCGAATGCGCACTGCATCGATTATATGCAACGCAGGACACACTAGATAAACTAGTAATATCATCAACCATGTGTAGTTATAACTATTGATTATGATTAAGTTTAATGCTAGCTAGCAACTTACCTTGGCTTCTTTCTGCATTTGCGTAACAGGCGGTCTCCTCGTGAGGCAGGTGGTTGGAGCGTTGGACTAGTTTAACCGTAAAGTTGCAAGATTGAATCCCTGAGCTGACAAGGTAGAAATCTGTCGTTCTGCCCCTGAACAAGGCAGTTAACCCACCATTCCTAGGCTGTCATTGAAAATAGGAATGTGTTCTTAACCTCTTACCTCTACCTGGGACGCTTGCGTCCCAACTAGAGCTCTGGAAATGCAAATGCGCTACGCTAAATGCTAATAGTATTAGTTAAAACTCAAAAGTTCATTAAAATACACATGCAGGGTATCAAATTAAAGCTACACTCGTTGTGAATCCAGGCAACAAGTCAGATTTTTTAAATGCTTTTCGGCGACAGCATGAGAAGCTATTATCTGATAGCATGCACCAATACACTACAACAGAAAAGCACAGCAGGGGACGTAAACAAAATAATTAGCATTTCGGCGTTACACAAACCGCACAATAAAATAGAAAACAGTCATTACCTTTCACCATCTTCTTTGTTGGCACTCCTAGATGTCCCATAAACACTATTGGGTCTTTATTTCTATTAAATCGGGCCATATAAAGCCAAGATATCGTTATATGTAGACTGTGTGATAAACTAAAAAAACAGCGATTTCACAACGTAACGTCATTTTTTAAAATTCAAAACGTAGACGATAAACTTTCACAAAACACTTCGAAATACGTTTGTAATGCTACTTTAGGTATTAGTAAACGTTAATAAGCGATAAAAATCATCCGTAGGCGATGTACATATCATTAGCTGTCGTCTTGGGAAAAATTTCAGGAGAGAGCTCTTCCGGAATGATCTGGGCGGAGACCGGAGGTACGTCGTGCCCCTCTTTCGGTTCAACCAAGAATCAAAGAGGATTAAATTCACAAGATACTCGACTACATGGGGATGCTGTGGGAGTTGAATGCTCGGTCTTATCTAATTCGGCTCACTGTTAACAATTGCTGGAAGTGGCGCAAGGATATTTATTTCCATTTTCTGTGATCAGGTTTTCCTGCGCTTTCCGATGTAACGCACGTTATGTAATAGCCACAGTCGTGATTTAACCAGTTTTAAAAACGTCCGAGGGTTTCCTATACACACATTCTAACCATATGAACGTACTATATTCCTGGCATGAGTAGCAGGGCGCTGAAATGTTGCGCGATTTTTAACAAAATGTTCAAAAAAGTAGAGGGTAGGAGCAACTAGTTAACTGACTTAGTTAACTGACTAGTTAACTGCCTAGTTAAATAAAGATTCAATAAAGGTGTATAAAAAAATTATCTGCAAAATCGGCGTTCAAAATTACAGATTTCCAGTTCTGAAAACTTGAAATCAGCCCTAATTAATCGGCCATTCCGATTAATCGGTCGAACCTCTACTCCATTCCCAGGGGGTAGCAGTAACCGGGGCAGGTGGTCTGCCAGGAAGTCTGGTGAAGCCTTGATAAGCACACAGGTGCGGGGTTATCAAGGTGATCGGCAATCTGTGAGAGGGATGGCCAGAAGCCTCTTGGCCTGCCAGTGGTCATTTTGTGACAATGTTACCTCTTTTTTTATTTTTTTTTATTTTTTTTTTAGGCATGCGTGTTTTTTGTTTTCTTTTGTATACATTTATTTTCGGCATCAACTGAACAAACAATAATTGCTTGGGCTGACTGACCCAGGAGTTGAGACTGAGCTGGCCCTGGACCCAGGTTAGGTTGCTGTGTCCTTGGGGCACCCATTCACTGTTCTCATATTCTGACTTCTCACCTAATTGCACACATTAAGTCTGATTACAGACCACTTAGCTATGCCTAGGACAACTAGACATAACGAGTGTAGCAAAACCAGTAGGCTGGCTAATAAGAACACACAGACATGAAAATTACATTCAATTTGGTTTAACTGCAAAGTTCTCTCTCCGCCATATTGCAGGAAATTGGCTTTTAAAAATGCTAAATTTTCTCTCAACCAACATGAGGGCGGTGAACAGTTTAGGATGGGTTGTGAGGTGGGGCTTTGTTACTACAGCGATTAATGACAATATCCATCTGGACCTTTGCCACCTAGGACTTTTCTGTGACAGAACCTCAAATGGTATTTGCGTACTCTATCTACAACCTGTTTAGGTTGGGTTGTCTGGTTTTAGTGAAGGGTGAAATATCAATCTGTGTCTGCTTCTTCCATCAGTTCAACAACTCAAACACTGGTTTGTTCACAATCCACACCGGCAAAGATGACATCCGGCTGATTCACAAAGTGGACTCATGGAATGGCCTGACCAAGGTGAGGTCACACAGCCATGTGCCTTCACCTTTACAGATGGGGCTGAGGGGCTGTTAGAAAAAGCATGGAGGAAAACTGATTTGGTCCTCTTGTAGAAGGACTCCATGGAAATCAATGGCAACTGTTATGGAGTGGACTATCCCTGCTAAATAATTAAATGAATCCAAAGTAATAAAGTTTGACTGCAGTGAAATCCTGAATAATTTCCTGCTCTAGGAAGAGCGCTCAATGGATGATAACACTCAGTCTCTCGCTTTCTCTAGTTGACCAATTGGAAGACTCCTCAGTGTAACATGATCAATGGTACAGCAGGACAAATGTGGCCTCCCTTCATGACCAAAGAATCTACACTGCCTTTCTACAGTCCTGACGCCTGCAGGTACACACACACACACACACACATATATTTATGATATCTCAGCAAAAAAAGAAACAACCCTGTCTTTCAAAGATAATTCATAAAAATCCAAATAACTTCACAGATCTTCATTGTAAAGGGTTTAAACTCTTTCCCATGCTTGTTCAATGAACCATAAACAATTAATGAACATGCACCTGTGGAACGGTCGTTAAGACACTAACAGCTTACAGACGCTAGGCAATTATGGTCACAGTTAGGCCTCTTTAGTGTCCAAAGTTTTCATTTCTACTGACTCTCAAAAACACCAAAAGAAAGATGCCCAGGGTCCCTGCTCATCTGTGTGAACGTGCCTTAGGCATGATGCAAGAAGGCATGAGTACTGCAGATGTGGCCAGGGCAATACATTTTAGGTGAGACACCTAAGACAGCGCTACAGGGAGACAGAACGGACAGCTGTGTAATACGTGTAACACCTGCACAGGATCGGTACATTCAAACATCACACCTGCGGGACAGGTACAGGATGGCAACAACTGCCCAAGTTAAACCAGGAAGGCACAATCCCTCCATCAGACTGTCCGCAATAGACTGAGAGAGGCTGGACCGAGGGCTTGTAGGCCTGTTGTAAGGCAGGTCCACACTAGACATCACCGGCAATGTCGCCTATGAGCACAAACCCACTGTCACTGGACCAGACAGGACTGGAAAAAAGTGCTCTTCACTGTCGCGGTTTTGTCTCACCAGGGGTGATGGTCGGATTCGCATTTATCGTCAAAGGAATAAGCGTTACACAGGAGGCCTGTACTCTGGAGCGGGATCGGTTTGGAGGTGGAGGGTCAATCATTCTCCGCGGCGATGTCACAGCATCATCGGACTGAGCTTATTGTCGTTGCAGGCAAACTCAACGCTGTGCGTTACAGGGAAGACATCCTCCTCCTTCATGTGGTACCCTTCCTGCAGGTTCATCCTGACATGACCCTCCAGCATGACAATGCCACCACACACAGAACGAGCAGTATGGCTGTGTTCTGCCATGGCCAGCAAAGAGCCCGTATCTCAATACCCTTGAGCACGTCTGGGACCTGTTGGATCCGAGGGTGAGGGCTAGGGCCATTCCTCCCAGGATTTTTCTGGAACTTGCAGGTGCCTTGGTGGAAGAGTGGGGTAACATCTCACAGCAAGAACTGACAAATTTGGTGCAGTCCGTGAGGAGATTCACTGCAGTACTTAATGCATCTTGTGGCCACCAGATACTGCCTGTTACCCCCCCTTTGTTCAGGGACACATTATTCAATTTCTGTTAGTCACATGTCTGTGGAACTTGTTCAGTTTGTATGTTGAATCTTATGTTCATACAAATATTTACACATGTTAAGTTTGCTTAAAATAAGCACAGTTGACAGTGAGAGGATGTATCTTTTTGCTGAGTTTATATATACAGTATCTCTCTCTCTCTCTCTAAAGATCTTTGGAGATGGTATACCAGCGTGAGGGGATAATGGAGGGGATTCCTCTGTATCGTTACGTGGCTCCTAAGACTCTGTTCGCTAATGGCTCCGACTACGCTCCCAACGAGGGATTCTGTCCCTGCAGACAGTCTGGCCTCCTCAACGTCAGCAGCTGCAGATCCAGTCAGTGCACACACGAGCGCACGCACACCCGGACGCATGAACATGATTTGTTAGGGCTGCATGTAGCCTAGCGGTTAGCGTGTTGGTCCATAAACCAAAAGGTCGCTGGTTCGAATACCCGAGCTGCCACGGTCAAATCTGTCTTTGAGAAAAGCACTAACCCGAATTTCCTTCAGCGGTGTATGGCTGTAAAACCCCATTTCCCTGCACCTATTTTTTTTTCAAACACACAAGATACAGGCACACCTCATGGGTGACGGTTATTATAATCTTTTTAATCATGACCCAGATACCTTGTCTGATAAACAGACTAGTGGAGGTATGGCAAACGCACACAGGTGCCATGTTGCTGTGTAAACAGATGGAGAAGCCCTTTGTAATGAAACATAATGCTGTCTCATGCCTCTATGTTCCTAATCTAGCACCCCATAGAACATGCATCAATATAACATATACACTTGGGGCTGAATTGTAGCTTGAGAAATGCCCACATTCTGTATAACAATTTTTTTGTATAAATCATGCATTGACGTCGAGGGGAGATTTGAACAAAAGTTCAAATTCAGGAATCAACCGCTTGTCTCACAAATACTTCTTACATAGGATATTAATTGTATTAATATTGTTTTCTAGACTCCCCAGTGTTTATCTCCCACCCGCACTTCTACAATGCTGACCCTGTCCTGCTGGACTATGTACAGGGACTTCAGCCTACTGAGGACCAACATGGACTCTTCATAGACATCCACCCTGTGAGTAATATTTGTGTATGTTGTTTATTTGTGTGAGTACCAGTCAAAAGTTAGGACACACTCATTCCAGGGTTTTTCTTTATTTTATTATTTTCTACGTTGTGGACTAATAGTGAAGACATTAAAACCATGAAATAATTACGTGGAAGCATGTAGGAACCAAAAAAAGTGTTAAACAAATCTATATATATTTGAGGATCTTCAAAGTAGCCACTCTTTGCCTTGATGACAGCTTTGCACGCTATTGGCATTCTCACAACCAGCTTCATGAGGTAGTCACCTGGAATGCATTAACAGGTGTGCCTTGTATTGTAAATTTCTTTCCTTCTTGATATGTTTGAGCCAATCAGTTGTGTTGTGACGTGACAAGTTAGGGGTGGTATACAGAAGGATAGCCCTATTTGGTAAAATACCAAGTCCATATTATGGCAAGAACAGCTGAAATAAGCAAAGAGAAATTACAGTCCATTACTTTAAGACATGAAGGTCAGTCAATCCGGAAAGCTTCTTCAAGTGCAGTCGCAAAAACTATCAAGCGCTATGATGAAACTGGTTCTCACTTGGACCACAGGAAAGGAAGACTTAGAGTTACCTCTGCTGCAGAGGATAAGTTCATTAGTTACCAGTCTCTGAAATTGCAGCCCAAATAAATGCTTCAGAGTTCAAGTAAAAGCCACATCTCAACATCAACTGTTTAGAGGAGACTGTGAATTGGACCTTCATGGTCGAATTGCTGCAAAGAAAACGCTACTAAAGGACACCAATAAGAAGACTTGCTTGGGCAAAGAAACACGCACAATGGACATTAGACTGTTAGAATTCTGTCTTTTGGTCTGAGATTAAAGATTTTTTGTTCCAACCCCCATATCTTTGAGACGTAGAGTTGGTGAACGGATCGTCTCTGCATGTGTAGTACCCATCGTGAAGCATGGAGGATTAGGTGTGGGGGTGCTTAGCTGGTGACACTCTGTGGTTTATTTAGAATTCAAGGCACACTTAACCAGCATGGCTACCACAGCATTCTGCAGAGATATGCCATCCCATCTGGTTTGCGCTCAGTGGGAATATAATTTGTTTTTCAATAGGACAACGACCCAACACACCTCCAGGCTCTAAGGGCTATTTGACCAAGGAGCTTCATGGAGTGCTGCATCAGATGACCTGGCCTCCCGACCTCAACCCAATTGAGATGGTTTGGGATGAGTTGGACCGCAGAGTGAAGGAAAAGCAGCCAACAAGTGCTCAGTATATGTGGGAACTCCTTAAAGACTGTTGGAAAAGCATTCCAGGAGAAGCTGGTTGAGAGAATGCCAAGAGTGTGCAAAACTGTCAAGGCAAAGAGTGGCCACTTTGAAGAATCTCAAATATAAAATATTTTGATTTAACACATGATTCTAGATGTGTTCATAGTTGATGTCTTCACTACTACAATGTAGAAAATAGTAAAATTAAAAAGCCCTTGAAAGAGTTGGTGTCCAAGCTTTCGACTGGTACTGTGTGTATATGTAGTGAATTTGGAAATTATTCAGACCCCTTGACTTTTTCCACGTTTTGTTACGTTACAGCCTCTTTCAAAAATTGATCAAATGTTCCCCTCAATCTACACACAATACCACATAATAACAAAGAAATAAAAAAACAACAACCTGGAATTAGCACATTTACATAAGTATTCAGACCTTTTACTCAGTACTTTGATGGACCTTTGGGAGCGACAACAGCCATGAGTCTTCTTGGGTATGACGCTGCATGCTTAGCACAACTGTATTTTGGGGGTTTCTCCGATTTCTCTGCAGATCCTGTTTAGGTCTGTCAGGTTGGATGGGGAGCATCACTGCACAGCTATTTTCAGGTGTCTTCAGTGATGCTCTGGCTGGGCCACTATTCAGAGACTTGTCCCCATAGCACACAGCCAACACAGGAGTGGCTTCGGGTTGTTGTCCTGTTTGAAGGTGAACCTTCACCCCAGTCTGATGTCCTGAGTGCCCTGGAGCAGGTCATCAAGGATCTCTGTACTTTGTTCATTCATCTTTCCCTTGATCCTGACTAGTCTGCTACTTGCTGCTGAAAAACATCCCCACAGCATGATGCTGCCACCACCATGTCTCACCATAGGGATGGTATCCTCCAGATGTGACGCTTGCATTGTTTTTCATGGTCTGAGAGTCCTTTAGGTCCATTTTCTCAAACTCCAAGTGGGTTATAATGTGCCTTTTTTTTACTGAGGAGTGGCGTCCGTCTGGCCACTCTACCATGAAGGACTGATTGGTGGAGTGCTGCAGAGATGGTTGTCCTTCTGGAAGGTTCTCTCATCTCCACAGAGGAGCTCTGTTGCTGACCAAGGCCCTTCTCCCCTGAATGCTCAGTTTGACCGGTCGGCCAGCTCTAGGAAGAGTCTTGGTGTTTCTAAACTTCCATTTAAGTTTTACATTAAAAAAAAAGATTTAATTAGGCAAGTCCGTTAAGAACAAATGATTGTTTACAATGATGGCCTACCTCGGCCAAACCCTAACCTGGACGACCCTGGGCAAATTGTGTGGTACTCCCAATCACGGCTGTTTATGATACAGCCTGGAATTTAACCATGGTCTGTACTGACGCCTCTAACACTGAGATGCAGTACCTTAGTCCGCTGCACCTCTTGGGAGCCCATGATGGAGGCCACTGTGTTCTTGGGGACCTTCAATGCTGCATCATTTTTTTGGTACCCTTCCCGAGATCTGTGCCTCCACAGTCCTGACTTGGAGCTCTACGGACAGTTCCTTTGACCTCATGGCTTGGTTTTTGCTCTGACATGCACTGTCAACTGTGAGGCCTTATATAGACAGGTGTGTTCCTTTCCAAATCATGTCCAATCAATTCAATTTACCGCAGGTGAACTCCAATCAAGTTGTAGAAACATCTCAAGGATGATCAGTGGAAACAGGATGCACCTGAGCTCAATTTGAGTCTCATAGCAAAGGGTCTGAATACTTATGTAAATAAGGTATTTGTTGTTTTCTATAAACCTGTTTTCGCTTTGTCATTGTGTGGGGTAATGTGTGTAGATTGAGCTTTTTATTCTTTAATCCATTTTAGAACAATGCTGTAACCTAACAAAGTGGGAAAAGTCAAGGGGTCTGAATACTTTCTGACTGCACATCTCTATAATGGGGCACAAATGTTTCAGGCTGCCTGGAAGCGCCCTGCCTGTCAGGCATAAGTAGCCTTGTTGATTGACTTGACATTTTATTTTACCTTTTTGACACTAAGTGGCAACTGTAGCAAAGAAAAACTATCCGTTTTGAAACCTGTGTGTGGATCTGTTAACTCCAGTCATTAATACGGTAAAGGTCTGTCGACGCTTCCAAAACTTTGTTTTTTCATCTTATCATTAGAAGTAGTGTCATGGTCAAAAACATACCCACTATGGTATGTACAGAACATACATTTACCCAGTATCTCGGTTTGCCCAATATGTCATCTATATTTATCTGGTAGAAACTGGTATTGCCTACAACTCTACAACTTTTATATCACCCAGAGAGGCAGTAAAAGTGATGCCACTTCATCCTTAACACAATTTCGATAACACATCTAATCTGACAGCTGTATGGCATGTCAAGCATGCATACATACTGTCCTAGTGGCGATCACCTAACCCATAAAAACAGAGAGCGCTTGGCCTTAACCGTTTCTTACAATTATCTGTCCCCTGGACTGGGGGAAATTGGTCTTAGACATTAATTTTCAGAGACATTCACATGAAGACTCAGGACTGAGTCAGGAAGAAGTTTGTATCCGCTCTCACTGTTTGCTGCAAACCATAGAGATGATCTTGTTCAGCTGTAATCACAGAAAGCTTGTATTAAAAGACACTTGTGGGAGATGCTAACGCAGGGGTAGACTAGATTCAGCCGCTGGCTGTTTTTATTGGAGGGAGAGGATGATCAGGAGGCCGGAACATAATTATTTGTACACTGTAAATTGACCACAACTAAGCCCCTAAAGAGTTTGTATTTGAAAATACAATCAGTTCATACCTTGATTTATATTGAGACGCCCCCATGTAGGTCTTTTTTTTTTATTTGTGGGAGTAATTGGAAAATATTTTCTAAATTAAACATTTTTAGTCAAATTCCTTTTACCAAGCCTGTTGCTGACCCCTGAGCTAACGGATGTGAGAGCGGATATCTTTAAAAAAAGATTAAATTGTCCAGCTCCTGTGCCAAGTTGTCTGTACTGTATGTGAACTCTGAACTGTACACTTTTCATAGTACAGTCAGAGGAGGAGTTGGAATTGGTATGAAGCTAATAAGACCTTGCTGTAAAACTTTAACAACATGAGTTGGTCTGTCGGACTGTAAGGGTGAAAACCGTTAGTGACCAGGGTAGCTGGGGTCCTAGATTATACAGAGGGCTTTGCTGTGGCAGTGGTGTGTAAATGTCATATCTAGATGCTCTGTCCTCCTTTGCAGTCTTCACTAGGCTTTGTATTGTGGTCACACACAGGTTTTGGGGTGATTTAACGAAGTGTCTGACTGTACCCAACTCCCTCCGATATTAGCAGCCAAAAGTCTAGTCCGTGTAATCTGGGCACCCAGAACCAAAACATGCATGCTGATGGTAGTCTTTCGAGTCTTCACCTCCCATCTCCTTGCTTCATTCTCAGCCATATTAGAGAAGGTCTACGTCCCCTCTTTCAGACGACCTTCTCCAATGTGTTTTGAGGAGCTAAGGAGAGAGGATGTGTGGAATTGCAGAAAGATGAAGTGACAAACAGCCTATGCCATTGTGACCTATAGCGTTAAGCTAATTATAATTGCAGTATTGATTATTATTTTGATATGGGTATGAATGTTATGATACTGGTGGTATGATGCCTGTATGGTACCACTAAAACTGATTAAGTAAGCTAAGATGTGAGGGTATTGGTGTGACTGGTGCGTTTGGCTGTCCTGTACTGTTTGACAATACCATATAACAATATTGGTACAATTTTATAATGTGGCTACAGATAAGGCCATGTGTGCCTGAGCTGCTAGTATTTTGACCCTTTATTTGACCCAATAGATGTGGGGTAATGGTACATAGTGGGATAAGATTAGCTTATTGCGGTCTAAGTAAGAACCACACTTGTTTTAGGTAACGCTCTCACCCACACCCATTCTAAAGGCATGGTAGACACACAGATTGCTATAAGCCTTTCCCAGAAATTGGTTAATTGACCAGTCTTGGTGTAGCAGTAAGGGGGAACAACCAGAGCAGGGCTTGTACCAGTGACGTTTTGGATCTAGGGCTGTTGAGATGAACCACCACACCAGCAGTCATGAGTCATTACTGCAGTAAAATTCTATATGACTTGAGTCATCATGATCTCCTTTTACGCACTCTGGACATGCCTTAGTAGTAGCCTACCCAACCTGCTAACAATCATCAGGTTGCTAATGGCCTGGTACTCCGGGCTCTATTTAAACAATATGGCACGAGGGGGTGTGATATATGGCCAATATACCATGGCTAAGGGCTGTTCTTATGCACAACGCAGCACAAAGAGCCTGAATACAGCCCTTAGCTGTTGTATATTGGCCATATACCACAAACCCCTGAGGTGCCTTATTGCTATTATAAACTGGTTACCAATGTAATCAGAACAGTAAAAATAAATGTCCCATCAAACACTTATCGAAACGGTATGTGTTTTTTAAACTCACCTCACTGTGATTGATCCATTTGAAGAAAGAAGTTCAACGATAGGTTGAAACTGAGTGGACATGGTTGTTGCGGATGTTGTGTCAAAGCCTAACACAACAAAATGGACAGTGCTTTCTAAGGTGATTCATTCAAAACACCCATATGCATATTTAATGCTTGTGCATAGGCTTACATGAGTCCAAGCCCGATTTATTAAAACATTTAAATGATTGTGCCATTATACAATACATAGCCAACCGCATTATACACATGGCAGAAAAACATATCAGTATTTTTGTAATATTTTTGGTACGTAATTGGTCTAACCTAAGTTAAACAAATTCGGGTTTAGCCTACGAGTGAATTTGTTTTAGATTTTGAATAGCCTAATAATAGGGCTTTTTTTTCCATAAATAGGACTGACACATTAACTTTAGCTATAGAATATCTCACTACTTTTTCCTTCTACTCTCCTTAATGCCTTTCTCCACTGTGCAGAGAGGGGCTGTCAACAGTTTAATTAAATATGTTTTGTGAAAACATGGTACTATTGGTGTTCCTGAACAAATTTAACTTGGTTTCCCAAATGAAGTACTGGGTAGTTTGGGTGGAATATCACCTGTGGCACAGTGACATTACCAGAGTAGCCTACCCAACATGAGGGTAGTTTGGGTGGAATATCACCTGTGGCACAGCGACATTACCAGAGTAGCCTACCCAACATGAGTGGAAAACGGGAACGTGGCCTCCAGTCGCTATTCCAGTGCACACGGATGTCGTCTTTTTTGTCTTGCCCATTTGATAATGGCCATTTGAAATCTGAACTAAAGACTAGATTAAGTTGAGGGTAGTCTGATGGGTGAAAATACGGTCACTTGTTGAGAGAGCAGTGTGTGCAGCCTGTGGAAAGGAACGGCGCACAAACTTTCTCAAATCATCAATAGCCTATAGTGCTTCATGCTGCCCATTATGCCTTTTTGATTTCTAAGGCATTTGAAGTTTTGTATCATTTTCAACTAAAGTTGTCAAAACGCAATCTAGCGTGTGACCCTTTTTAACATGGGCACTTCATATGGGGAATGGGAAATCTTTATATTATTCAGCTAAGTTCAATTTTATATTCTTCTTACTATAAAATAATGGCATGGGACTTAAGCATATCTTGTCTGCTAAATGAACAAGCCTATGGCATGGCTCATAGCCAAATACAGTAGGCTAACTCCTATTCAGTTCTTCTGAAATACATTTTATTCATATCACTATTTCTTTAGACCTGCTTAATAAAAAGCATGAGCTTGTGCACATCCAGAGAATAATTTAGTGTAGAAGTGCTGACTTAAGCTATAAAAACAAAGTTGCCAATGAACTCCCAGTAATTTCTTGGGTAGCCAATAAATGACTGGGTTAATACATATGGAGTGAGCCACTCTCTTTAGACCTGGAGTTTATTGTAATGGTGTATTTAAAATGTATTTAGGCTTTTATGATGCTTGTATGAGTGAAGCATGGTGACGCTAAACATGTGTATGTTCATTTAACGGTCAATTACCGTGAGATCAGCAGGCTTTTGCATAACAACAACCAACTGGTAAAATGTCATGACTGCCACAGCCCTATCCAGAGAAATGGCAGTGGTGCACAACCTGTGCCATTAACTCTGTCCTCTTGGTATCTTTATAGAGGATGTGGAAGTTTACTTTCACACAGGTAGGCTTCTTTAGTCAATAAAGTGAAGACATGACTTTCATAACTGCTGCTGTAACAATTGGCAGGCAGTGGTATCAGACTGGGACAGTTGAGCCCTGCAGAGATCAAGGAGGGAGAGCGGAGGAAGGATCCCCGATGTGGGATTAACCATCTGGGGTTAGATCCCAGCATGAGTCCTTGCGGTCCCCAAGGTCCATCCAGCTCTCCTAGAACTGTTTCCTAGCCAGAACTGTCTGAACAGAACCAGATCAGAATAGTAGAACTCTATCCTCAAATGAGCCAAGTGTTTCTCTCTGTGTCTAGGAACGGTTGTGTTAGTGTGTTTGTGGAATACGCGTGTGTGCAGGGGGAAGGGTGTACGACTGAGTGAGTGCATGGCACTCACACTACCCCACATACTGTACAGTACCTAACCAGCTCTGGGTCTGGTCTTGTTTGCATCTGGCTGTTTTCTCAACAGTCCTGTGGACAAACAGAGCTGGGGTTTTTACTGAATGAAGATGGGCCTGAAGAACAGTGTTGGAACTGTTAGAATGAAGTAGATCTACTACATATGCATGTAACTTCAAGGAGTAGGCCCAGATTAAGCCTATTTCTGGATTTTAAAACAAATGGAAAGGATATTTTAAGCATGCTGTTTAGTCCAGGACTAGGTTCAATCTGTCTGGCAAACCGTCCCCAACAGCCTCTACGCAGAGTCATGAGCTTGCAAGGCCCCCCCCCCCCCTAATTTTGTTTCTCGCTAACGGCATTCGAAACGTTAAGGTAATATTGACAACTTGTATGAACAGAGTTGCTGATCTGTCAAAAACATATTGTCTATGGTTTAACTGTAGTCTAGTTTAACACTTCAGTCTTTGACCTCACCTGACAGACCCTGACTATCTAATCTCCAGTTTTGATAATGACAGTTGGTTTTCACTCAGCTATTGATGAATGTAACCTACAGATCTGTACTGAAATGTTCGCTAATGGACCCAGTAGATAATGTTGATTTGTTAGTCTGTTATGAATCTAGGCAGTAAAATGTTATTGTGACAGAGGTTGGGAGATCAATCTTATTGACAAGTCCCATGTTATCCAGTAACTTGGTGTGATATGACACAGGCAGGTATTGATGTTTCAGATGGGGTGAAAAACAACTCATGGCTTGTGACAGTATGCACTGTCTGCTTGGGCAGCTAATACTTTCACCTCAAGTGAAGTCACTAACGATCTGCGATGATACTGATGTGCCTCTTAATAACAATGGTTGTTTCTCAAACCTTTTGTGTTGGGATGCACATGAATCATTTCAAATGCATTTTTCACACAATAAATCAATAACACCAGCTAGTGTTTCTAGCTAGGACCCTATCTTTAGCTGCCTTTGAAGCTAAGCAGGGTTGGTCCTTGTCAGTCCCTGCATAGTAGGATAGATGTTGCTGGAAATGGTGTTGGAGGGTCAGTAGGAGGCACTCTGTTCTCTGGTTTAAAAAAAAAATGTTAATATCCAAATGCCCCAGGATAGTGATTGGGGACATTGCCTGTGTAGGGTGCCATCTTTCGGCTGGGACGTTAAACGGGTGTCTTGACTCTGTGGTCACTAAAGATCCCATGGTACTTATCATAAGAGTAGGGGTGTTAACCCCGTTGTCCTGACTAAATTTCCAATCTGGCCCTCATGCAATCATGACCACCTAATTATCCCCAGCTTCCAATTGGATCATTCATCCCCTGTAACTATTCTCCCAGTCATTGCTGTAAAATGAGATTGTGTTCTCAGTTAACTAACTTGGTAAAATGAGGGATAAATAAGAAAGTTCCCTCACTATTTTGGAATTCCTTCCTTTAGAAGCATATAACCAGCTGTCTGTCTGACTGCGTCTCTATCCTGTATCTGTTTTTATGTGTTCTGCTTACACACAAACTTCTAACTTAAGTGCTGTAGATTTGTGGGAAATATTTACTGCGTGAAGAGCAATGCAACACTAACATTTCCACAGGGGGGGAGAGACTCACTCTGTATGCAGGCCTATACAGTATGTTTATTCCTCCGTTTGAAACTAGGGAACTCCACACACATTGCTGTAAGACTGGGGACAAAGCGTTTTTGTCAGGCAAATGTTTTCATTGTTTCTCAGTATATTTTATAACGACTAAGCCCACTAACAGACAAGTCCTAGTTGATTGTGTGTGGGACCGATGCTCAGACTGTTCAGAGGGTATTTTTGAGCTCTGTGTGTGTGTAAGTCCCTTGAGTATTAATTTAGCTAGGTGTGATCCTGTTTTTGACAAAGTACAGACTTTAAGCGGCTTGGCTTGGCTTGGAAAGCAAAGCGATTGTCAAGTAGATTTACAGTTTTGTGCCACAAACTGTGTTTGGACACCAAGGGAGTGGAATGAAATTACCCTGAGAAGAGAAACGAGTAAGACAAGATGTTTGGTTCGAGCTCTCTCACTAAGCTTAACGACTGGTTCTTCAACTGAGGCCAAAGAGCCCTTGTCCAAATGTTTAATCTATTTCAATTAGTCTCAGTATTTAGTGCACGCAGTACAGACCACTTGTTTGTCATTCGATGTCTAGGGAACATATTTCATGCTCTTCCGCCAACAACCCAACATTGTTTACTTGCTTGCTGTGGCAAGTATTTTCCCCATTTGACTTATTAAAGCTGTAAATATGCAGTTTATTAATTTCTCTCTCTGCAGGAGACTGGTGTACCTCTGAATGTGTCTATCCGTCTGCAGCTCAACTTGTACATGAAGAAAGTGTCTGGGATCACGTAAGGATAACCCCTACCCAGGGCCTCTAACTTTTTTGTCCACCAGCCACTGGCAGGTAGATGAGAATCTACCAGCCTCTAAGATTAAAAAAAAAAAAGATTGTAGTTGCCCTTTAATTTTTAATTGCGCACCTTGGAAAGGATTGGGAAGGGGGATACCTAGTCAGTTGCACAACTGAATGCATTCAACTGAAATGTGTCTTCCAGAGCGGTGCAGGGGCCTTAATCCATGTCCGGTGGGGGGGGCCTTAATCCCGGGGGTGTCCGGGGGTCCTTAATCCGTGTCCGGGGCGGCCTTAATCCGTGTCCACGGGGGAAGCCTTAATCCGTGTCCAGGGTGCCCGGGAGCAGTTGCTGGGGTGTTAACGCTTTTGTTCAAGGGCAGAACGGCAGATTTTTCCACCTTGCCCACTCGGGATTCGAACCAACGCCCTTTCAGTTACTGGCCCAATGCCCTTAACCGCTAGGCTCCCTGCCACCCTAGTATGCTAGGCGCCATGCGATGGCAGAGTTTGCAAAACAAATGCCCAGCCAATTGATACATGATTAATTCAGTAGGTTTTAGAAATGACTGTTTCGGCATTGCTAACTGGCTACAGAGACACTTAACCAGGTAGTAACGTTACACAGGCGTTCTCATGCCGTAAGGTCTTCAGAAAGTTGTAAGAAATGGCCTACAAATCACTGATGCATTCTTTACTATTCTTTACATGTGGGCTTTGGATTGCCCAAGTGCTCTGTGTGACAACTGCTAGACATTCTGCCTGCCAATGCTAAAATCTACCCGCATTTGGTCGGGTGGAGGGTGTTCATTTTAGGACCTGCCCCTCAACCTCTCTGATCTATAACCCCTATCTGACGCCCAACCCATCACTCCACAGTTCAACATGTACATGTCATATAAGGACATTCCCTGACCTTTAACCCCAAAGGCCATAAAGCTGGAGGGTCCCGTTCAATCTGGTAGTTTCTGATGGGAGAACTCTTCCTCTGCTGTGACCGTTGCATGCATTTGTGTGTATAACTGTGACTGTTTGTGTTCGTCTGGAGCAGGGAAACGGGGAAGATCTCAGAGGTGATGATGCCCATGATGTGGTTTGAGGAGGTGACTGATGAGACACTTACTGGGTTCTTACCCCCTAACCTGCTGTATACCCCATAACACTCTCCTCCCATAACACTCTCCACCATCAACACTTTCCACCCCTAACCTCCGGGCTCTGACATTGCTAGTCCTAATGTTTCTGTATTACTTAATTCCATTATTTTACTTTTAGATTTGTGTGAATTGTTACATACTACTGCACTAGGAACACAAGCTTTTCACTACACTCTCCACCCCAACCTGCTGTATACCCCATACCCATCTCTCCACCATAACATTCTATATTCCTCACCCATAACCCTAGCATATATATGTACCCCCAACTCTTTCTACACCCCCATAAATCTGTCCACTCATGATATTTTCTCTCCCCCTGTGGTAGAATGGTTATATCGACGGTGAAATCCTGACGACGTTCCACACTAACCTGGTGCTATTGCCAATGGTGATGGTGTACATGCAGTACTGTTTCATAGTCCTGGGCCTGGCCACCATACTGGGGGTTGTACTACTATACTACAGGAACAAGGTAAGGCCTCTACACAGCATGTGCATGGAGGGATGGATGGATGGGAGAGTATGTTTGTTCACAAACTGGATGTGGTACAAGTGGTTGTGAGAGGAGAGAAATAACATGCTCATTCTTTGGTTTGCATGGCATGCGTACTAACCAATGTGACCCTCTGACAATCCTGAGCAGCTCTCCACTACCCATCAGAGAACAGAGACTTTTCCCACAGCCTCGCATAACAAACCAACACACTGGTGCTCCCCCCTCTCCACCAGTAGGGGTGCACATCACAGCAAACAGAGTTCATATGAAGTTTGTAGTTCACTGACGGAGTAGCTCAGTAGATTTGTGTTCAGTGATCTATACTGTACAGTGCAGAGGTGTGACTTTGTCCCAAAGTGGCACCCCCACTGCCTGTCTCTTGTTAAAATAATCAGAGATTTCCCCTAATATAGCTGACACTACATTAGCCAGTTAATTTGATAAACACGTGGACATAACTCTTAATGTTCCACTTTATTCAACGAGGTATGATGCCCATTTCAAGTTTATTTTCCTTTTGGAAATGTGGTTCTTGTTTTGGAGAATTTAGGCAAAAATGAGTTGTGTACACACTCACTGCACTAGTGAGATCACGTCATGTGGTTTGTATGCGGCCTTACAGTAGCTGAGCACACTTCTACTGGCTGGGCTAGCTGTGTAGACTTTAGATGCATCATTTGAATCACACCTGTGTATGGACAGTCTAGATGCTGAATCACAATGTTCCCTAAGGACAGTGGACTGTACTGATAAGTTTGTGACAAGCACATCCCGAGACATTTTAGGTCAGAGCGTTATGACTGTTGTGAATGTTGCAGGGAATCAGTTGGCCTGTTTGTTTTGTTTTCCTACAGGCGTCGTTGAAAAAATATCAGCCTACAGTGATCCAGAACCATGGGGTTGGTCCACATGTTAAACTGTTCCCAATCACTCCTGAAAACATGCCTCTATCATATCAATCAGAAGAATGTGATGGCAATATGAATATAAAATCATAAAATCATAATTTACCCTGACAGATTCTGATCTGCCTTGATTTGATTATAACAGTCCATTAGGAAGGGTGGTCAATTCTGGTCCTGGGGGACTGATGTGCAGGCTTCTGTTACAACCCAGCTCTAAAACGCATGTTAAACTATAGGGGTCATGATCTTTAATCTGGACCAGAATGATTTATAGTCTCTAGATCTTTAGTGTAGTTCTATTGGTCAGATTGAAGAATGACTGTAGTATTAGCTGAACCAGCTGTGTGGAAGCTGGTTTGGAGTGAAAGCCTGCACACACTGGCCTTCTGGGACCAGAGTTCTCCTGATCAGTAAGAGAAAGATGTCTATAGATCACGTCCAGCCTGTTTGTTACTGTATGAAGCTGATCAATCAGGTCGATCAGAGGGACAATCCAAATGTTACGATTGATTGGTCAAGATTGTCTGTATGAGGTGTCATTAACCAATTGCATTAACCCTGGATGTCTTGCATGCCACGCCCTCAGTCATCTGTTTTCAAACTGCATGAATACACTCATAAAAAAACACACACACACTGCATTGACGAAAGCACACACTGCATGAACACACACACTGACTCAACACAAATGACCCAATGGCTGAGAAACTAAATACTGGGCCATGTTCAGTACAAAAACGATGTGGAATGTTGCAGATAGAAAAGCCATGACTAGAGCTGAATGGATTACGTATTCTATATACCAGTGAGGTATGTATATTCTACATTGTACATTTCTATCTAAACGTTGGCCAACGTTTTCCTGCTGAACATGGCCCTGAGCTTTTTGTCTGTCACGTTATAATCGACCACCTGACAACAAATAAGGTTGCTCAGTAGCTGCTCTGATTGGCTGATTTAGTGAAGGGCTGGTTATCTTTTAGGCATCTGTTAAAGACACCGTAAACAGCGCAGATGCCCTCAAACAACAGACGGACAAATGTATCGTGAATGACAGGTGGGTTTCAGGCCCACACACACACACACACCGCTTATGTCCAAGTTGTACTCATGCTCAGCCTCCTATGTCCTAAGTTTACACACACACACACACACACACACACACACATCATTGAGGACTTACACCATAGGCATCACACTCACCTATATTATTTTACCAACATCTCTATCATTTTAAAACACCATTTTCTCATCCACTGCTCTTGTGCCATGTTTCATAAGACCAAGTTATCTCTGCCTGTGGTTTGAGTGTTGGTTTTGGAAGTGTCAAGTTGAAAGATCTAAGCATGGTTCAGCAAGAACTCCCAACAGCCCAAAGTTAACACGCAGCAGACTGCTGGATGAACAATGTTTTAGGTGATCTGTTGACAGGATGTTGTGACCCTTTTTAAGCACAGTCACTGACCGGTGGAATGGACTCTGCATCTGACATGAGACTGTTTTTGTCTGTTTAGTTGCATGTCTGACGAGTAGTGGTGCAACGGATCACAAAACTCACGGATCGGAACACGGTTTTGAGTCACGGATCGGATCATTTTTCAGATTATCAAAAAAAAGGAGATGAATATAACTTTGCTTTCCATTTATGACTTAAAGCAAGGAACTTTTAAATGTTTAAATCAAATATTCAATAGTCAATTGTTAAATTAAAGTGCAATATGAGGCATTATACCTTCTTCCTTTGAACAATAGTGAATGAAAAAATAGCCTGTGTTCACATCAAAAAAAAGAAAGCAAAGGAGACCTGAGCTTAACTTTTAAAATCACTTTTCAAAAAGATGAGGATGTCTACATTGTCTGGGAGAGGGTAGACTTCTTTGCAGTTACTATGTCCCCTGCTGTGGAGAACACCCCTCTCGCTAGGAATTGAAGTGCCAGGTAGCATCTTGCCATCATGGCAATGTGAGGGTATTTACACTCATTCCTTTCCACTGTCAGTGGATCACCATCAACTGGAATGCCGCTTGCTGCCTTGTAGGATGCCTCCTCTTTGATGGTTTTGGCAAACGTCTTGCCTGTGTCCTTGCTCGCAAAGGTCTTCCCAAAAAGCTCCTTCATGGTCGAATTCTTTTGTGGAGGAGATGCCTCGACGCTCCTGTCGGCTCTGTGGCTTGACCCTGCAGAAAAAATGACTTGATTATTTATTTTCATTTTTCTTTGAACTGTAATTGTGGCAATAACATTTAATAAAAGCCATAATTATTCCAAATCAAATGGATGATTCTAATAGACTAAGATTAGACTACAATATATTTATTTAAGTAATTCACTCTTACATTTAAAAAAATGTACCTCAGTGGTGAGATCACTTTATGTCCTCCGGTGTAGGGCAGGGTCTAGGTGAGACAGGGACTTGAACCAGTAGATCTATGAAGGTAGTCCTGTACATTAGGGGGGTATCTGGGGTTCAGGTCCTCTTTTTTGATTTATTTCACCTTTTATTTAACCAGGTAGGCAAGTTGAGAACAAGTTCTCATTTACAATTGCGACCTGGCCAAGATAAAGCAAAGCAATACAGTAGAAACAAGTCTATATACGATGTGAGCAAATGAGGTGAGATAAGGGAGGTAAAGGCAAATAAAGGCTATGGTGGCAAAGTAAATACAATATAGCAAGTAAAATACTGGAATGGTAGATTTGCAGTGGAAGAATGTGCAAAGTAGAAATAAAAATAATGCGGTGCAAAGGAGCAAAATAATTAAAATTTAAAAAATACAGTAGGGAAAGAGGTAGTTGTTTGGGCTAAGTTATAGATGGGCTATGTACAGGTGCAGTAATCTGTGAGCTGCTCTGACAGCTGGTGCTTAAAGCTAGTGAGGGAGATAAGTGTTTCCAGTTTCAGAGATTTTTGGAGTTTGTTCCAGTCATTGGCAGCAGAGAACTGGAAGGAGAGGTGGCCAAGAAATAATTGGTTTTGGGGGTGACCAGAGATATACCTGCTGGAGCGTGTGCTACAGGTGGGTGATGCTATGGTGACCAGCGAGCTGAGATAAGGGGAGACTTTACCTAGCAGGATCTTGTAGATGACCTGGAGCCAGTGAGTTTGGCGACGAGTATGAAGCGAGGGCCAGCCAACGAGGGCATACAGGTCACAATGGTGGGTAGTATATGGGGCTTTGGTGACAAAACGGATGGTACTGTGATAGACTGCATCCAATTTGTTGAGTAGGGTATTAGAGGCTATTTTGTAAATGATGTCGAGGATTGGTAGAATGGTCAGTTTTACAAGGGTATGTTTGGCAGCATGAATGAAGGATGCTTTTGTGAAATAGGATGCCAATTCTAGATTTAACTTTCGATTGGAGATGTTTGATGTGGGTCTGGAAGGAGAGTTTATAGTCTAACCAGACACCTAGGTATTTGTAGTTGTCCACTTATTCTAAGTCAGAGCCGTCCAGAGTAGTGATGTTGGACAGGCGGGCAGGTGCAGGCAGCGATCGGTTGAAGAGCATGCATTTAGTTTTACTTGTATTTAAGAGCAATTGGAGGCCACGGAAGGAGAGTTGTGTGGCATTGAAGCTTGCCTGGAGGGTTGTTAATACAGTGTCCAAAGAAGGGCCAGAAGTGTACAGAATGTTGTGTCGTCTGCGTAGAGGTGGATCAGAGACTCACCAGCAGCAAGAGCGACATCAATGATGTATACAGAGAAGAGTCGGTCCAAGAATTGAACCCTGTGGCACCCCCATAGACTGCCAGAGGTCCGGACAACCGACCCTCCGATTTGACACACTGAACTCTATCAGAGAAGTAGTTGGTGAACCAGGCGAGGCAATCATTTGAGAAACCAAGGCTGTCGAGTCTGCCAATGAGGATGTGGTGATTGACAGAGTCCGAAAGCCTTGGCCAGATCAATGAATATGGCTGCACAGTAATGTTTCTTATCGATGGTGGTTAAGATATCGTTTAGGACCTTGAGCGTGGCTGAGGTGCACCCATGACCAGCTCTGAAACCAGATTGCATAGCGGAGAGGGTATGGTGAGATTCGAAATGGTCGGTAATCTGTTTTGGCTTTCGAAAACCTTAGAAAGGCAGGGTAGGATAGATATAGGTCTGTAGCAGTTTGGGTCAAGAGTGTGTGCCCCCCCCTTTGAAGAGGGGGATGACTGCAGCTGCTTTCCAATCTTTGGGAATCTCAGACGACACGAAAGAGAGGAACAGGCTAGTAATAGGGGTGGCAACAATATCTGCAGGTAATTTTAGAAAGAAAGGTCCAGATTGTCTAGCCTGGCTGATTTGTAGGGGTCCAGATTTTGCAGCTCTTTCAGAACATCAGCTGACTGGATTTGGGAGAAGGAGAAATGGGGAAGACTTGGGCGAGTTGCTGTGGGGGTTGCAGTGCTGTTGACCGGGGTAGAGGTAGCCAGGTGGAAAGCATGGCCAGCCGTAGAAAAATGCTTATTGAAATTCTCAATTATAGTGGATTTATCAGTGGTGAGTTTCCTATCTTCAGTGCAGTGGGCAGCTGGGAGGTGTTCTTATTCTCCATGGACTTTACAGTGTCCCAGAACTTTTTTGAGTTAGTGTTGCAGGAAGCAAATTTCTCCTTGAAAAAGCTAGCCTTGGCTTTTCTAACTGCCTGTGTAGATTGGTTTCTAGCTTCCCTGAAAAGCTACATATCACGGGGGCTGTTTGATGCTAATGCAGAACTCCATAGGATGTTTTTGTGTTGGGTAAGGGCAGTCGGGTCTGGGGAGAACCAAGGGCTATATCTGTTCCTGGTTCTAAATTTCTTGAATGGGGCATGCTTATTTTAGATGGTTAGGAAGGCATTTAAAAAAAAAAAAAAATAACCAGGCATCCTCTACTGACCGGATCAGATCAATATCAATGGCAGCCTCTAATGGCAGCCTTGACATCCCTAGTGATGGTGCGGTCTTCCTCACTTGGGGCTATGGATTTTATCCTTGTTTTCAGAGGTAGGATCATGGACACATTAGGTTCTCAATGTTTATACCCCAATTTAATGACTATGTCTGCAACCAGGATTTGTAAGATACTGGTTGGAATGAAAACAGGGAGAGGCCCAGTCCACAATAGTAAAATGTTTATTCACGGGAACGTTCTGGCGTGCACAGTACAAAGACCTTAATTTTATAGTGACACACATACTTCCACACAAAACATTAGTTATCATACGCCCACACTGTCCTGCTACCCAGCCGACATAGCGAGAGACCCTGGGAAGTTCTCAGTGCCCCAGCCAAGGTCGGCCCTGAATCTTGCTCAGATGGTCCGTTATCAAGACACTAGATATATTGTCACCAAAACATTAATTCTGACTACGAACTACACTCATATATAATTCTACTGACTAAATCACACACAGCATTAAAATAGTCTAATGATTCTAATCTGTGCTCAATAGGGTTGTAACTGTTTTGAGGTTTGATCACCCAGAGGACCTCAGCCACCTTCACCACCTTCACATCATCAGACAAGGTGAAGATGTTTGTTTTTCCAGGGTCTTGTCTGTCAGTGCAGAGTATACAGTTGCCTGCTGCTCAAGATAGAGCTCCAACATGTCATAAGTGGAGTTCCATCTTGTTGTGACATGGTGTATGAGCTTGTGGGTTGGTAGCTGTAGCATTTCCTGCTTGGTCTTAAGAACATCAGCAGCTGTTGTGCTTTGGTGGAAAAAGAAAAACCCCTTCCTGATCCTCCCACGGAGGCGGTCAATCTGGTTCACTGAGATTCCCTTTTGAGATGCTAAATTGATCACAAGTGCAAAGCAAGCTATGTGTGGCCCCAGTACAGCCTCTATCACTGCATTGACTTGGTTAGGGCTATCTGTGGTGGTTGGGATATTGCTGTTGGGCCTCTCTAGCTTCCACTCTGCTACTGCTCCTAGCACTACCTGCACCAGATTTGTGCCTGTGTGACTCTCATAGAGGGGGTGTGTCTGTAGCCCCGGACTTCACATCTCCCCCTCTGTGGTGTTGTGAGCAGTCAGTCACATAGCTTTCCGTTGCCCTGGAGGTCCAGCCGTCTGTGGTGAGGGCAACAGAGGATGTCTTGGATAATCCTTCGACATTTGAGATATTTTCCTCTTCATAAAGATCTGGCACGATCTTCATACTGAAGTGGGTGCGTGAGGGATTTTCATAGCGTGGCTCAAGCACTTTCACCATGTTTTTAAACCCTTTGTTTTCCACAACAGAGTATGGTCTCATGTCTGCAGAGATAAACATCCCAATAGATTTGGTGATGGCTTTAGTCTGGTCTGATTCTGCAGCAAAGGGCTGCTTAAATGGCGCGGTGAGGAGTTGTCTCTTGGCTGAGTTGTCTCCTGTCACTGACACACCAGGGTGATGATGCTTTAAATGTGTGGCCACGCTCAATGTATTTCCATGATCATACGGCTTTCTTGTGGCTCAATGCCTACACACTAATGGTGTTGTCCACCACCCTTCTTCCGTCATCATATTTGACAGGGAAGCCAAAATGCTCCCGTACATGAGACTTAAATGAAGCGGGAGGCTTTTCCAGTTCTTCAGCTCCTCTGCCAGCCATGGCTGTCACTGCTCTTTTTTCTTTGCATTTTGCAACGCGAGGATCCAGGATTGATTCGTTAGGATTCAACATGCCCGTTTCACGTGAACAGTACACACAACCGCTTTTTAAAATGTTTATAATCAAAACAACCTTCAGGCTTCAGAGTGAAACGCAGGACGCACCTCTTGTCTTTCTTTTCACTGCAACTCTGCATCGAGATTTAGTGAATTATGACTTTAAAAAGTAACAGCGGCAGTAGAACTGTATTTCACATTATGATGGTTGAACTTTGCAATTGATCCTCGGTTCACATGCGTGCTGAACCGTGGGGGGTGATCCGTACGGATCACGGATCGACTACGGTCTGTTACACCACTACTGACGAGACATTGTTTTTTTTGGCCTTTTGTAGTGAAAAGGCCAAATAAAAGTTCTCTTTGAACAGATTCACAGACTGAAATGAGAGCATACTTGATCCTAAATATGCTAACAATGTTGTGTTTTTAACATTTTTTCTCACATTCTCTATCTCCTCTTTTCCTAACAGATAAGATGTGAGGGAACTGTCATACAGGACACCAACAGGAGCGAACAAACCCCTCTACTACAGCACTGGGTGGACACACAGATAGCAGTCTAGCCCAGTGCTGCAGAGCTCTGTGTTTGAGACTGAAACCCTATAGCCACTGACTGACAATTCTCTCTCTCTATATATATATATATAAATAAATAAATAAATATATATATATATATATATATACTGCTCAAAAAAATAAAGGGAACACTAAAATAACACATCCTAGATCTGAATGAATGAAATATTCTTATTAAATACTTTTTTCTTTACATAGTTGAATGTGCTGACAACAAAATCACACACAAATTACCAATGGAAATCAAATGTATCAACCCATGGAGGGCTGGATTTGGAGTCACACTCAAAATTCAAGTGGAAAACCACACTACAGGCTGATCCAACTTTGATGTAATGTCCTTAAAACAACTCAAAATGAGGCTCAGTAGTGTGTGTGGCCTCCACGTGCCTGTATGACCTCCCTACAACGCCTGGGCATGCTCCTGATGAGGTGGCGGATGGTCTCCTGAGGGATCTCCTCCCAGACCTGGACAAAAGCATCCGCCAACTCCTGGACAGTCTGTTGGTGGATGGAGCGAGACATGATGTCCCAGATGTGCTCAATTGGATTCAGGTCTGGGGAACGGGCGGGCCAGTACATAGCATCAATGCCTTCCTCTTGCAGGAACTGCTGACACACTCCAGCCACATGAGGTCTAGCATTGTCTTGCATTAGGAGGAACCCAGGGCCAACCGCACCAGCATATGGTCTCACAAGGGGTCTGAGGATCTCATCTCGGTACCTAATGGCAGTCAGGCTATGTCTGGCGAGCACATGGAGGGCTGTGCGGCACCCCAAAGAAATGCCACCCCACACCATGACTGACACACCGCCAAACCGGTCATGCTGGAGGATGTTGCAGGCAGCAGAACGTTCTCCACAGCGTCTCCAGACTCTGTCACATCTGTCATGTGCTCAGTGTGAACCTGCTTTCATCTGTGAAGAGCACAGGGTGCCAGTGGCGAATTTGCCAATCTTTGTGTTCTCTGGCAAACGTCCTGCACGGTGTTTGGCTGTAAGCACAACCCCCACCTGTGGACGTCAGGCCCTCGTACCACCCTCATGGAGTCTGTTTCTGACCGTTTGAGCAGACACATATGCACATTTGTGGCCTGCTTGAGGTCATTTTGCAGGGCTCTGGCAGTGCTCCTCCTGCTCCTCCTTGCACAAAGGCGGAGGTAGCGGTCCTGCTGCTGGGTTGTTGCCCTCCTACGGCCTCCTCCACGTCTCCTGATGTACTGGCCTGTCTCCTGGTAGCGCCTCCATGCTCTGGACACTACGCTGACAGACACAGCAAACCTTCTTGCCACAGCTCGCATTGATGTGCCATCCTGGATGAGCTGCGCTACCTGAGCCACTTGTGTGGGTTGTAGACTCTGTCTCATGCTACCACTAGAGTGAAAGCACCGCCAGCATTCAAAAGTGACCAAAACATCAGCCAGGAAGCATAGGAACTGAGAACTGGTCTGTGGTCACCATCTGCAGAACCACTCCTTTATTGGGGGTGTCTTGCTAATTGCCTATAATTTCCACCTGTTGTCTATTCCATTTGCACAACAGCATGTGGAATTTATTGTCAATCAGTGTTGCTTCCTAAGTGGACAGTTTGATTTCACAGAAGTGTGATTGACTTGGAGTTACATTGTGTTGTTTAAGTGTTCCCTTTATTTTTTTGAGCTGTGTGTGTGTGTGTGTGTGTGTGTGTGTGTGTGTGTGTGTGTGTGTGTATATATATATATATATATATATACACACAGTG
Source organism: Oncorhynchus nerka (assembly GCF_034236695.1). Taxonomy (NCBI): domain Eukaryota; kingdom Metazoa; phylum Chordata; class Actinopteri; order Salmoniformes; family Salmonidae; genus Oncorhynchus; species Oncorhynchus nerka. The sequence goes on from NC_088399.1 coordinate 24,440,261, forward strand.
CCTTGCGAAAGTATTCGGCCCCCTTGAACTTTGCGACCTTTTGCCACATTTCAGGCTTCAAACATAAAGATATAAAACTGTATTTTTTTGTGAAGAATCAACAAGTGGGACACAATCATGAAGTGGAACGACATTTATTTGATATTTCAAACTTTTTTAACAAATCAAAAACTGAAATATTGGGCGTGCAGAACATTTCTGGGATCTATTATTTCAGCTCATGAAACATGGGATCAACATTTTACATGTTGTGTTTATATTTTTGTTAAGTGTAGATATGTATTCTTCTGCTTTCCTTTCTTACTTTACTCCTGGTAGCAGTTGCCTACATGCACAGATCTAAAATCGGCAAACCTGACCCTAAATCAGAAATGCAAAACTGACCCTAAATCAGCATCTAGAGGCAACTTCATTCTACAATAGCTCACCAGACAAAATAACCAAAGTCTACTGTTATTTGAGATAACTGAGATACAATTATATTTTTTGCCAGAGTTGTGGTCAATTGTATTTTAATTTCAGTCAATTCAGGAAGTACACTGAAATTCCCATGCTTTTCATTGAGGAAAATGTGGAAATGGAATTTGGTGTACTTTCTGAATTGAAGTGGAATTGACCTAACCCTGTTTTTGCATGTGGTGAATAACACCTCATTCAGATCAAATTAGGTATGTCTTAGGCACCAATAATGACTGAGATTACAATTGAGCTATTTAAATAAGGAACTCTCGCTCTCTATATATTCCCCCAAAAGATAGGCGATAATGAAGACGACTCATGAAAAAAATTGTCAAGGTTCTTTTCTGTGTAAGTGGGCGTTCCCTCTCTCGCATGGGCATGCTTTTCAACTTGAGCACGTGCAAAAATGGTCTTGCGAGAGAGAGTACGCCCACTTACACAGACCGGAAACTGCCCAATAACAGCTATCTCTGGCCTACCTATCCTCTCCCCGGAAATGACTCTGTCTGGGGTTTTACTACACCTTACTTCTGCCTTTTTAATTGGAGATGTTTCCTTTGCCCAATCCGAAATTGACCTCTAACCCCTTGGCACTCCGTGCAGATGTAGATTTGAGAGGATTGGATAGCTGTGATAGCTCCATATTGTTCTCTGTTTTTTTACCATACAGAAAAATGCTCCAGGTTAGGGGCTAGCCAGCCTCTGTCACAGGCTTTCACTTCTTAATGTGAGTGATGCCGAGGCATCCAATGCTAGGTGCCAGGGGTCCATTTGGAATTGGGCTGTTTCTGTCCTCTGCATTTCACTGTGTGCTTTCTCAGCACACAGGACCTTTGAATGAGATTGATAATGTGAAATGTGGATTTGCCCCCTCATACTCCTTGTAGACTCCTTTAGTGGTGAAGATGATGAATAACTCTTTCTTAAATAATAAATCAATGTGCCTGGAATAGGTATACAGTACTTCTACTACTGGTTTGGTCTCCTGTGGTATTTTACATTAGAAGGTGGCCTCTTCTGTTCAGGGAAATGACAAACATCTCTCTGTGTGATGACTTTTTTGAAATGGTTTGGGCTGGAAGTGAAAGACGATATGCAGTGTTCTATGAAAGATGCAGCAGAGGTACACTGGTACAAGCCTAAAACCGATACGCCCCCAACATTAACACTAATGAATAAACCAATCAGCGTTTACACTCGTCATGAAACATATAGTGATCTTGTTTAATGTTGCTGGTGGGGGGGGCTTGATATGATTGACATTTCCCCTCTGCCTGTGGTCTGGAAGCTAGAAGCTGTGAGAGAGGTGGCCCTAGCATAGATTCAAATGTGCATCTCCCACAAGGTTCTGAGGGAAATGAATAACAAAACTGTTCAAGTGGTGAGAAAGTGGCTCTGCTTCAACACACAACACGGGATGTCTTCCTGAGCCAAAGAGAGGAGGGTTTAGGTGTCATGACTATTGAGTGGATTTACGCTGCGACCAGACTGACTCACCTGTTGAACATGCTCAACAGTGACCATGTGGCACTTAACCTGAGCCTCCCTCCTCCTGGACCTATGGAGGAGGAAGGTTCCACTGGCCAGTGACACTGAGGACAACTTCCTGGGCTTCAGGAGGAAGGTTCCACTGGCCAGTGACACTGAGGACAACTTCCTGGGCTTCAGGAGAAAGGTTCCACTGGCTAGTGACACTGAGGACAACTTCCTGGGCTTCAGGAGGAAGGTTCCACTGGCCAGTGACACTGAGGACAACTTCCTGGGCTTCAGGAGGAAGGTTCCACTGGCCAGTGACACTGAGGACAACTTCCTGGGCATCAGGAGGAAGGTTCCACTGGCCAGTGACACTGAGGACAACTTCCTGGGCTTCAGGAGGAAGGTTCCACTGGCCAGTGACACTGAGGACAACTTCCTGGGCTTCAGGAGGAAGGTTCCACTGGCCAGTGACACTGAGGACAACTTCCTGGGCTTCAGGAGGAAGGTTCCACTGGCCAGTGACACTGAGGACAACTTCCTGGGCTTCAGGAGGAAGGTTCCACTGGCCAGTGACACTGAGGACAACTTCCTGGGCTTCAGGAGGAAGGTTCCACTGGCCAGTGACACTGAGGACAACTTCCTGGGCTTCAGGAGGAAGGCCAATGGAAAATTGGACAATCATGCTGCGGGCTTTGGAGTGTGGTCAGACTGTCCAGTCCTGTTCAACTGGAGTAGAGTTCAGGTGGACACAGACTGATATGCAAACTGATCCAGTTGTGGCAGATTGTGGTGTTGTTGTGGAGGCTTCTGTAACCCGTGATTGAACATCTCATCCTACATCCAGGACAACACTTCTTGGTATCAGATGGATGCAGGTACCGTAACTCTGGACTGTGTTGACCACTCTGTCTCCCATTCCATGTACCAGAATGCTGCCGTTGGTGAGGGCATTCTCACCTTTACTGTTAAGGCGAGGCTGCAACAAAATATAATCTATCACTCTGGTACCCTGCAAACAATTACCCACTTTGTATTCTACATGAGTCAAATGTAATGGAGTTCATTGCCCATGTTGTGAATGGCTGCTGTTCAAACAAGGATTTGTACATTGTATTTATAAAGCCCTTTTACATCAGCCGAAGTCACAAAGTGATATACAGAAACCCAGCCTAAAACCCCAAACAGCAAACAATGCAGATGTAGAGGCACAGTTGCAAGGAAAAACTCCCTAGAAAGGCAGAAACCAAGGAAGAAACCAGGCTCTGAGGGGTGGCCAGTCCTCTTCTGGCTGTGCCGGGTGGAGATTATAACAGTACATGGCCAAAATGTTCAAACGTTCATAGATGGCCAGCAGGGTCAAATAATAATAATCACAGTGGTTGTAGAGGGTGCATCAGGTCAGCACCTCAGGAGTAAAAGTCAGTTGGCTTTTCATAGCCAAGCATTCAGAGTTCCAGACAGCAGGTGCGTTAGAGTTGAACACAGCAGGTCCGGTAAACAGGTCAGGGTTCCATAGCCGCAGGCAGAACAGTTGAAACTGTAGCAGCATCATGACCAGGTGGACTGGGGACAGTAAGGAGGCATCATGCCAGGTCGTCCTGAGGCATGGTCCTAGGGCTCAGGTCCTCCGGGAGAGAGAATTACAGGGAGCATACTTAAATTCACACAGGACACCAGATAAGACAGGAGAATTACACCAGATATAACAGATTGACCCTAGCCCCCCTACACAAATTATTGCAGCATAGATACTGGAGGCTGAGACCGGAGGGGTCGGGAGACACTATGCCCACGTCCGACAATACCCCCTGACAGGGCCAACCAGGCAGGATGTAACCTCACCCACTTTGCCAAAGCACAGCCCCCACACCGCTAGATGGATATCAACAGACCACCAACTTACTACCCTGAGACGAGGCTGAGTACAGCCCATGAAGATCTCCCCCACTGCAAGACATGGCCTCTTTGTTGGCCGCTTTGTTGACCTGTTGAGTCGTCTCACCAACAGCACACATGCATAAACATTCTTGTGTAAGGGGAAGCTGGTTTGATGTTGTGTTTTCCTGTGTACAAATACACCAGATATATTTGTGGGGGAGGTCCGGGGGAGGTGCTGATTGGACGGCTACATGGAGTAGGCCTTTTCTGACACGCTGCTTCAGTACCAGCCCCTCGTGGTGCTGAGACAGCCTGGGTGGAGGTACAAGCTGGTGGTGCTGATATTTGGCAGTCTCGGCCACATACACAGGCTTGCAGTGCATGGCCTCCAGATTGCAGGCCTGACAAAAACTAGGGCAAACCAATTGGCTAGGTACTGCTCTGTTTCAGCTGTCATGGGCAGCCTAGCTGTTTGGAGAAGGAGGTGCTTTCTGTACCCTTGAGTGCCATGTAGACAGGGACCTTTGAAATGTTTGGATCCTTTTTTGTGTGTGCGTGTGTGTGTGTGTGCACAGAAATCTTCACTCTGGTAACTGTAAAAGTATTGAGTAACACGTACAAAGACTTTGCAAGAGATTAAGTACAATATAAGCCATGAGGCTTTAGATGTGTTTGTGTGCATGCGAGTGTGTTTGCTTAGTATGTAGGCTACGTGTGTGAAGTGTGTTATTTTATTGATTTCTAACACACAGGAAGAGTTGCATCACAGACACAGTGAGGATCTCAGGGTGGTATGGTTGGTGTTATTTCATCGGGATGACTCCAGTGGTCAGCAGAACGACGATGACCATGGCAATGATAACGATCACCGCGGTCACTATGCTAACGATCAGCTTGATGTTCTTCCTGCAGTAGGAACGAGCCACCGCTTCACACTTCCTCTCAAAGAGCTTTGACTGTAAACACACACCAGAGAGAAAGAGATCGGGGAGAAAGGAGAGAGATGTACAGTAGTCAAATCAAAATCAAATCAAATCAAATGTATTTATATAGCCCTTCGTACATCAGCTGATATCTCAAAGTGCTGTACAGAAACCCAGCCTAAAACCCCAAACAGCAAGCAATGCAGGTGTAGAAGCACGGTGGCTAGGAAAAACTCCCTAGAAAGGCCAAAACCTAGGAAGAAACCTAGAGAGGAACCAGGCTATGTGGGGTGGCCAGTCCTCTTCTGGCTGTGCCGGGTGGAGATTATAACAGAACATGGCCAAGATGTTCAAATGTTCATAAATGACCAGCATGGTCGAATAATAGTAAGGCAGAACAGTTGAAACTGGAGCAGCAGCATGGCCAGGTGGACTGGGGACAGCAAGGAGTCATCATGTCAGGTAGTCCTGGGACATGGTCCTAGGGCTCAGGTCAGTTGAAACTGGAGCAGCAGCATGGCCAGGTGGACTGGGGACAGCAAGGAGTCATCATGTCAGGTAGTCCTGGGGCATGGTCCTAGGGCTCAGGTCCTCCGAGAGAGAGAAAGAAAGAGAGAATTAGAGAACGCACACTTAGATTCACACAGGACACCGAATAGGACAGGAGAAGTACTCCAGATATAACAAACTGACCCTAGCCCCCCGACACATAAACTACTGCAGCATAAATACTGGAGGCTGAGACAGGAGGGGTCAGGAGACACTGTGGTCTATGGCATGTGCTGAACTCAGAGCAGCAACTACTACCAGGTGGGGGTGAGGAGGGTGAGATGGAGGGGATGGAAATCTACTAACCGAGTCCTGGAGGTTTTCTGCTATGGAGGTGATGTGATCCTGTCTCTCTCCTCTGCAACATGTTCTCTGTGTTCTGTTTCAAGTTAAATTTAGTTGATTTTACGTTAGTTGATTTTAGTTCACACTGCTCTTATTTGCATGTTCAAAATACAATCTTATCTGCAAACAGTTGTGTAGTTGCAGGCTTTTGCTCCAGCTAAAGCAGTATCACCTGATCCAACTATCACCTAATCATAGTCTTCAAAAAATAAGATCTATAAGGGCTCTATTCAATTCGTAGCACTGAAGAACCGCTTTATAGCCGATTGACAATGAAAAGGCAATGTTCCTGAGGTTGCCGACACTGCATTCAGGGAAACGCTGCTTATGTCCGCTCAATTGGAAATGACCTTTCATTTGTTCGCTGCTCTTCCTGGGATACTTCGGTGATGCTGATTGAATAGTGCCCCTCGTTGAATCAGCTGTGTAACTGTCTTGGCTAATGTGAAAGCCTACATCTTCTCTGGTCCTCCCTCCTCACAGGGTAAAACACATTCAGGGTCGTGTAAGAGAATACATGTTGAATACCATACACTATTCACACTCACCAGCTCATCTTCCATGACCAAAATGTCCAAACTCTCAGCGATCACCTAGAAAAATTCAAATTTGGTAGGAGTGATAGAATACGCCGTTGTTATAAATTGGTTTGGGATATCTTCCTGATTGTTCAGTCATCTCTTACAGTCTACAGTGTGTGTGTGTGTGTGTGTGTGTGTGTGTGTGTGTGTGTGTGTGTGTGTGTGTGTGTTTCCGGGATGTGAGAGAAAGACTAGACAGTTTTAGTTTGGTCCACTAGATGGCAGCAGAGTTAAACAGATGCTTGTTGTTGAAGAACAATCAGTCCTCATTCTCCTCTTCTTCCTCTCAAATGGATGTGACACCGAGGGCAGAGATGGCCTTAAACAAACTGATAATGGTCTGATTTCTTCCACTGAGAGAGAGAGAGGTGGAGAGAGAGGGGTAGGGAGAAAGAGAGATGGAGAGAGAGGGCCTGGGTCTGGAAGAGTATATAACAATGAACAAAAGATGAGCCAGCCTGAGAGGACAGGACAGAAGGGGACAAAAGATGAGCCAGCCTGAGAGGACAGGTCAGAAGGGGACAAAAGATGAGCCAGCCTGAGAGGACAGGTCAGAAGGGGACAAAAGATGAGCCAGCCTGAGAGGACAGGTCAGAAGGGGACAAAAGATGAGCCAGCCTGAGAGGACAGGTCAGAAGGGGACAAAAGATGAGCCAGCCTGAGAGGACAGGACAGAAGGGGACAAAAGAAAGAGGGATGTGGGAAAGAGAGCAAAACTGAATCATTACAGATTCAGATATAGAAATGTAAAATTAACTTCCGATTGAGCCGACATATGCAGCATTTACCATAAATGCAGTCTCCGTTAACGTGGAAACATTGTCTAAAAGAGAGGAATGAAACAGGACAGCAGTCAGCTAAACAAGCGAGGAAGGAATCTATTAAAGCTGAGAGATCAGAAGAGAGCGAGCGGGAGGGAGAGAAAAATAATGTGGAAGAAAGAGGGGAGGAGTGAGTCGTCTGGTAGCATTCAGAGCTGCTAAACCTTTGGCCAATCTGAGTGTCTGTCTGTCCCCTCTGTGTGCATGCACGTGCGTGTTTATGTGTGTACTTGCAGGTGTGTCTCTATGCAGGTGCGTGTTTATGTGTGTACTTGCAGGTGTGTCTCTATGCAGGTGCGTGTTTATGTGTGTACTTGCAGGTGCGTGTTTATGTGTGTACTTGCAGGTGTGTCTCTATGCAGGTGCGTGTTTATGTGTGTACTTGCAGGTGTGTCTCTATGCAGGTGCGTGTTTATGTGTGTACTTGCAGGTGCGTGTTTATGTGTGTACTTGCAGGTGTGTCTCTATGCAGGTGCGTGTTTATGTGTGTACTTGCAGGTGTGTCTCTATGCAGGTGCGTGTTTATGTGTGTACTTGCAGGTGCGTGTTTATGTGTGTACTTGCAGGTGTGTCTCTATGCAGGTGCGTGTTTATGTGTGTACTTGCAGGTGTGTCTCTATGCAGGTGCGTGTTTATGTGTGTACTTGCAGGTGTGTCTCTATGCAGGTGCGTGTTTATGTGTGTACTTGCAGGTGCGTGTTTATGTGTGTACTTGCAGGTGTGTCTCTATGCAGGTGCGTGTTTATGTGTGTACTTGCAGGTGCGTGTTTATGTGTGTACTTGCAGGTGTGTCTCTATGCAGGTGCGTGTTTATGTGTGTACTTGCAGGTGCGTGTTTATGTGTGTACTTGCAGGTGCGTGTTTATGTGTGTACTTGCAGGTGTGTCTCTATGCAGGTGCGTGTTTATGTGTGTACTTGCAGGTGCGTGTTTATGTGTGTACTTGCAGGTGTGTCTCTATGCAGGTGCGTGTTTATGTGTGTACTTGCAGGTGCGTGTTTATGTGTGTACTTGCAGGTGTGTCTCTATGCAGGTGCGTGTTTATGTGTGTACTTGCAGGTGCGTGTTTATGTGTGTACTTGCAGGTGTGTCTCTATGCAGGTGCGTGTTTATGTGTGTACTTGCAGGTGTGTCTCTATGCAGGTGCGTGTTTATGTGTGTACTTGCAGGTGTGTCTCTATGCAGGTGTGTGTTGTTTGAACTTGCCCGCTTTCTGAACCCTTTCTCCATCCCTTCATCCCTCCCTCCATATCACCCAGCTCTTCCACAGGCTTTAGAAGTGTGAACATCAGTTCAGAACACACAGACACTCTCGAAGTGGGTGATACAGTAACTGTCTGAAAAAAACTAGAAAAGAAACTCTTGCGAAGAGATGTTTGTGTTTGCATCACACAGATGCCACAATCCCTGGTTTTCAGCTTCTGCTATAAAATGCACTTGTAATTCACTAGCAACGCACATATCAACATGACGCATTGGACAGAGCGACAACAGAACAACTAATTTAGTGGACGTTTTCTCCAATGATCAAGTGTCTCCAGGATGGTGTCAACCAATGACGGACAGTATTTGCTTTAATGTATTCATGTGTGCATGTGTATGTGTTGCTGTTATGTGGCACGTTGATATGAGAGCTACACTCAGTGGCCAGTTTATTAGGTACACCCATCTCGTTCCGTGTCGGACCCCCCATTGCCTCCTCCTACTGTATTCTTCGGGGCATAGAAACGTAGCTAATTTGGTATCAAGGGACCAAAAGTGTGCTATTCCCTACACCATTACACCACCACCACCAGCCTGTAGCTTTGACACCAGGCAGGATGGGGCCATGGACTCAAGCTGTTTGGCCAAATCCTGACTGGATTCGTCGGCAATATTTTTCTACTCTTCAATTGTCTAGTGTTGGTGATGGCGTTCCCACTGCAGCCGCTTCTGATCGGAGTGGAACCTCATCTGCTGCAATAGCCCATCCGTGACAAAGACAGATGAGTTGTGTGTTCCGAGATGCCGTTCTGCAGACCACTGTTGTACTGCGCCGTTATTTGCCTGTAAGCTTGCTTAACCCAGAACTGTCGTGCGTGAAAAGCCCAGGACGCCAACCGCTTCGGAGCTACTGGAATCGACATGCCTGGCACCGACGATCATACCACACTCAAAGTCCCTTATGTCACTCATCTTGTCCATTCTAACGTTTAGTCGAACAGTAACTGAATGCCTCGATGCCTATCTTCCTGCTTTATATAGCAAGCCACAACCACGTGACTCACTGTCTGTAGGAGCGAACCATTGTGAACAGAGTGGTGTACCTGATAAACTGCCCACTGAGTATATTCAGCTATTGGTAGCTTCCTGTCTCACTTCTCCTCCGACTCTGGATGTGTATAGGAAATGACCTGCAATTTATACACAAGTACGTGTTCACACACTAAAGCAGATGGGTTCACATAGAGTAGCTGTAACCATAACAACCTGGCCTAGCCAAACAGAAGACCCCCACCCGTTCTCAATACCAGCTCTGTCACACCGTCTGGTCTGAACACAGAGGAGCAGTAAAAGGATCTGTCATTATTGAATAATAACACAGGAGTGATGTCATATCTGTAGAAACAACCAGCCTGGTCTCCTCTTCATTTACACACCAACTGCCAACACAACATATCAGCTCCCAATCACTATCAGCTCCCAATCACTATCAGCTCCCAATCACTATCAGCTCCCAATCACTATCAGCTCCCAATCACTATCAGCTCCCAATCACTATCAGCTCCCAATCACTATCAGCTCCCCATCACTATCAGCTCCCAATCACTATCAGCTCCCAATCACTATCAGCTCCCAATCACTATCAGCTCCCAATCATTATCGTAACTCACACGAACGGACACACTCATCATGGCAGAACATGCAGTCACAGATGGTGAACAATAGCCTCATTTCATTTACAATCAATTGAAATGAAAATGTGTGCTCACTTAGACTGTTTGCTTTATCAGGAGTTTTAACTGCCATAAAATCAGTAGGACGGTTTAGAGTTAATAGCAACTGACTGAATTTTGGCAGACCTGAAATGAGATCAGACTGGAGTTGTTGTTCCTGTGGAACAAGTTCTTCCAGACACCTGTTGACGTTCAGAGCTCGTCTCAGAGACCACCTGACAGACAGACAGATGGGCAGGCAGACAAGACAGACAGAGACAGACAGATGGGCAGGCAGACAAGACAGACAGAGACAGACAGATGGGCAGGCAGACAAGACAGACAGAGACAGACAGATGGGCAGACAGACAAGACTGACACAGACAGACAGATGGGCAGGCAGACAAGACAGACACAGACAGACAGATGGGCAGACAGACAAGACAGACACAGACAGATGGGCAGACAGACACAGACAGACAGATGGGCTGGCAGACAAGACAGACAGAGACAGACAGATGGGCAGGCAGACAAGACAGACACAGACAGACAGATGGGCAGACAGACACAGACAGACAGATGGGCAGACAGACAAGACTGACACAAACAGACAGATGGGCAGGCAGACAAGACAGACACAGACAGACAGATGGGCAGACAGACAAGACAGACACAGACAGACAGACAGATGGGCAGACAGACACAGACAGACAGATGGGCTGGCAGACAAGACAGACAGAGACAGACAGATGGGCAGGCAGACAAGACAGACACAGACAGACAGATGGGCAGACAGACACAGACAGACAGATGGGCAGGCAGACAAGACAGACACAGACAGACAGATGGGCAGACAGACAAGACAGACAGACAGCCAGATGGGCAGGCAGACAAGACCAACACAGATAGACAGATGGGCTGGCAGACAAGACAGACACAGACAGACAGATGGGCAGGCAGACAAGACAGACAGACAGTCAGATGGGCAGACAGACACAGACAGACAGATGGGCTGGCAGACAAGACAGACACAGACAGACAGATGGGCAGGCAGACAAGACAGACAGACAGTCAGATGGGCAGGCAGACAAGACCAACACAGATAGACAGATGAGCAGGCAGACAAGACAGACAGACAGTCAGACAGATGACAAGACAGACACAGACAGACAGATGGGCAGGCAGACAAGACAGACAGACTGCCAGATGGGTAGGCAGACAAGACCAACACAGATAGACAGATGAGCAGGCAGACAAGACAGACAGACAGTCAGATGGGCAGGTAGACAAGACAGACACAGACAGACAGATGGGCAGTCAGACAAGACAGACAGACTGCCAGATGGGTAGGCAGACAAGACCAACACAGATAGACAGATGGGCTGGCAGACAAGACAGACACAGACAGACAGACTTGAATGGATTTACTAATCAGACGAATCGATGGGCTGTTCACAGCATCTCTCCATACCGACAGCCTGTCCTCCTGTGGAATGGATTGTCTGGGACTCACAGACAGTTAACTTTCCTCATGTTGTTGTCGTCAGGTCCCTTCCCCATATACTGCACTACTTTCCAGGTTTTCTGATCAGACTGATGGATATGCTGAACACAGACAGTCTGTCCTCCTGTGGAATGGATTGTCCTAAAGTCTAGGATGTCTGTCAAGACAGCCATTTAGAGAACGTCAACTTTCCAAGTTAACGTTCCTCATTTTATCTTGATATAATGTACTACTTTAGAAAGTTTTCTGTATCATAAATATGTTTATTTGTGGTGTATCAGCAGGATTCTTCAGATAATTCACAACTTTTACTATTTTGACAGAATGATGTCTAGCTACTGTTTGATACAGTAAATAATATGTAATCATACTTCAGTCAGGTAGAAAAATATAATGGTCTGTCACGACTTCCGCTGAAGTTGGTGCCTCTCCTTGTTCGGGCGGCGTTCGGCGGTCGTCGTCACCGGCTTTCTAGCTGCCACCGGCTCCCATTACCTCTTTGCTGAAGGGGGGACCGGTGCGACTGCAGTGGACAGCTGGGGCGAACAGAGCTTTTGTCAACTGAAGGCTCTGTTTACCTCGGCTCCTGTGTTGGCTCATCCTGATCCCTCCTTAGCGTTCATAGTTGGGCTCACACGTCACCCTCCTCTGGTCATCCTGGCATCAGTCGGACACTGCTCTGTCTTAGTGGGAAGTACTGGTGGCCCACTTTAGCTAAGGACGTGAGGGTGTATGTTTCCTCCTGCTCGGTGGGCTCTCAGTGCAAGGCACCTAGACACCTACCCCGAGGGAAAGTACAACCCCTACCCGTTCCACAACGGCCGTGGTCCCACCTATCGGTGGATTTCGTGACGGATCTTCCTCCGTCACAAGGGAACCACGATTCTGGTTGTTGTGGATCGGTTTTCTAAGTCCTGCCGTCTCATTCCTTTGCCCGGTCTCCCTAAGGCCCTACAGACTGCGGAGGCCCTGTTTACACATGTCTTCCGGTACTACGGGGTGCCTGAGGATATAGTGTCTGATCGGGGTCCCCAGTTCACATCAATGGCCTGGGGGTCTTGGTCAGTCTTACCTCAGGGTTTCACCCCGAAAGTAATGGGCAGGTGGAGAGAGTTACCGCAGTAAGGTCCGGGTCTGGCTCTCTACCCGAAACCTGCCCCTCACCCTGCCCTGCCGGAAGCTGGGTCCGCGGTTTGTGGGGCCATTTAAAGTCCTGAGGAGACTGAATTAGGTATGTTATAGGTAACGGCTTCCCCCTGATTATCGTATTAACCCCTCGTTCCATGTGTCTCTCCTCAGGCCGTTGGTGGCTGGTCCGCTCCAGTAGTCCGAGGTATGGGAGGTTCCTCCGCCCCTTCTGGACATCGAGGGGGCCCCGGCGTATACCGTACGAGCCATCATGGACTCTAGGCGTCGGGCGAGGGGCCTTCAGTACCTCGTGGAGTGGGAGGGGTATGGTCCGGAGGAGAGATGCTGGGTGCCGGTGGAGGAGAGATGCTGGGTGCCGGTGGAGGAGAGATGCTGGGTGCCGGTGGAGGAGAGATGCTG